>NC_080712.1:11080145-11400145 GCF_019097595.1 Hemibagrus wyckioides
TGCTGGGTTTTATCACGACAGAACACTTTCCAAGATAAAAAAAAAAAAAAACGGTCAGTGTTTCACAACAATACAGAGTGATGTTATTGCCTTTTTTTTTTTCTTCCTGAGTAATCAAGATATGAGCTGAGGACATGTGAGGAAATATAAGCATGAAGGGCTGAACATCAGGGGAATGCGTCTCGTTAAAAGAGTTGAATGTGAAATATCTCATTGCGAGTGTACTCCTGTTGCAGTTTAACTACTTCTTGCTATTTTGGGGACATTTATCAGGAAGTGATGAGACGTCCCACTTGAACTGTAGCTGCATACTGAGAAGGCGTACAAGTACAATGCCTTTAAAGTCACAAAGACTGGCCAGAATGTATTTACACCGATCAGGCATAACATTATGAGCAGTGAGAGGTGCAGTGAATAACACTGATGATCTCATCATCATGGCACCTGTTAGTGGGTGGGATATATTAGGCAACAAGTGAACATTTTGTCCACAAAGTTGATGTGTTGGAAGCAGGACAAATGGACAAGAGTAAGGATTTGAGCGAGTTTGACAAGGGACAAATTGTGATGGCTAGACGACTGGATCAGAGCATCTCCAAAACTGCAGCTCTTGTGGGGTGTTCCCGGTCAGTATCTGTCAAAAGTGGTCCAAGGAAGGAGCAGTGGTCAACCGGCGACAGGGTTATGGGTGGCCGAGGCTCGTTGATGCACGTGGGGAGAGAAGGCGGTCCCGTGTGATACGATCTAATAGACTGCTCAATTTGCTGAAGAAGTTAATGCTGGTTCTGATCCAAAGGTATAGAATTATTGATACAGTAAGGTACATGTAAGCAGCTTTTAACTTTAGGAGTCTCCAGTGTCGGTGCCTTGAGGACTTTCTCAGAAATGTGGTTTTATCTTCTAGACAAGAGGCTGAATGGGGAAGAGCGGCTAATACACAGCAAACTGATCTGTGACTGTTTCACAATATTTAGATAAGTAAATACAAGTTGATGAAAACAGGATATCTTCTTCATTAAATAATAGAAAACACGTATTGATTGCTGCAGCTTGATCACTTCAAGGCTGTAAGTGTAACATTGTGTCATGATATGCTTTACACTCACCGAGCACTTTATTAGAATCACAATAAAACTGGGTAAGACCTCGTTTCACTCTCCACAGCTTCATTTCTTCATGGCATGGATTCCACAAGATGTTGGAAACGTTTCTTTGAGATTCTGGTCCATAGTGAGATGATCGCATGATGCAGTTCAAATGCACTTTCTTTCATGCTGTGAATCTACCACATGCCAAAGATGTTCTATTAGATTTCAGATCTTGTGACCGTTTGAGAGATTGTGCCAGGGTACATTATCATGCTGAAAGTGGTCATTAGAAGATAAATTGTGGTCATGAAGGAACTTGCATGATCAGCAACAAGTATGCAGTATTCAAGTAATGATTGGTATTAACGGCTTCATGATGTGGCAAGAAAACTTTCCCCACACCCTTACACCACTTCCACCAACTTGGGCTGTTGACAAAGGGCCGGTTAGCTCCGTGGATTCATGCTGTTGGTTCCAAATTCTGACCCTACCCTCTGTGTATGTGCTTTAGTGGATTTCCTGGCAGAATCATGTCTAATTTTAAACCCCACACCCAAACCCCAGAGAAAGTGTCATTACTGCTGACAGTAACAAATTCATTTCATCGGCTGTCCCGAGAAACCAAAAGATCAAAAGGCAAAATTGGTCGTAATGACAGGAAGGTAACCGAATAGCCTGGAATACGAGCGCTAAGGATCATCCGACAGCAGCACGTTTGTTCACAGTATTACCTCGTCTAATTTTGCAATCGATACTCAGCAGCTCGAGTAACCGTGCCGTGTAAATACCCGCAGCAACCCGATCTTAACTTTAAACCTTTAAGCAGTAGCAAACAGCCGTAAGCCTGCGAACCCATCTCGCCTCCTCCTTGACCTTTTGAGCAGGCGCGATGTACTCGCGGATCAATGTGGCTCTATGTTCCCCTCACCTCTTTATTGTTTGACTTTGGCATAATGTTCTTCCCAGTCAGCAGCCCTGTAAACAAACCCATGACACGGCCGTCTGCCTCCACACACTGCGCCTTGATCTTCTCGACAAAAGCCTCCGCACTAACTGGTCTGGTCAGAGAGGAAAAGAAACGGGAGCCAAAGTGTCCCGATTGCACGTGGACACATGAAAGTCCAAAGAATCACTGTACGAACCAGGACTCACATAACACTTCCGCAAAAGATTTAGGCTCGCTTTCTGGTTGTACTCCCCCGCCGAATAACCGACACCTTAATTAGATCAACAGGGAGAGAGTTATTGCTTGGCTTTCTGTTTGTGGTTTCCTGGAAGCGCAGCACTCCCTCCCTCTCCCCAAAGGTGTGATTTTCTGAGTGGACAGCAGCCTGGATGCTTAAACACTGTGGTTTATTTAGGCCTTCCCAAAAACACAGCAGGCTGAAATGCATGGCACAATTACGTTCCAGCCTTTCCTCAAATATGGCTATTTCAGAAACTAAGAAAAGGTGTTTTGTGTTTTTTTTTTTTTAAGGTCACCAAAAAATTCCTTAGCGTTCTGTTTACTTCGAGTCGCTACTTTCAAACCCTTGCACTACTCAATAATGCATGACTTTTGAGAATATTGTAGCTGTTAGTTAGAACGGAGTTTGTGGCAGGCTCAACATCAGAATAAAAAAGTTACAGAAACATAAAAAATAGTGACAATACGCAAATGAGGCCACATACATTTTTATGACCTGCGCATGATGTGCTCTCGACGTACCCCGGTTAATACAAACGCCGACGCTTCTCGGGCTCAGTACCTGCAGCCAGGAGCGGCGAATAACTAACTAGCGAATAACTCTCACCTATCGAACGGCCTACAGGGTGCAAGCAGCCGCCGAACAACTCTCAAATTGAAAGCAGCGATGGAACGACTTCACATCAATTCTTTCACAGCACACACCTTCGCTTTAGATTCGGTAACCATGGTTACAAGGCTCGTCCGGTCCCCGGGGGAAAACGTACCTGACTGATTCAGTACTGAAATCTTTAAGCGCTTGAATATGTAAGTGATGTAGGTGGTTATATCTTCTGCCACTGAATTCAAGTCATTTCCTGTTCACTTGTGGTGTTGTGCGTGCCATAATAACTACAAATGATTTTCCCTAGATTGAGCCTCTGAATACAGACTAAGTCAAATATCTAAGTACTACTTTAGAGACAAATGGACAGAGAAGGCTAAGTTTCTTGTCCTCGTGTCATATTCAAAACAGATGTGTGGCGTGTGTTCTGAGTCTCTGGTTCTTGTCAAAAGTGTTGAGCACAATGAAGCAAAACTTTTAGAAACGTCACTCTGTCGTCTTTATAGCCATAGTGTTAGTGCGTTTGGGGCAGATGTGCCAGGGATTCACTGGATTTGGATTCAAGGTGCAACAGTGAGAGACATAATCATTAGTGTTTAACACCATGAGCTATTCTTGCTTTTAAAACTTTATTTTATTTCATTTAGAACAAACAGTACTGTTCAGCCCTGTTCATGATCTCTTCAAGATAATTGTTTGTACTGTTTGAAAAGTAGTCAAATGTCAAAAAACCTACACAATAAACACCTTTATTTATTTGTTTATTTATTTATTTATTTATTTATTTATTTATTGTACCGAATCTTCAGATCTAGTTTTAGTCTGGCTGTTGTTTTTTTGTTTGTTTTTTTTTAAATTCAGTTCATTTTAAACAATATTTACCTTCCTATTTTTTATATGTATTTTTGTTTGTTTATTATAACTGTAACTTATTTTATTTTATTTTATTTTTCCCACTGGTTTAGAATGGGAATTTCCCATAATTTTCCCATTATTGTTTTAATTATTATTGAGCTATAATCTTCGAAGTATCTAGCATTTCCCCCCACCCCTATTTGATAATCTTTTCCTGTACTAATGCACTTTAACATTTTTTTTTTTTATTAGTTAAACTTTTCTAAATCCACTTGAACTTTTTTCCTCCGCCTTCAGTGGCCTCTTTACCTGATGAGGGTTTTGTTGGATCCGGAGGCTGTCCGCAAGGCAGGAGCTCACCCTGGATGGGATTCCAGTCCGTCACGGTGTATTAACCGACACACTGATTACATGTTGTCAGGTTTTGCTCAGTCGTGTCATTAGGAGGTAGAGTTTCCATGATGAATGCTGCTCACTGTCTGTTTTACAGGAATGCTTTCTTCAGCATGATCCTGTAATGTTGAGAGAATTTGTGAAACGGATGTTTTAACAAACTGCTCATACTTTTTTCCCTCCCCTCAGTCATTTACAGACAGCAGAATACTTTGGTGTTAATGTGATATGAGCCTTCAGCAAAAAAGTAACAAAGGCATCTGTTAAATGAAGCGCTTAACCTTTCAGTAGAAAGTGTGGAGTTCATGTGGAGTCATGAACACTCTCTTTGCTTTACTACTTACCAATTGTGAAGTGCAGGATTTGAACAAGAGGGCATGGGATGAGAGGTTTTTTTTTTCTTTCTTTCTTTCTTTTCTTTTCTCCCCCGCATCATCCCAAACTACGCTTTCAGAACCCGACGTTCATGCCGAAGCCGTTGTAGCTATGGGATTTGAGCTCGCAATCTCGGATCATTAGGCAGAGAGCTACTGAGAGCTACGAGCTTTAACCCTGAATCACTTGGCTGCACGCCTCTATTGGATTCTTGTAAATTGCATTTGCCAAATGACTAAATGTGAATGAAGCATGGAAAGCGTGCGTTCCTGAGAAGTCAGGGTGGAACTGTATATCAATAAGCACAAGAGTAAGGCGTGTTCCTCTAAAACAACATAAAGACAGCGGAAATGTTGACTCGGCTCTTGGAGGCGATCTCTACGAAGCACGCACCGAACAGAAAAGCAGTAAAAATGTGCACACACAGGTCAATCCAATCCACCATCTAGAGCAGGATTACTCCAGGTCCAGGGCTCGAGAAGCACGAAGCACCAGATAACAGCTTTAATCAGGCTATGATTATATCTGCACAGCGAATCTTCACACTCCTCATGCTTTTAGTTTAGCAGTCGAAGCACCAGATTAAATGCAAATAAGCTAGCTGTTATTCAAACACATCCCATTTCCAGTGCCCTTGTGTCCAACCCAGAGCATCATTTTGAATCTCTGTCTAATCATCATTACCATTAACACCAGTGTAGAGTAGAGAGTACTTTATTACACTAACCGCCAAGGAGATATTCTGCCACAAGAGCTACAGGGAGGACATGAGACTTTAAAGTGCTTAAAAAACTCACAACATACCCAAAAGTGGTGGAGTTCTTTAGAGATTGATGTATTTATGGAGAAAAATATTACCAATATTATAATTATAGCATTTAATACACTATATTGACAAAAGTTTTGGGACACCCCTCCAAATCATTAAATTCAGAGGTTGGGCTCGACCCCTTATTTCCAGTGAAAGGAACTTAATGCTTCAGCATGCCAAGACATTTTGGACAATTTCATGCTCCGAACTTTGTGGGAATAGTTTGACAGGATGACCGCTTCCTGTTCCAACATGACTATGAACACCAGTGCACAAAGCAAGGTCCATAAAGACATGGATGAGAGAGTTTGGTGTGGTGGAACATCACCTGACCTCAAGCTGATAGAATATCTTCAGGATGAATTGGAGCCAGACCTTCTCGTCCAACATCAGTGCCTGACCTCACAAATGCACTTCTAATAGAATAGTCAAAAATTCCCATAAACACACTCCTAAAACTTGTGGAAAGCCTTCCCAGAATAGCTGCAAAGGGCGGGCCAACTCCATATTACATTCATGTGCATGTAAAAGCAGATGTCCCAAAACCTTTGGCAATATAGTGTATATTACATTATTACAATTTTTAATATTTGCCTAATCTATATGGTGAAATCATCACATGTTCCATTTACCCTGATGAGATTTACACTGGTGAAGGGGCGGGGCTTCTAGAGAGCATCAGTTAATATTAGAGAGTTCAAAACCTTGGTGTCCATCAGCTCATCTACCGTTTCTCTCATCAGAAAGTTACACTCTTTTGCTGTGTTCTATAGCCTGTTTTAGTGTATTTTGGAGTTGCAGGATTACTCCGATGTTAATATTCGAAGCAAAATGTGAAAAGGTTTGGAAATCTGATATTAAAATATTTCATTTGGGTATTATTTTCAGTTCACCCTTCACTCATGATCCCATGAAGTTCCGTCTCTGAAGACTTTTAGAGGATGTCTTGTATGTTTAGTGTACATCTTTCACCTGGAACTGTAAATATAGTCTTGCTTTAACCTCCTAAGTCCTGACCTTGCATTTTAGATTTCTTCTACCTATTTGGGGTTAGGTCGAGCCAATAAATATAATAACCAGATATTATCTTTGAACAACACGGCTGTGTACAACAGGTTCCAGTTACAAAGAATTAAGTATTATGGTGCGCACAAACAAAAACGTGATGTCTACGTATGTGGACACCAGGTTGAAGGAGGTTAAAGGTATGTAATCGGACCTTGAGGACTTCTTAATGTGTTTTTAAAAAAAAAAAAAAAGTTAGTGAAAGGTACACTTTGCACCTTCTTATGTAAAATGATGCATACTAAAGATTTACTCTTAATGGCACAATAAAGTGGAAACGTTCTTTTCAGTCATTTGATATAGGCATAAAAATAGGCATGCTTTTTTGGCTTTAAGTGAGGATGTTGAGCAGCACCTTACCTAGTACCTGTTGCAAACCTCAGTAAAAACCTGAGCATTAGCATTTCTTTATTTTGTTATATGAACTATAACTTCAACCTTCCATTCTTCTTCTTCAGTTATTTGTTTCTCTGCATGGTGCCTGGGAAATCTTTCCTCCTCTGCCGCAGCTGGGCTTTGGATGATCAGATGTTAATAGCCCGGTAATGGAGCTTTGCCAGGTGTTGATGCATCAGGAACAGATTCAGTCTGACAGCAGCATCTCGACGGCTCTGGTCACGGCAGCCGGTTCAAACACGTCTGCTAAACAAGCCAATGCGTATACTGTCTCTGATAAAGCAGCCCAGGCCACAAGAAGTCAGAACTCCAGGTTTTGAGGAAACGACATGCAAATCCATCCTCGCGGAGCTGTAACGAGCTGTGTTCAGGGCCATTTGTTGCCCTCGGGCAGCACATCTGTGAGGACTATTCTGTACTTTTCTGTGAACTGAGTCAGTGGGCTGGTGTAACCTAATGCTCACTCTTTTATCTTTCACAACTTTTAATTGCATGCAGGTTTTGTGAAACTTTAAAAACGCAAGGACAGCATGTGGACGAATCCAGAAATTAGACATAAAACATTCCTCACAGAGTGTAACAGTAACTCACTTTTCGGGTACGTGCACCGTGATCCTGTACCATGATTCAGCAGCAGTCGTAATACTTTGCCGTATATTTTAGTTAGCTGATTTTAGCCTCAGCTGTAAAACGCTAGCATTGATGCATTTTGTTTAGTAATATGCATCTTACAGCACTAAAGCTGTGTCCTAAATGACTTGCACTTAAGTGTGTATGGCTTGCACTATGCCTAATGTTCTCTACTGTTCAGTGTATGAATTTTAGAAGGGTTGAGCATCTCATATGGAACACTAACACTGGCTTTTTTACTATCTTGAAATAGAAATAGCTTTTATTTGTCACATATACATTACTGCATTGTGAAATTCTTTCTTCGCATATCCCATCCTTGGAGGTTGGGGTCTGCGCACAGGGTCAGCCATGATACAGTGCCCCTGGAGCAGAGAGGGTTAAGGGCCTTGCTCATGGGCCCAACAGTGGCAACTTGGCAGTGCTGGGCTTGAAGCCTCCCGATCTTCCGGTCAACGATCCAGCGCCTTAACCACTTGAGCCACCACCGCCCTTTAATATCTGCATATCTGGATATTTAAGCAGCTTCCCAGTCGATAATAAGTGACATCTCACACCGCTTGCTTTAGCAAAATAATATGACACAACAGGAGCTAATGCAAATAAAAATTTGTAAGATTTCTAGTCCACCGAAGTGTCATAGGCTGTTATGAAGTTTTTATCTAATCCAGAGTCAGCTCCTGGTAGCAACGCCCCTTTTCTGCTACATAAGCAAAGATGCAAGTATCGAATCAATGAAGTGTCTGAAATTCCCAGTGCACTTCTTCTTGTTGGAATTTTCAGTGTGAACACACTACTTACACTATATATACCACACAAGTAGTCAAGGTGCGTAGAAGAAGGACACACCTTAAGCCCGAACAGTTGAGAGCCTCAGTAGTCTCAGGCTGGAGGTGTGAACAGGACTCCACTGCTATGAGCAGGCAAGATGCTCTTCAATAGCTGTCTCCATCCTGTAATCATCCCTCGTTCCATTCATCAGCACAGCAGCAATCTCACAAATAGCCCATTAACTTGAACTGGGTTTTGTGTGACCAGGTGCTTACTGTTTAATTGCATACAAATCATGAGCAAGCTGTTTACAAGAGACTTAATAAGTGCAGAAAGGTTAATGTCCTGCCTGCCTTTTGAAGGACTTTTTCAAGTTTTTGCTCGAATACACACACATCTGTGATCATCTGTGGCCAATCCTCTGGTTATGCCGGCAATAAACAGTAAAGAGTTTAATCTAGCGCTTGGAATATTTCTTTTCAAAATGATCATTACCTGAAATGGAGAATCGCACGCAAGGGTTTGTTTGCCGTTTACCATGGATCACATGCGCTCAACTGTCTTCACTCCTATTGGCTGTTGCTGCACCGAGTCGCTCCATATTTGCAGTCCAGCTTTTCTTAGCAAGACACGCCCACATCTAATTATACAGAAGTTGGCAGCTCTCCCTGGAAATTAACGATCTCCGGTTGCTCTTTTGCTGCGACTGGCTTTATATGTGAATGTAGTATTAGTCAGGGTGTTCAGGGTGAGCTACCATAAACATCCAGAAGATATTTTCTCAGTTGGTGTGTTGGTGGTAGGGATGGACGAGTGGATCAGAACTGCAGCTTTTGTGGGGTGTTCCCGGTCTCCAGTGGTCAGTATCTATCAAAAAGTGGTCCAAGGAAGGAACAGTGGTGAACCGGCGACAGGGTCATGGGCGGCCAAGGCTCACTGATGCACGTGAGGAGAGAAGGTTGGCCCGTCTGGACCGATCCAACAGATGAGCTACTGTTGCTCAAATTGCTGAAGAAGTTGATGCTGGTTCTGATAGAAAGGTATCAGAATACACAGTGCATGATGGGTCAGGGCTGTTTAAGCAGCGAAAGGGGGATGAACACAATATTAGGCAGGTGGTCATAATGTTATGCCTGATCGGTGTATTAGCTATATTAGCAAAAACAAGTTGACCTCATGCACTGGTCACCAGTGTGGGGATTTTAAATACTTAGTGAAAAGTAAAGATAAATAAATAAATGTATTATTCATCTGAAAATATTCTAAAATAATTAATATATTTTCACCACACTGGGTGAAGTTTGTTTGTTTGTTTGTTTGTTTGTTTGTTTGTTTATTTATTAATTAAATCTCACTTCCAACAGAATTCCTCCCACTGTTATTTTGTCATCTTCCTTTTCAAGGCTAAATCAAATCCTTGCGCTGTTAGAAAACATTCGGAAGCAGCATCACAATGTCCGGCACAAAGAGACGATCCTGACTCTTCTTCACGCTCTGCTGTGTCTGGAGTGGAACACGATCCAGTTCATTATCATGTCATTATCAGCCTGGAAAATCCTCACAGATGCTTCTGTAGACAACATCCTCCATCCATGAAAAGCTGCTGACCGAGCAGAAAGAAGGGCTGTGCTGATGGACGTGAGCGTTCATGCTGTGTAAACTTAGTCCGACAATCCTTAATTACAGCTGAGCCACCAGCTCAATCTCACAAGTGCTTTAAATAGTGTAATATGGAATATGAATGTACTATACAGCACTAGTCTGAGAAGCGGATGAGTGACAGACAAATATTAGAATGCTTGTATTTATTATAACAGCAGTGAGATGTTTCTCCATTTGCAGCACGCTGTTTATCTGTAAAATGCCACTGAAAGTGTTACTACAGTTACAGTCAGTGTCTTCGACAGCAGACACGGCAAACCATACATGAATAAAATTGTGTATTATAATATGAAAAGCTCATCAGCTGAAAAGGAAGAAGAGAAGCCCATTGCAAACCATTGTGAGCTGGCCGGTGAGCTGACAAGCTCTGTGAGTGTGCCGCCTTTCACGATCTGTTTCTTAAGAAAATAAAGCAAGCATTGGCCGTATTGTATCCGAAATTCCGTTTCTCAGTATTCATTTCTTATTTATAAAACTTGTATAAAAGCCATGTCGCATTCGCAATCATGCAGGTATTATGCGCATCAGCATAGTGAGTATTCAGGCCTATTCATGCACTCTTCCATATTGCGTAATTATTTTGCTCATTTATTGCACATCTATTTATTTATTTATTTATTTATTTTTTCTGTTGGAAATGGAATTTGTAGCCTGTATTTAGCTGTTAATTAAATAGAAGTTTATCTCTAATATAATGCTCTAAATATAATCAGCCTTTGCTTCAACTATGCCAAAGACCAGCTAGTCAGCTGATTCTGTGCAATTTACCGATCGTCTCATGCATATTAATATTCCTGCAACTCTATTAGGAGAAATGTTAAGTGATCATTCTGCTGAAGTGTGTTTTCAGCTGCAGTGGCCAGATCTCCAGGTCTTGGTGTCTGAAGACAGATGAGGTTCCTGTGCTATTCTTGGCTCTCGGCTCTTTCTATTCACATAAAGAGATTGTGCTGGAGTGTGTGTGTGTGTGTGTGTGTGTATATTAGATTGTGTGTGTCTCTGTCTCTTGCTCTCTCTCTCTCTTTCTCGCTCACACACACACACACACACACACACACACACACACACACACACACATATATATATATATATATATCTTGTCTGTTGGATTGGATCACACGGGCCAACCTTCATTCCCCATGTGCACGTGCATCAGTGAGCCTTGGCTGCCCATGACCCTGTCTCCGGTTCACCACTGTTCCTTTCTTGGACCACTTTTGATAGATACTGACCACTGCAGACCGGGAACACCCCACAAGAGCTGCAGTTTTGGAGATGCTCTGATCCAGTCGTCTAGCCATCACAATTTGCCCCTTGTCATACTCGCTCAAATCCTTACACTTAGCCATTTTTCCTGCTTCTAACACATCAACTTTGAGGACAAAATGTTCACTTGTTGCCTAATATATCCCACCCACTAACAGGTGCCATGATGAGGAGATCATCAGTGTTATTCACTTCACCTCTCACTGCTCATAATGTTATGCCTGATTGGTGTATTAGTTTGTGTGTGTGTGTGTGTGTCTATTAAATCGTGAGCTCTGAAGCACTGGAAGACTCTGAGCTCATTTAAATGCAGGTATTTTATGGTGGTCAGTCTGATGAATGCTGCTCAGAATTCTGTGCTTGAGGTTTTTAGCGTTTCTTTCCTTACTAGAGCATGGATATTATATATCAGTACGACTGTGTGGCGTGATGAGGAAACTAGAAATAGCTCTTGCGATGAGGAAAGAAAAACCGTGAGATGTGCCCTGTCTAGTTTGTAGGTACGGACACATCATGTCACTCTTGAACTGTGAAAGCAGACAGCAGCCAGAGTTCAGCCCTTAGGTACCCGTTCACATTACTCACAGGTATTCTGGCCGTGTTGCGTTCCCAAACAGGAATGCACCATAAATAAGGAAGAGCGTTTAGCATTTCGGCTGTAGGTGAGAGAACTGAAAGCAGCAGCTGAGAAAGTCTTAAAGCAATATTTTATTTATTGGTGCTGTATTTGAGGATCGTTTGTGGAAATGCATCTCGTCTCCTTGTGCTGTTTTTTTTTTCCCCTGAGGTTTTCTCGATCCCTCTCCACGGGTTCATCATCACCGCTGGGTTCTAATGGTTTAATGACGGGTAGTAGAAGTGTCTGCGCTCACTTGATGCACAGTTCTGCTTTCTCTCACGCCGTCTAGTTTAGAGTTTCAAGGCATACAACTCTGCAAGCCTCTGAGAGCTCCACGTCCCCATAAATCAGCCCTGAGTGCTACCCTTTACTCTTTCCCACAATCCACCTGGGTTCATTAAGAGGAGGAAAGCCGGCTTCTCTTCCAGAAAACGAAGCAGCCCTCAGCCATGTTGGAAGCCTGTGCTGTTTCTGTAGCGTGCAGAAGTTTGGATTCGGCAGAAGAGTTTGTGGTTTGTTTTTCTCCTTCGTGCATCGGTATTAGTAACGAGACTCTGCCTCTATTTCAGTATGTTGACACACAGCATAGTTACAATCCCGGGAAAATCTGATCGGCTTTTCAAGGACGACTTTATTCAGAACAAGGATTTCATTGCTGATCTCGGTGACCATTCTATTTTCTAGCCCTGCTCAGTTACATAAAGATAAAAACTCTTCCATGAATATCTCACTAGATAGTTTTTAGGGCTACAACATCACCAGCTGGCTCGGCTTTGCCCACTTTTCCTCGGATGTTGCAATACTGGCAGCTTCTCCATTATGCCTATAAATGGAAGCTTTCTTCGGTTCCTTTTTGGTACAAAGTTCCTGTAAAATCTGGAGACAATTTAAAAACACTTTGGCTTACAGACTCTTTCCTCCTCTGCCCCAACGGCAGTTAATCATCCCATTTTCAATCAGTGGTAGACTTTTGTCTTTGTCATCTGGTTCAAATAGGGAATCCAAGCCATTAAGGATTTATGATGGCTTCTTTGTAGCCATTAAACATCTAACAGAAAGCTTTTCATTATCTGAGAGCCGTTTCTTCAGGTATTTACAAGTCTGCAGATGTCCGAGTCCGCACACGGTCCTGAAAGCTGTGAATCCTCTGCTAATGTCCAGTCTGAGAATAATAGTGGTTTTAGAAGTTTATACTGGATTCATTTGTCTATAGTTTGAACAAATCTTGGGATAATGCAGTATAACCTGCTCAGTACTGGACCCCGGTAAAGTGTTTCCAGAAAAAGAGCCACCTCGTCACAGTGCTGTCAGCGCACAGCTCGTTAATGTGCTCTGGGCTAGCGTGTCTCCGGCTAATCCCAGCGAGCTGGCGATGATTACATTTGCAGAGACTTTTCAGGTCAGTTCGAATCTTCTCTTTAGGAAGACTTGTGCATCTGAATGTTCATGCACTTTGCTAATCAGCCAATCATGCAGCAGCGCATTAAATCATTCAGATGCAGATCTTCAGCTTCAGATTAAGTTCAAAATAATGGGAAAAATATGATGACGTAGCATGGTTGTTAGTGCCAGATGAGCTGGTTTGGGTATTTTAGAAAGTGCTGATCTGATCTTTCAGAATTTTCTGGCACAATTGTTTTACACAGAATAGTGAGTGACAGTTCTGCTGGAAGAAGCATCTCGGTGATGAGAGGAGGTCAGAGGAGAATGACCAGACAAGTGAACAGAAAGCACTCTTTACATCCACGCTGAGCAGAAAAGTATGTCATAGATAGATAGATAGATAGATAGATAGATAGATAGATAGATAGATAGATAGATAGATAGGGCTTAAGGGGGTAGATAAGGGGGCTTTCACACTGGCAGTTTAGTCTGAAACAGAATACAGTTTGTCAAATTGATGATGTCAAAGCTGTCATGCGGACCAGGAAGCGGACCAGGGTACCGAACCTAAAACTACCTGTCGGAAGTGGTGTGGGTTCCCGGAAACGTGAACGCAAAGTGTTCTTGGGTCCGAATTTGTGTGCAGGAAGTAAGGTGGCCCACATGTGTTTTAGCTGGTGATGACATCATTAGTCTCCACAACACATCTGGACCATGAGTGTTAGTTCATGGACTCTAAGTTTTGGAACACAACCGTGGGTTTTGTATTTTTGGTTGAATTCCTCTAGTTATGAGCAAAATATAATAATAATAATAATAATAATAATAATAAATATTGCATCATACTTTTTATTTATTTATTTATTTATTTTTAATTAAATATGAGATTACCATAAGCCTTACTGAAACACTGCCAATCTTGCTTTTTAATATCATTTTAATAGGTTTGTGGACCAAAAAAGAGAGTACAGCATAGTACTCTCTTTAAAAAGCAGCATCACCATCAGCAGGGTCAGATTTTATGCTTTTAATGTAACGTTGTGGGCCACACAAAAGGTGAGGTGCCTTACTGCACATAACACCAAGATAATTAATAAAAAGAAAGAAAATTGTGAGAATTGGGGTTCCAAAGAAATCCGGTGAGTCTAAAACCGGACTGCTGGGGAACAGCGGGAACAGTCACACTCGGATTCGGACCACAGCAAACACAGCCAGTGTGAAAAGCACCTCGCAGTGGACACAGGTTCAGGGAAACCGGACAGTCTTAAGTATATTTCTTGGCCATTTGTTTTTTCTTTCTTTTTTTCCTCAGTTTTCAACGATCCAGTTTCAGAGAGCCTGCGCACACCGGACCTGACAGCTTATCAAGAGCTTTATTAAATATCCCTGAAATAAAACGCAAAAGTGATGAAGCAGCTGTTTGCATTTATGCGTCGCATCAAATATTGCCAACTCACTACCCTTCACCAAGCTGCGGCTATTAGCCGTTCCTGAGAAAGTACTTCTGTAAAACGTACGTCCCTCTTTTCCAATGAAATGTGTTCAATAAATCATTATAAACTCAGCTTGTTATGAAGTCAGCAAGCGAACACTTTTCTGCATGTTGTCTTATTTTATATGGCTCTTGTCTACGTCTAAATACGAGGCCCTGCATGCAGATAAACCCATCAGTCTGCTTGCTCTGTTCATCTGGCTCTCTCCGGGTTCTGTTGTTCGGAGGGGGAGCGCGTCATGGCTCCGCTCCGTGGAAACTCATTTCGTTCCACTCTGTAGCACTTGGCAATAAAGGGATTAAACAGCGTCTGTTTTGTTGTGCAGTTGATATTAAAGCACATCTGACCCTGCTGATGATGATGGCGGCGCTTTTTAAAGACTATGATGTGCTTCATTTTTTTTTTTTTTCCACAAACCTATTAACATGATTTGAAAAAATGAAATTGGCAGCACTTCACTACGGCTTATTAAGATCTCGTTTCAAATCAGAACTTGCAAAGTAGTATTATTAGGTGTTGCTATTAACTAGAGGAATGCAGGCAAAAATAAACAGTGACGGTTCCCATATACAGAGTTTAGTCCGTGTGAATCTTGAACCCTGGTGCATTTTTCTCCTGTTCCAGTAAGAACACAGTAATCACTCATATGCTCAGACCAGAAGTTAATGGCCTTGCTCCAGGGCCTAGCAGTAGCATGTGCTCCTGGGATTTGAACTCGCAACCTTCGGATCCGTAATCGTTTTAACCACCGAGCTTTAACCACCGAGCTACCACTCAGTGTGTTTTGTTTTTGTTTTTCCCCGGGTGTTTTATACCCTCTTTCACATACACGAGCTTATAGAGGCATATGACTGGCTAGTGTCACTCTGATTGACAGGAGAGAGAGCGTATGACGTACTCACAGCCAAGCCAGTTTTGCGGCATTGACCATCAGCTACAGATGACTGCTGCACCATCAACACAAAATGATTTAAAGCTGTTTGGTTGATCGCCATGCTTTCTGTGCGCGAGTTTTATGAGTAACGCTTTCAGCCACGTCTGCACCTACATACCTCTCAGCAAATGTTTTCTTTTCTTTTCGGTTTGTGTAACTATACACAGTGTGAATCCAAGCCAAACTAAATAACAAACGGGCCCAAAGTATGGACTTCAGACTAGGCAAATGGACCTGGTGTGGAAACACCCTTGGAGCTGTTTGTACATATCTATGGGATAGTCTTCAGTCTATAGACTAGTTAGAGGGAGTTTACATAATTTTATTTAACATCCTGTAAACTGTCATGTTGAATGTTTTTGTAGATAATTCTAGTGAGTGTGGTATAATTCATATATATTCCAACTTTTTCCTCCTCTAATAAGAGTAAAACTTAACAAGGTTGAGGATGTCTGTAGAGGTAAATTGAGGATGGATGGATGGATGGATACATATTCAGATTGATGGAATGATGGATGGATTGACAAATAGATGAAATGATGGATGGATGGGCAGATGGACAAATACATGAAATGATGGATGGATGCATAGATAGGTGGAGGATGAATGAATGGATGGACAGATGGATGGATAAATAGGATGGATGGCTGGGTAGATAGATTAGATGGATGAATGGATAGATGGATACATGGGTGGATAGATGCATAGGTAGATAGGTTAGATGAATGAATGGATAGATGGATGAATGGATGGATAGACATTTCTCTCAAGGTTTCTTCCTCCAATAATCTCATGGAGTTTTTCCACACCACACTCACCTGTAGTTTGCTCATTAGGGATAAATATAAAATTAAATTTTAAACTTGATCATTTTTAATCATTTTTATTATTATTATTATTATTATTCCTGTAAAGCTGCTTTGCGACAGTGTCGATTGTTAAAAGCGCTATACAAATAAAGTTGCATCGACCGTAGTGCAATCTGACCGCAGGAGCTAGTGTAAGAATAGACAGAGTGCTACAAATATTAGTTACAGAGAATGTGATCGAGAGTCATTTGGAATATGTGTAGCTCTTCAGCAAATAATGCCTGGAGAAGTGCAGAGATGTTTAGTCTTATCCACAAACATTTTTGTTCCAGTCAAACAAGAGCTTCCCCTTTATTTACTCTGCTTTAATCCGTCGATCCTGCCTTTCATTACACTCACTTTTGGCTTCTGCTCGGTCACAATGAAAGCCAACACCCACACACCGGCCCTTTCCGGATAAGACTGGACACCTCTGCTCCGTCAGATAAATTCATAACAGTATCTAGGCATCAATCAAAGCCAGAAGACAATTAAGACAACTAGATCAATCAGGGAGTTTATTGATTTTCTTCCTTGTACTTCACACCATCTCGCAGGTCATATGTTTAACAGCACTGCTGATGATGATGATGAACACTGAGCAATGCAGTGCTTCCATTCTAATAAGCACCAGGAAATGAAATGATCAACATCTTCAGCTCTGACCTTGAACTTCACACTGTTTGCAGAATTCGACTCGTTGACTTCACTTTTCTTCTCTCCGCTTGCCGCAGCAGGTGTGTATTAGTTCACAATCCCGCTGAGCTGCTTCAAGCCTCTGCTTCAAACGAGACCATACAGTAGCCCGAGCTCCAATTAATGAAAGAAAAAAAAAATTCCAGGATCTTTCCGGAGCACTGGTTCATACCTAAGGATTAGTCAAAGCTCCAGCATGTTCCATGTTCATTAAAAAAAAAAACCTCACCCTGGTCAATAAGTGAAGTTGGTGTGTTAACTCTCATACATTTATACTTGCTGGTATGCACAAGGCAGAAAGTTCAGGTCTGTAAAGTCAGAAGGATACACCGACTCGAACCGGCCCAGTCTGACACAAATCACAGCAGAGCCGGTGCACTTATCCCCAAGATGATAGCTGAGCTTCAGTGCCACTCTTTAAATCAATACTGTAACTCAATCAAGCTCGATGCATCCTTTGGCCTCTTAGGGGAAAGATGCCCTTGAATTTTACAGTGTTTTTAAACCTTTCTATCAGGACACTAGAACAGAAGTTCTTTTCTTATCAGACATTTTTAATCAGTATAAACTGACCGCAGATCTGATAGAAAATGAGTCAGGACTTTCATTGTTGGATAAACTAACACAAAATGTTAGTGGTTGAAAATAATAAAAAGATTTTAGATGCACTTGGAGCATCTCAGAAAGCAATTTTATTTCCATTATATCATAATTTTCACACAAATAGAAACCTCAACCTAAACACAGTTGTTTCAGTCACAAAATGGTACACCGACCAGGCATAACATTATGACTACCTGCCTAATATTGTGTTGGTCCCCCTTTTGCTGCCAAAACAGCCCTGAACCATTGAGGCATGGATTCCTCTAGATCTCTGAAGGTGTGCTGTGATATCTGGAACCAAGATGTTAGCAGCAAGTCCTCCAAGTTGCAAGGTGGGGCCTCAATGGATCGGACTTGTTTATTCAACACATCCCACAGATGCTTCAGCACCTCAAACTTGTTGTGCTCGTCTGCTGGATCGGATCACACGGGCCAGCCTTCGCTCCCCACATGCATTAATGAGCCTTGGCCGCCCATGACCCTGTTGCTGGTTCACCACTGTTCCTTCCTTGGATTACTTTTAATAGATACTGACCACCGGACAGACCGGGAACACCCCACAAGAGCTGCAGTTTTGGAGATGCTCTGATCTAGCCATCACAATTTGGCCTTCTTCTTCATATAATCAGACATAGGGCACACACGTTCGCACATTCTGTGAAGGAATTCTATCACGTTTTTATTGGGATCATCTCATACACTGTGACGAGTAACGATCTTAAATATACCATGCTTTAGACTGACGTACGAGACGTACAGCGTCCCGTCTCTCTTCCTGAGTGTACACTCTCACTGTGCCGAGTTTGTGTTGTTTGTGTCCTAAGCAAAATGTATTCAGTTTTAGTCTTGGTAACAAGCTCTGTGTTGCTCGATATATTTGGGGTTCAGATTCACTCTGTCTGAACGATGGGAGAAAATGTTTTCCTGTCGCCAAAATGTGAAAAACATTTGCAGTGGACCCTGAGAAAGCAAAACATTGGTGACTTGTTTATAGGATTTGTGATTTTTACAATTATGCATTAAATAGATTCTCGTAAAGTTAAATGCATGAGTGATGGCGATGGTGTTAAACAGCAGGAACATTAACCTGACTCTTTTTTTTTTTTTTTTTTCCTTCATTTTGACAGGATGACTGGAGTGGCTTCAGTTCAAGCAGAATTCAAGCACACAGCAACACAGACAGCAGAGCGCAGAGTTTGGAAACCCTTCCACCAGGTACGAGTTGACCTGAACACCGGTGTGTAATGTAAACACAGTGCGGGATTAATACTAAATGCGTCTAAAACTCAGACAAAACAAAGAAATGAAGTCTCTGCTCAGAATTCTTATTCGGAAAGTCGAGGCGTCTCCACGGTAACCCGAGGTTGAGTTCTGCAGAGAGATGAGTAATACCATATGCACTTGTATCTGCCTTCCATAACCTGAAGTGGTGTCTCTGATTATGTTTAGTCAGAAACAGAGCAGGGTTCTAATGAAAATTTGGTAATGTGAATGCTGTCATGTGGGCTAGGAAGTGCACTGCGGTACCCGAGGCTACCTGTAGGTGGTGCGCGAGTTTGATTACACTGAACCTATACCGAGTGACCGTGGACGCAGCTTGTGCCCAGGTAGTAAACTAACCTGCATGTGTGGCTTAGCCGACGACGACATCATTTTCCACAATATGTGTGTAACATTAGTGGCAAGGGAACTTTATAGGACACAGAAGAGATGAGGTGCCTTAGTGTGCAAAATTATAGCGCCAAAGTAATAAAAATATAAAAAATATTAAGTTGCTTTGTGGCATCAATGTGCTTTCGTGATGATGTAACCAGGGTTCAATAGAATCAGCTGAGATGCTGCAGAGACCACCGGGAACAAGCACACACCGATTCAGGCCACAGCAAACCACCTATGGTCTGATAACCACCTATGAATTTGCTCAGGAAATTTGAAAATGTTAAGAATTTCCAGACTCATCATCCATTTCCGCGACCCCAGCTCCTGTCTTACCCGAGGCATCTTCTTAACATGCCGAGGCTTGCAGTTTTAAGATGCTCGGGCCTAAATAAACGAATGGTGGTGCAATGTGTTGGCCAAGAAGAACATTTCCAGCCATAAAGGTGTCTCTCTGGGGTCTTATCTACCCGCTGTTAAAGCTGTAAATGCTTCTTTCTGCACTCTGCATAAATTCACTGTTTCAATCCGGTTAATGACGGCTGATGCAGGAGAACTAATGCAGGGGAGAAAAAAAGTGTTGAGGTGGTAATGAGTGCACATCTTCAGCTCTGTTTAGGCGTTGTCACACAGCAGCTTCTTCGCTACATGTTTGGATTCTGAGGAAATTGGATTTAGCATGTGAGGAAATGACAGTGGAGCATTAGCCCTGCTGAACACAGTGGAAATGTTCACATTTAAATATGCTCATTAGGTTCAGGACACTATCTAATATTTAAACGAAGAGCTTATTTCTGTCTGAACACTGCACTTTTACTGTTACTACATGTAACACTCTTGTACCTTTCGTACATCACTTTCCATTCTGTGTGGTTTGCACTTTCAGTACTGTTACTACATGTAACACAATGACCCTTTATACTCTGTTACTACATGTAACACAATGACCCTTTATACTCTACTGTTACTACATGTAACACAATGACATTATATTCTACTGTTACTACATGTAACACAATGACACATTGTATTCTACTGTTACTACATGTAACACAATGACCCTTTATACTCTACTGTTACTACATGTAACACAATGACGTTATATTCTACTGTTACTACATGTAACACAATGACATTATATTCTACTGTTACTACATGTAACACAATGACGTTATATTCTACTGTTACTACATGTAACACAATGACCCTTTATATTCTACTGTTACTACATGTGACACAATGACCCTTTATATTCTACTGTTACTACATGTAACACAATGACCCTTTATATTCTACTGTTACTACATGTAACACAATGACATTATATTCTACTGTTACTACATGTAACACAATGACGTTATATTCTACTGTTACTACATGTAACACAATGACCCTTTATATTCTACTGTTACTACATGTAACACTGACATTATATTCTACTGTTACTACATGTAACACAATGACCCTTTATATTCTACTGTTACTACATGTAACACAATGACATTATATTCTACTGTTACTACATGTAACACAATGACGTTATATTCTACTGTTACTACATGTAACACAATGACCCTTTATATTCTACTGTTACTACATGTGACACAATGACGTTATATTCTACTGTTACTACATGTAACACAATGACGTTATATTCTACTGTTACTACATGTAACACAATGACCCTTTATATTCTACTGTTACTACATGTAACACAATGACATTATATTCTACTGTTACTACATGTAACACAATGACGTTATATTCTACTGTTACTACATGTAACACAATGACCCTTTATATTCTACTGTTACTACATGTAACACAATGATGTTATATTCTACTGTTACTACATGTAACACAATGACACGTTATATTCTACTGTTACTACATGTAACACAATGACCCGTTATATTCTACTGTTACTACATGTAACACAATGACCCTTTATATTCTACTGTTACTACATGTAACACAATGACACGTTATATTCTACTGTTACTACATGTAACACAATGACACATTGTATTCTACTGTTACTACATGTAACACAATGACGTTATATTCTACTGTTACTACATGTAACACAATGACCCTTTATATTCTACTGTTACTACATGTAACACAATGACCCTTTATATTCTACTGTTACTACATGTAACACAATGACCCTTTATATTCTACTGTTACTACATGTAACACAATGACCCTTTATATTCTACTGTTACTACATGTGACACAATGACGTTATATTCTACTGTTACTACATGTAACACATTGACCCTTTATATTCTACTGTTACTACATGTAACACAATGACCCTTTATATTCTACTGTTACTACATGTAACACAATGACATTATATTCTACTGTTACTACATGTAACACAATGACCCTTTATATTCTACTGTTACTACATGTGACACAATGACACATTGTATTCTACTGTTACTACATGTAACACAATGACGTTATATTCTACTGTTACTACATGTAACACAATGACACGTTATATTCTACTGTTACTACATGTAACACAATGACCCTTTATATTCTACTGTTACTACATGTAACACAATGACGTTATATTCTACTGTTACTACATGTAACACAATGACCCTTTATATTCTACTGTTACTACATGTAACACAATGACATATTCTACTGTTACTACATGTAACACAATGACATTATATTCTACTGTTACTACATGTAACACAATGACGTTATATTCTACTGTTACTACATGTAACACAATGACCCTTTATATTCTACTGTTGCTACATGTAACACTGACATTATATTCTACTGTTACTACATGTAACACAATGACCCTTTATATTCTACTGTTACTACATGTGACACAATGACACATTGTATTCTACTGTTACTACATGTAACACAATGATGTTATATTCTACTGTTGCTACATGTAACACTGACATTATATTCTACTGTTACTACATGTAACACAATGACCCTTTATATTCTACTGTTACTACATGTAACACAATGACACGTTATATTCTACTGTTACTACGTGTAACACAATGGCCCTTTATATTCTACTGTTACTACATGTAACACAATGACACATTGTATTCTACTGTTACTACATGTAACACAATGGCCCTTTATATTCTACTGTTACTACATGTAACACAATGACACGTTATATTCTATTGTTACTACATGTAACACAATGGCCCTTTATATTCTACTGTTACTACATGTAACACAATGACACATTGTATTCTACTGTTACTACATGTAACACAATGGCCCTTTATATTCTACTGTTACTACATGTAACACAATGACACGTTATATTCTATTGTTACTACATGTAACACAATGGCCCTTTATATTCTACTGTTACTACATGTAACACAATGACACGTTATATTCTATTGTTACTACATGTAACACAATGACCCTTTATATTCTACTGTTACTACATGTAACACAATGAC
Source organism: Hemibagrus wyckioides (assembly GCF_019097595.1). Lineage (NCBI taxonomy): Eukaryota > Metazoa > Chordata > Actinopteri > Siluriformes > Bagridae > Hemibagrus > Hemibagrus wyckioides. Next base: position 11,102,953 of record NC_080712.1, read on the forward strand.
ATATTCTACTGTTACTACATGTAACACAATGACATTATATTCTACTGTTACTACATGTAACACAATGACGTTATATTCTACTGTTACTACATGTAACACAATGACCCTTTATATTCTACTGTTGCTACATGTAACACTGACATTATATTCTACTGTTACTACATGTAACACAATGACCCTTTATATTCTACTGTTACTACATGTGACACAATGACACATTGTATTCTACTGTTACTACATGTAACACAATGATGTTATATTCTACTGTTGCTACATGTAACACTGACATTATATTCTACTGTTACTACATGTAACACAATGACCCTTTATATTCTACTGTTACTACATGTAACACAATGACACGTTATATTCTATTGTTACTACATGTAACACAATGGCCCTTTATATTCTACTGTTACTACATGTAACACAATGACACATTGTATTCTACTGTTACTACATGTAACACAATGGCCCTTTATATTCTACTGTTACTACATGTAACACAATGACACGTTATATTCTATTGTTACTACATGTAACACAATGGCCCTTTATATTCTACTGTTACTACATGTAACACAATGACACATTGTATTCTACTGTTACTACATGTAACACAATGGCCCTTTATATTCTACTGTTACTACATGTAACACAATGACACGTTATATTCTATTGTTACTACATGTAACACAATGGCCCTTTATATTCTACTGTTACTACATGTAACACAATGACACGTTATATTCTATTGTTACTACATGTAACACAATGGCCCTTTATATTCTACTGTTACTACATGTAACACAATGACACGTTGTATTCTACTGTTACTACATGTAACACAATGGCCCTTTATATTCTACTGTTACTACATGTAACACAATGACACGTTATATTCTATTGTTACTACATGTAACACAATGGCCCTTTATATTCTACTGTTACTACATGTAACACAATGACACGTTATATTCTATTGTTACTACATGTAACACAATGGCCCTTTATATTCTACTGTTACTACATGTAACACAATGACACGTTATATTCTACTGTTACTACATGTAACACAATGACCCTTTATATTCTACTGTTACTACATGTAACACAATGGCCCTTTATATTCTACTGTTACTACATGTAACACAATGGCCCTTTATATTCTACTGTTACTACATGTAACACAATGACACGTTATATTCTACTGTTACTACATGTAACACAATGACCCTTTATATTCTACTGTTACTACATGTAACACAATGACATTATATTCTACTGTTACTACATGTAACACAATGACGTTATATTCTACTGTTACTACATGTAACACAATGACCCTTTATATTCTACTGTTACTACATGTAACACAATGACATTATATTCTACTGTTACTACATGTAACACAATGACACGTTATATTCTACTGTTACTACATGTAACACAATGACACGTTATATTCTACTGTTACTACATGTAACACAATGACACATTGTATTCTACTGTTACTACATGTAACACAATGACCCTTTATATTCTACTGTTACTACATGTAACACAATGACCCTTTATATTCTACTGTTACTACATGTAACACAATGACACATTGTATTCTACTGTTACTACATGTGACACAATGACACGTTATATTCTACTGTTACTACATGTGACACAATGACGTTATATTCTACTGTTACTACATGTGACACAATGACACATTGTATTCTACTGTTACTACATGTGACACAATGACACATTGTATTCTACTGTTACTACATGTGACACAATGACGTTATATTCTACTGTTACTACATGTGACACAATGACGTTATATTCTACTGTTACTACATGTGACACAATGACGTTATATTCTACTGTTACTACATGTAACACAATGACACGTTATATTCTACTGTTACTACATGTAACACAATGACACGTTATATTCTACTGTTACTACATGTAACACAATGACCCTTTATATTCTACTGTTACTACATGTAACACAATGACACTTTATATTCTACTGTTACTACATGTAACACAATGACCCTTTATATTCTACTGTTACTACATGTAACACAATGACCCTTTATATTCTACTGTTACTACATGTAACACAATGACATTATATTCTACTGTTACTACATGTAACACAATTGCACATTCTATTCTATATATAATGTTAATATCTAATTGATGAGCGTCAATCTCGATAAGATTCCCACATGGAAATAATCAGGCCTTTTTTTTCCTTAAACCATTGTTAAATCTTCTAGAGTTCTTCTCAGAGCCTTGGCCTTATGTTTTGAGTCTGTTTTCTAATCACAGTGAGTGATATATGCTTGAGGGTTTGAGTCGTGGAAGTTTGCTCACTCAAGGTCATTGCTTTTTCTCATCCTGCATCATTAAAGAACTGTCAGTCAAACCACAGCAGTTAAGGGTCACGCTTGTCATTCAGCTTCGTGTCATCATCTTGTTCAGTTTGTAAAAATGTGGTGGTTCAGTATAAAATAATGTATTCGTGCACAGGGGCACTTTATTTATTTAACACCAGTTTGAGTTTGGCTGTAGTTTAGGCATCAGCTCTCTGCTGGAAGCTTGCACTTTAATGAAAGATTATGATCAGACAGATGAGCTGATTATGACGCTCGTAATAACCACCAGGCTTCTGTTAAGAGAGACAAATGAATCGAATTCTGCCATATGTCTCACTGACCTGATTGCTATTACTGCAACTTTCAATTAGCCAATGGTAGCGACAGCTGCTGTTCCTGACACTTAAATGGAAATTTGCCATATGCGTGGCCTCCCAAAAACCTTCCACATAGCAACGTTTTCTTTGATTTACAGTGTGAAGTGATGAAAACTACAGCCTGATTCTCTGTGAATGTGCTAGTGTTTTAAACTTTGTCACCGGAACATTTCACTTAAATACCCAAGCATCTTCATTCACTTAAAGCTAGATATTGATTTATATTGCATTGAGTTTAATATATAGGAAATATACAATAAAACAAATTAAATTATGCCCATGAAAACAATGTCTTAATATTAGACTTTATTCTAGCCTACAGACTGATGCACTGTTTAGTTCTGCCAGTTTAAGGTATGATTAATATCAATGCTACTGTTTCCTCTACCACCACTATTGCTGCTACTTCTACTACTATAACTACTACGGTTACAACTATTGTTACTATTACTGCTAGCACTACTACTACTACTATCATCTATAGATAGAATTTCCCGGAATACGAATATAACAAATCAAGTTTCCCATAAATGGCATCATATGTCTGCATCACCAAGGACTCTAGTTCATACTGTTGATCATGTACATGCCATAAACACCCTTAAACTATACTACTAACGTGAAGGAACCTATTAAAGAAAAGCTGTTTCAGACATTTGACCTTGTTGTGACTTTGACCCTGTTTGGGTTCATATAACATTTAGTTCAGCTCGACTATATTTCCCTATAAATCCTACAAACATATATGCTCCTTTCTGAAATATTGTACTAACTAGAATTGCTGATGGAGAGACAGGCAGATGGACAACCTAATGGAAACCTAATACCTCCACCCCTTCACTCAGTGGCAGAGGCATAATAAACTGGTAACAGATGTCTTGCTGGTTTAATTTTTGGCTTCCCTTTAACTGTTAGCTCAAGTTCTTGTTTTCCTGTATCATGTTTTAGTCTCAGGGTGTATTATCCTTGTTAAAGATGGTGAAACTGCCATTGTGTTTCCAGTAAGTGGTACTTAACATGCGCACACAAGCATGCAACATACTACTTATCCACCCATACTACCTTGTTAATGCATGTACTGTAGTTATTGCCCAAATTTCTTTTATATTGCTCATAATGTAGTTATGGCACACATTCTTAGTTATTGCACACATTCTGTTGTAGCTATTGTACAGATTCATAGGTGTTGCACATATTGTAGTCCCCCGTGGTTATAGCACCAAGCTATTAATATCTACAAGTCCTCTGTGTCATCACTTTGGGGTGCTATTATGTAGTGCACTGTTTGTGGTGATGACTGCCTTGGAAGAGAAACTTTTCCCGAGCTGAAACAGGAGAGCAGCTTATTATCCTGATGGGAGGAGATGAATACGTGATGAGCGGGTTGTGTTGAGTCCTTGATTGATGCTGGATGCTCTTCTCAAACTGGTAATTGGATTAAAAGTGATGCCTGATGTTAATAATGTTGTACCTAAGTTTATTTTGGTCCTGTGCTGGGGGTTTGGACAGTTCTACAGGACCAGGTCTCTGGGAGCAGGGCGTTCTAAGTCGTGTGCCTGCAAACTAGATTCCAGAAAGTCCACTTTTACCGATTTTATAACACGAACAGATTGTTAAGGGATATTTTGTCAATTTACATTTTTATACTAAGTAACTCACAATTGAGGAAGTGCAAGCAATACAATTCGATATATATCATGCAGTGGACATTGAGTGACAGATTCCGCAGTCTGGACTGAGATTGGAAGTTCATTCCAACGTTAAGGCACAGCTGGTTTGAAGGTTCTAGAAAGGGGGACCTCATGCCTCATTGAGTATGCAGCACCAGGCAACAGAGGTTAACTGGTCACAGGTTGTGGGAAGAAACATAAACGATTTATTACAGCTATAAAGCTTTCTGTTACTTAGATAACTTGTGGTCTTAGTTGACTTGGGTGCTTGAAGCCTAAATATAAAAACTGTGCTAATATGGGTTGAGCATTGCTATTACGAAAATACACAAAAACTACATACCTGTTATTTGTGTGTCGCAAACCCCCAATTAGCCAATTTGCTCAGAACACAGTCATCTGATAACAGCTGTGTGTGTGTGTGTGTGTTTATTACAGGGAAAGTCAGGTGGCAGGACTTTGACCAGGATCTCTATGTGGGGGCGACGGTGGTGAAGCCAGGCCAGGATCCGTACGCCCGAAACAAGTTCAACCAGGTGGAGAGCGATAAACTGCGAATGGACCGCGGTGTCCCAGACACCAGACACGACCAGTGAGTCCATCCTCTCTGTCCACCGTGTCACATTTTCATTCATTCATTCATTCATGACTTTCATCCAAAACCACTTATTAGTGCAGGCACAGGGATGTTAAAGTAATACTGTCAGTAAGCCTCTTACTCCTCTATCCCAGCTTGGAGCCTTTTGGCTCACTGTTGCTGAAGCTGTGTTAAAGGGTTGTGGGGGGAAAAATAAGACTTTTGAAACTTGAATCTCAGATCAATGCACACAGTGTTTGGGGTTTTCCATTCTGCTCCGTTTGGAAAATTTCGTAAAATGTAAGTAGAAAAAAAAACCTGAATGGAAAATAACTTGTCAGCTTGCCTTACGTAAAAAAAAAAAAAAATATTGTGTTTTTCTGGGTTTTGTGTAATTTTTTTTTTACTTCTTAATGACTTGTACATCACCGTTAGGGCTTTTTCATTAGCATTTTCTTGGGCTGACTTTTTTATTCATTAAAAATTGTGAAACCTTGGACTTTTGTAAGCTTGTCATAGATGGCCTTTTATGTTTTGAAGCTTGAATTACACAATTTTGTGTGCGATCCTTAAAAAAAAAACATCTGGAATAACTCCCACAGTTAATGCCGGAGCCCAGGTCACTGTGTAGACTTGCTGCAAATGATATAAAATAATGAAGCTGTAGCATTGATTCTGCCGTCTGATTTGCCTCAAGGAACACTATTTGAGATTCAGCCACCAGAGAGCAGATCTTAAATTTCTTCTAATACGAATCATTCTACCTCGAGTCGCTAAATCGATGCGTCTCTCCCAGTTTCCGTGAAAACTTTGTGCCAGCATATGAAGTAAATGCATTTTGACAGACGTAGTCAAAATGTCATCAGCTGCAATACTCTAAACAATCCCCCGTGCTTGTGTACACACTGAACATGGCTGTAATTCCAAACTCAGGTTTATATTAACGTGCTTGTTGTAATGCGGTGTAGTTTCCATAGCGACGGATAATTCGCAGGGATGTGTATGGCAGATGCTTCACATAATCTAATGCTAATAATGAGCAGATTATCAAAGCATGTTATGTAACACAGTATTTGCTGATATGGTAAAGTTTTCTGGTTAATATTTACGGAAAGAGTCTGAAGTGTCAGTCAGTGAGTTTTCATGGCGAAAGATTTACTCTGTGATGTGACAAGCTGCTAGGGTTTTCTGTCTTACTGACTTCGAGAGAACAGAGAGAGCCTGGTGGAGAGGGAAAGACTGAGTACATTGCTGACTGCAGTAACAGGAACTAACTCGTCTTGTAGACCGTCTTTGAAAATAAAAGTAGCTATGGTGTCTTGTTTATACACCGATCAGGCATAACATTATGAGCAGTGACAGGTGGAGTGAATAAGACTTATCTCCTCATCGTGGGATATATTAGGTAGCAAGTGAACATTTTGTCCTCAAAGTTGATGTGTTAGAAGCAGGAAAAATGGACAAGTGTAAGGATTTGAGTGAGTTTGACAAGGGACGAATTGTGATGGCTAGACCACTGGATCAGAGCATCTCCAAAACTGCAGCTCTTGTGGGGTGTTCCCGGTCTGCAGTGGTCAGTATCTATCAAAAGTGGTCCAAGGAGGGAACAGTGGTGAACCGGCGAAAGAATCATGGGCGGTCAATGCTCATTGATGCACGTGGGGAGCAAAGGCTGGCCTGTGTGATCCGATCCAACAGACGAGCTACTGTTGCTCAAATTGCTGAAAACTTTAATGCTGGTTCTGATAGAAAGGTGTCAGAATACACAGTGTTTCTGTGGGGGACAAACACAATATTAGGTAGGTGGTCATAATGTTATGCCTGGTTGGTCTATAGTAATAATAAATGAAGAGTTATAATAACAGGCAAGTTGCTGAGGTATGAAGAGGAATGAAACACTCTGGGACATGCCGTTATCAGAAATTAAGCAACTTCAATAGGACGCACTCCGTCACACCACCACACTGTTGATCATAGATTGTTTTCTTGTAAGAGCATGCCCCTAAATGTTTTGTTCGTTGTGGTCATGTTACAGAAATAATCGTAGGCCCTAGAAATAAAATTAGTTTGCTTAGTTTTTCCATCCATTCATTTCCTGTACAGCTTATCCTACACAGGGTCGCAGGGAACCTGGAGGACATTGGGACACCCTGGACCGGGTGCCAAACCATCATAGGGCACAGTCACACACACACACACACACACACACACAGTACAAACAATGCAGAGATGCCAGTGAGCCCACACGCGTGTCTTTGGAGGAAGTCAGATGAAACCACCTAGGCACAGGAAGAACATGCACACACAGGGCTGAGACACACACAAACCCCCAAGCCCGGATGTACCAGGCAGCCATGCTAACCACTAAGCCTACTGCATTATGACTGTCTCTGTTTTTCTATCTCTTGTGTTTGTGTTATTATTCAGTACTTAAGTACTGAAAGACATGGAATGCAAGCAGAGTAATTTAAGCATCCTCCAGGACGCACTTCTCTCGTTCCTCACTGTCACCATGCAGCACTGAGAAGTGATCCTGCCTTTCGTGCAAAGTGCTGTGTGTCTGATGCACACCACACCCACTCCGCTCTACGATTAGCTGAAGCCACATCATTAGACCAGGAGATGATTATGTGGCACCCTGGTGGGAGAGAAAAGCAGCATATTTTTTCAGTCTAATCACCGTTATTGTCTTTCTCCATCTCTGCTTCATCTGCATGTTTCTTGGAAATAGCGCAGTGTGGCTGGAAAGGTTTTGGAGGATGGAACAGCAGGTCTATTCACAGCTTTTCATTTTGCTCTGCCAGTGTTTTCTTCTGCCAGATTCAGTCTGTTCAAATTTTAAACATCATTTTTTTTATTTTCATGAAAGCTGTATCTGTTTCTAATAAGGCTATCTAAAGCTTACATTATGGTAAGACAAAGATTTCTTTTGAGTAGCAGCCTGTCTGTTTTATTCGGCACATTAGAGTGGTTAAATGAAAACCACCATAGAACAGACACGTAGTATTTTAATGCAGCTGGCCTTTTTATTTGTTATTTTTGTTAATAGAAGAAGACATGATGGATTCAGACAGTTAGGTAAGGTGTCCAATACCTAGAGCTTATTTAATCTGTTCCATTACTATGAAAATCAGGGACATAAAATGTCTCTCTAATTGAGTCTAATGGAAAAAGTGATGGAGGTTGGTAGAAAGGCTCGCTGTGCAAAATGTAGGCTGGCCCCTGGTTGCAGTCTGTTAGGACCGAACGGGGCAGTAAGAGCTGTTCTCCAACCACACACAGCTGTCCTGCAGTATTGCATTAGCAGCAGTTCAGAAGGTTTGACAGGTTGTCAGGGGGAAATTGTGTGTATTGTACTGTGCCAGAATACTAGATATCCTTCTATATGAGGGCTACGTACTGGCTGGGAATTAACAACGGCTAATAATGATCGTAATTTGGTAATCAAGTTAAACTTAGACATCCATTCTAAAAATAAAAGTGGCCTTGGTTGGAAACCTGCTTTAATAAAAGAAAATGGGCAGCGACTGAAAGGTTAATGTTTTTAATGCTCTTTTAGCCTCCACTTGGTGAGGATATTAACCCTGTACTGGCACTCAGGCTCGCTTGCTTTTGGGTCCGTCATCTTAGACGTTATTTGTAATGTACATTTTGCTAGAATCTAATCGTTTTCACTTTTATTACACATTTTCAAGGTGTAGTTAATACACAGATGGACAAATTACAGGGACGAACACAACAAAGTGTGTTAGCAAAGTGCTGAGCCAATGCAAGCTGCCGGAACAGCTTCAGTTTGCTCTGGCACACATTGTACAAACACCATTCTGTCTAAAGATGATCTCTCAATTGTGGTGGAATGTCTCCCCTTTTGCAGGCCAAAAGAAATGATAGCAGTTTGTAATCCTAACCATTATTTCAACCTGTGGTCCAAAGAGATAAACCGCAATTATTAGGTGTGCTATCTTTAGGTTGCGTAATGGTTAAGGACAATGTGTGCACAATGCAAGCAGGGACTCCCACAAGACTATGACGGCCATTAAAGCTGCCCTGGGACATAGTGTCCAGCCACTTCACTGTCAACAAACCTGAGTGAATACATGAAAGTGGGAGGAGACTGTATCCAAAAATCCCTGTTCACCAAATAATCAATGCCTTTGAGCCTTTTAGATCTGCTTCTGTACCAAAAAAAATCTATTCACAAAAGGCCTGACTAAACAAATATTTTTCTCAGCTCCGATTTAGCACTGAGAACCAGACACTAATTGGAAGGCTTTTCTATAACTGCAGGGCTTTGTAAGAGAAAGCTCTGACCACTGTTTTAGCCTTTATTATTCAAGGTACCAACAAATAGCCTTCACTTTTTGATCCAAGTAGCATGGCATTGCAGATCATAAAAGACCATTCAGTGTAGTAGTAGTTTATAATCAGTGTTAAACTGGATTGACCATGAATTCCACTATCGCCAGTCACTAATAGTAGTCTGAGGCTACAGTGCACACCGGCTCACCAAAGCTAGCCTGAGATTTCCAGTATCTTCTATGTGTGTTCAAGGTCTGGGTTGAGATCTTGTGACTATGCTTCCAGTTTTATGTGTCACTTCTGCTTTAAATTCTTCTGAACGATATTTTCAGAATATTCAGATTTTACCAGGTTCGGGTCTAATTTATGACGAGTTGAGAAATGTGTTAAATGTGTATGCGTATTGTATTGCTGCTGAACACAATGATGAAGAGCACGGTGATTTTAAAAAGGCTGAAGTGGTGGGAAAATGAACAGCAGGAGGATTCAGGTGCTTATCTCTTGTAACACTGGCGCACAATGCTGTCTCCTCAACAGCAATGTACCGAGTCCCAGAAGGTCGCTACTTGGCAGGCAGGACACACGGTCTATTTATGTCAGGCTGTGTTTTAACATGTGAAGCTGTGGAGCACTCCCAGGACTCCCTGACTTACTGCTGATATGCAGGAAGTGGAGTCAGAGAGTGGAATCCCCCAGATCCTTAGTACATTCCTTACATAAGCATGAGCGTACTAACAGATATGAAACGGCTGTGCTAAAGGACTTTCGACATGGACAGCATTTTCTGCCATTTGTCAAGACGCAGTAATTTATTGTCCTGAGGAAATCTGGTGCTCTCGGATGTTATAGAATACATTTCACACGGTCAGCTCGAATACTTATTGAGCTACGTCCTCTAGCTGACCTGTCTGATTGAGCAGGGAATCTAGCAAGTCGATTTTGTAGAAGTTCTATTGTAAATATTCATTTGCATGAGACTTTCATGAGCCGATCTCTGGCCCTGGATCTATGTGTTGCTGTGGCTTGTGGGGAAAAACAACAACAAAAAAAAAAAAACAGCCTTTACAGTGACCATCTGCTCATCTCCTGATCTTTTGCCCATCGGGTATGCTCTTTTTAAGCCTGGAGTTTTTAGTGCTTCCAAAAATGGTCCAATTATTGATTTTTCTCAAGTCCACTTCTTGTTCTGCTGTCTGTTGTAGCTTTAGCGAATCCGGGCAGTCCATCAGCCCAAGTCTCTGCAAGAACATTAGTCATGGAATTATGGGCTAAAGTCAACAAGACGCACAAAGCTGAAGTAAATGTTTACTCAAGACTAGTGAACCCTGTGTAACTCAAGCCTCACACTCTGTTTCGTCTCCCTTCTGAGGGATTTTTAACAATTTTTATTTTTTATATAAATAGCACTTTCTTCTGTACCTGAGTCCATGTGAGTGTCCACCTTAAAACAGTGTTTTGGGGTTCACTCTGACACACTCGAACATAGCATATGTGAAAGCAGGCTGTTCCTTTGGCTAAGTAATGCAATTAGTCCTCGTCAAGTCGCTTCCTGTTTCAGCTTTTTATTTTTTGCTAATACTGCTGAGGAAAGACATGCTGTGGTCTGCAGATAAACCCGAACGATTAAAACTTTGATCCATTGAAGACGCCTTTAAAATGGAAGTGACTGCAGCTAAAAAACTGAATTATTTATGTAAGCTATAAGCGAGAGGCTGCGTCTGAACCTCAGATCATTTGTCAAGGAAAAAAGTGGAGAAAAACTAATTGAATAAACACTGCTGCAATCAATTAAACATTAAGAAGAGCAGTAAAGATGACAATCTCCACCAAGAAACCCCTCCATCTTCTGCTGTATAAAGAAATGTTTTTTTGTTTTTTGTTTATCAGTTGAAGGGCTCGACACGAACAACCATTAATTCTTTGTGCTGACTTTATAAAGCTCTGCGTGTTTGTGCCCTTAGCCAAACTTCAAGGCAGAAAGTCTTTGGCTTTTCTATAACTCATGCTGTGTTATAACTCTCAGGTCTTTTTAAATGAAAATGTTATAACTGGTGACGCTTTAATCCCACCGACAGAAAGTGGCTTTCATCGTGTTATGTTTTATTCCAACACGCATGTTTGGAATAATCTGACAGTATTGTATCAACATTTTGCACGACATTTTTTTCTTATTCTTATTGAGAACGAATAGAAATTAAGCTCCGGGCTTTAGTGAATGAAAGCCAGGTCACAGGCAGTGTGAAATGTTAAAATGTTTGTCCCGTACTATAGTTGGATCTTCCTTTCTCAGTTTTGGTTGATGGTTAATATATTTTTTTCATTTTATTCGGCTCCTGAGTGTGAGCCTCCTGGTGGTCCACTGGATTCAGTGTGGCCAGGGTTTGATTCCCAGGCAGGGCGCTAACCCAGCCACTGAAGAGTTAACTCTCGGTGCCGGTCCTAAGCCTGGATAAAATGGGAGGGTTGTATCGGGAAGGGTATCCGGCGTAAAACTGTGCCAAATCAAAGGCATGCGGACCAAATGATCCGCTGTGGCGACCCCGAACAGGGAGCAGCTGAATGTACTTGTCTACAGAGTGAAACAACAGGAAGGTGTTTAATGGAGACAGCAAGTTTGAATCCTGATATGCTTCAAAGCTGTCCAGAGATGTGAGAAGGCGAACTCTCTTCCTGACCAATCCCAGTTACCCGAGCCTCTCACAGTGGCCCTGTGAGCTCATGTATGTGGAAGAGTGTAGATAGCACGTCCTAGGAGTTTGTTACACAGCATGAGCAGCAGTTTAGAAAGATGTAGAGGTTGGCATCATATGACCCTGTACAGTGGATAAGACAGAGCTAGCTAGAACAGTGAAGTACGGACCCTACTGCCAAACTTGGAAGAAACTAGGGGGAAAAAATGGCAATTTTAAGGGTTCTGTGTGTACTTCCTGTGTTTAGGAAAACAAGATAAACTCGACAGAAACAAAAGCAGCCTTGAGGAGTTTAAGCCACAGCCGTTTGCTATATCTATTAAGACAAATGAGTGAAATGAATCATTTTATTCAGAAATTGAATCTAAAAGCATACATTTGTTTTTGGTGCTTTTCAATGCTTTTAACCTAGTGTCTGTGAGTGTTTATTAGACCAGCACACAGATGCGTTTTGACAGCATGGGAATGAAATAAACCTCTCCTGTCTAGCAGACATCATAGTTCTTGACTCATGTCCAAGAACAACCTCCTAGCTTTTTTTTTGTAGCCTACACTAGTAATAAAACTTTCCTTTGGTGTAAACTTAGAAATGATCCAAATAAGTGATAATCCAACCATGTTTCTGTTACATTTTGCACGGGCTTCCTCTTTAAAGCCATCAGGTCATGCAGTGAGTGGGCACAGGATGCATGGTGGAAAGTTTTCCCTGCAGTTTTGGCATGCATGCTTGCACAGCATGCAAGCGTTGAAGGGAGTCTGAATTCCTGCCATGCTGAGTTTTATGAAAATCTCTGCAAACAATACAGCTCACTGATTAGACGAGAGGGAATCAGATAGGTGGCGATTATCATAAGCACCAGAAAAGAACCTCATTGTTTTGAAGGTTCAGCTCTACGGTGGTTTTGTTTGCTAGGCGGACGCGAAAGGATTTTTTAAAGGGCTTTTCCTAAATAACACCGGAAGGCTGATTGAGCTTTGGTGATAGAAAGTGTTCAGATGTGAAGCCTTCATCTGTTATCACCATGCATTAGGCTTCTACTTGTCACATTTTTCTACTGGAATTAAAGTTTCTTGATTAAAAGACATCTTTTAAAAGGTGACGTTTCACTTGATTTTCTTAAAGAAATTAACATCAGTTTTCTACTTCACTTGAATTCGCTTCGTTTTGGGGATTTTTTTATCCATAGTCTGCTCCTTTTCTAGTCTCAAAAGTGCACTCCAGTTTTTCACATAATCATTGTCGGGTTCTGTAGGAAGAAAAATCGCAGTCTGTATTTAATGGACTAATGTGATAACCTGATGAAAGAGTCTGGAGATCACTGCCTGATAGAGTTACTCTCCAATCCAGGAGCAGGGAGAAGACAGAAACGGCTCATTGTGCAGCTGAATAGACAAAGACAGCGTGAGGAATTTGGGACAAGGCTCGAATTGGAAATAAAATGAAGGCATATTTCTCAGTATGTTCTATACCTTTCATTTAAATAGAGCTGGGAATGGCCTAAATAACAGCCTTGTTTTTCTCAGCCGTGAAGACTTGCAGGTGACAGGAAGCATAAAGCTCTTCAAGTACAGTGCAGACAGCATAGCAGTATTTATTTTAGACATGTTTGCAGACATTCTAGAGGCCAAATCAGAAACCGAAATGATTTATATATGTGCATTCTTTTTTTATATATGAACAGCTGTGAGATTTCTTTTAATACACTTCTGTTGTCTCTATAGTACACATGGAACCATACAGTGGACAGTCCATGTAACGTAAACAGTATTCTGTAAGGAGTCTCCAGTGTCTGTTAGTTTACCACAACATGATAGTCTTCAAGACAGAGGATTAAATGCTTAAGGACTGTGCTGTGGTGATAGTGGTGTCCATCACAGACACACACACACACACACAGTGCCATGTATCGCACGGTTTAGCCTCAGACCAGAGTGAAGGTGGTGAAATAGTCTGCTCCATGTGTGTCAGGTTCCATCACACCACAGTGATTTATGCTGCATTTGACTCGATTGTAACTTTGACCAGGATAAATTGGAGGGAAAAAATCACAATGGAATTCCTGCTCAGGAACTCTGGAGGTTCTCCTCAACTAGTGATGATACACTGACCAGGCATAATATTATGACCTGCCTAATATTGTGTTGGTCCCTCTTTTGCTTCCAAAACAGCCGTCATGCACTGTGTATTCTGACACCTTTCTAATAGAACCAGCATTAACTTCAGCAATTTGAGCAACAGTAGCTTGTCTGTTGGATCCGATCCGGGCCAGCCATCACTCCCCACATCCATCAGTGAGCCTTGGCCGCCCATGACCCTGTCACCGGTTCACCACTGTTCCTTCCTTGGACCGCTTTTGATAGATTCTGACCACTGCAGACCGGGAACACCCCACAAGAGCTGCAGTTTTGGAGATGCTCTGATCCAGTCGTCTAGCCATCACAATTTGTCCCTTGTCAAACTCGCTCAAATCCTTACACTTGTCCATTTTTCCTGCTTCTAACACATCAACTTTGAGGACAAAATGTTCACTTGCTACCTAATATATCCCACCCACTAACAGGTGCCATGATGAGGAGATCATCAGTGTTATTCACGTCACCTGTCAGAGCACATAATGTTATGCCTGATCAGTGTAAATCAACATGGCTGTGGTAAGCAAAACAAAACTTCATCCCTTGTATAAATGCTGATAAATATATTTAAGTATTTGTTTAAGATCAGTCAGCACTTTGACTTTGAGGAGGAAAATACACAACACGCATCACTGGTGAGGTTTTTACTAACAAATGAAAGGACATAGAAGTGCCCGTATTTTGTTCCTTGACTGCGCAGATATTGGAAATGTCATAATTCCTATTAATAAGTTCGGACTTCTCGTCCGAGTCTAATGCAGCGTTATTCCTTCAAAAGCGGTGCAGCTTCACGCGAAAGGCTGCTCAGTAGTTACATCAATTAAATCAACATTCATTCATATGATGTTTGTGTAAAGCATTTCATATTGTGGATGGATGTTTGTGATCAATTAAATTTGGAATTAAATTGTAATATGATTTAATTTAATTAAAAAAAAAAAAAAACCCTCCACAGCAAGTAGAATAAAAATGGTCTGATGGAGCTGTAGCCTGTAAAGAATTTGTGTGAATACAAATGAAACCCTCAAACAGATCGATCCAGGGTCAGACCTGAGTGTCTGGGCTAAGACTGAGAACGCCCTTAGTAGATATTTAAAGATTTTTCTGTGCTGCTGTCGTGCTTCCACATGGGCCGGTGTGCCTTCAGCCTGTTATTAATAAAACACTGGATGTGTTTGGATGTGCAGGTGTTTACCGGGGTGAGAAAGACACGTGATGTTTGACCTTTGTTATTAAAGCATTTAAACAGAGAAGTGATGATGGAGAGCATATGCTCTTTATTCCTCGGTGGACGTACCACTGTGCGTGTTTTTCATGTGGATATTTTTGGCGTCGCGGCTGATTTCTCAGAGGAGTTATGGTTTGGAGTCTGAGACTCAAGCAGCACTGCAGATGTAATTAATCAGAAATACACCCTGCTGAATGAACTGTGAGCATGAAGGTAGCTTCAACTGTTATATTTGTGGATTTTTTTTTTCCCCCCACCTCTCTCTCTGTTTTTATTGGCACCGGCGAGTGATGGCAGCCTGTAAAGTATCAGCATGAAACGGAAAATTATTATTAAATGGCAACAATATCATGCTTACAAAAGTATTCCATCTTGTAAATTATTCTCAGGGGTTGTCAAGGAGCTTTTTTGATTACTTTTTTAAGAAAGTGGGAATCCTCTTCATGGAAAAAGAAAATTGGGGAACTGAGAGTTTCCTCCAAAACACTAGTCTCTGAGTCTGTACAGTGATGGAAATGTGTACTCTTCAGGTGTGTGTGTACATGAGAGAGAGAGACAGAAAAAGAGAGAGAGAGAGATGCTCGTCTTCAAGTATGTACAGTGATGGACATGTGTACTCTTCAGATGCCTGTGGGTGTGTGTGAGGTTGTGTGTAAAAGAGAGAAGTTCTAGTCTTTGGGTCTGTATAGAGATACAGTGATGGAAATGTGTACTCTTCAGGTGTATGTGTGCATGAGAGAGAGAGAGACAGATAGAGAGTGAGCGAGAGAGAGAGAGATTCTCATCTTAGAGTCTGTAAAGTGATGGAAATGTGTACTATTCAGGTGTGTGTGTCAGAGAGAGAGAAATGCTTGTCTTTGAGTCTGCATAGTAATACAGTGATGGAAATGTGTACTCTTCAGGTGTGTGTGTGTGTGAGAGAGAGAGAGAGAGAGATGCTCATCTTCAAGTCTGTACAGTGATGGAAATATGTACTCTTCAGGTGTGTGTGTGAGAGAGAGAGAGAGAGAGATGCTCGTCTTCAAGTCTGTACAGTGATGGAAATGTGTACTCTTCAGGGGTGAGAGAGAGAGAGAGAGAGATGCTCGTCTTCAAGTCTGTACAGTGATGGAAATGTGTACTCTTCAGGGGTGAGAGAGAGAGAGATGTATGTACAGTGATGGAAATGTGTATTCTTCAGATGTCTGTGGGCGTGTGAGATTGTGTGTGTCTGTAAGAGTGAGAGAAATGCTCATCTTCGTGTCTGTATAGTGATACAGTGATGGAATTGTGTATTCTTCACGTGTGTGAGAGAGAGAGAGAAAGTGAGAGAAATGCTGCCTTCGAGTCTGTATAGTGATAGAGTTCTACGTGTGTGTGTGAGAGAGAGAGAGAGAGAGAGAGATGCTCATCTTCAAGTCTGTATAGTGATACAGTTCTGTGTGTGTGTGAGAGAGAGAGAGAGAGATGCTCATCTTCGAGTCTGTATAGTGATACAGTTCTGTGTGTGTGAGAGAGAGAGAGAGAGAGAGAGAGAGAGAGAGAGAGATGCTCATCTTCGAGTCTGTATAGTGATACAGTTCTGTGTGTGTGTGAGAGAGAGAGAGAGAGAGAGAGAGATGCTCATCTTCAAGTCTGTATAGTGATACAGTTCTGTGTGTGTGTGTGTGTGTGTGTGAGAGAGAGAGAGAGAGAGAGAGAGAGAGAGAGAGATGCTCATCTTCAAGTCTGTATAGTGATACAGTTCTGTGTGTGTGTGAGAGAGAGAGAGAGAGATGCTCATCTTCAAGTCTGTATAGTGATACAGTTCTGTGTGTGTGTGAGAGAGAGAGAGAGAGAGAGAGAGAGAGAGAGATGCTCATCTTCAAGTCTGTATAGTGATACAGTTCTGTGTGTGTGAGAGAGAGAGAGAGAGATGCTCATCTTCAAGTCTGTATAGTGATACAGTTCTGTGTGTGTGTGTGAGAGAGAGAGAGAGAGATGCTCATCAAGTCTATATAGTGATACAGTTCTGTGTGTGTGTGTGAGAGAGAGAGAGAGAGAGATGCTCATCAAGTCTATATAGTGATACAGTTCTGTGTGTGTGTGTGTGTGAGAGAGAGAGAGAGAGAGAGAGATGCTCATCTTCGAGTCTGTATAGTGATACAGTTCTGTGTGTGTGTGTGTGTGTGAGAGAGAGAGAGAGAGAGAGATGCTCATCTTCGAGTCTGTATAGTGATACAGTTCTGTGTGTGTGTGTGTGTGAGAGAGAGAGAGAGAGAGAGAGAGAGAGAGAGAGAGATGCTCATCTTCAAGTCTGTATAGTGATACAGTTCTGTGTGTGTGAGAGAGAGAGAGAGAGAGAGAGAGATGCTCATCTTCGAGTCTGTATAGTGATACAGTTCTGTGTGTGTGTGTGTGTGTGAGAGAGAGAGAGAGAGAGAGAGAGAGAGATGCTCATCTTCGAGTCTGTATAGTGATACAGTTCTGTGTGTGTGAGAGAGAGAGAGAGAGAGAGAGAGAGAGAGATGCTCATCTTCAAGTCTGTATAGTGATCCAGTTCTACAGGTGTGTGTGTGAGAGAGAAAGAGAGAGAGAGAGAGAGAGATGCTCATCTTCGAGTCTGTATAGTGATCCAGTTCTACAGGTGTGTGTGAGAGAGAGAGAAAGAGAGAGAGAGAGAGAGAGAGGTGCTCATCTTCGAGTCTGTATAGTGATATAGTGATGGAATTGTGTATTCTTCAGGTGTGTGTGTGAGAGAGAGAGAGAGAGAGAGAGAGAGATGCTCATCCTCGAGTCTATATAGTGATACAGTTCTACAGGTGTGTGTGTGAGAGAGAGAGAGATGCTCATCTTCGAGTCTGTATAGTGATACAGTAATGGAATTGTGTATTCTTCAGGTGTGTGTGTGTGTGTGTGTGTGAGAGAGAGAGAGAGAGAGAGAGAGAGAGAGAGAGAGAGAGAGAGAGAGAGAGATGCTCATCTTCGAGTCTGTATAGTGATACAGTTCTACAGGTGTGTGTGAGAGAGAGAGAGAGAGAGAGAGAGAGAGATGCTCATCTTCGAGTCTGTATAGTGATACAGTTCTACAGGTGTGTGTGAGAGAGAGAGAGAGAGAGAGAGAGAGAGAGAGAGAGATGCTCATCTTCGAGTCTGTATAGTGATACAGTTCTACAGGTGTGTGTGAGAGAGAGAGAGATGCTCATCTTCGAGTCTGTATAGTGATACAGTAATGGAATTGTGTATTCTTCAGGTGTGTGTGTGCACATGTTTGTGCATGGAATAAATCCATTTATAAATACAGAATCCACATTCCAGCAAGGCCATGCAAATAAATATTTAGCATTCTCCTGTTAGATATTCTGTCAGTGAGATCAGCTCGCTACATCACCTTCACTCTGGACTGAGGCTAAACCGTGCGATGCAAGCCACTGTGTGTCTACATCATGGACATCACTGACGTGTCACTCTGCCAGGCTCCTGGTCTGTACCACTGACAGCAGAGAGGAGCTTAGACTTCTCACCTTTAACTAAAGAAAATGCTGCAGGATTAACCCTACAGGTGTCCCACTCAAACATGTGTCCAGATGTGCAGTGTGCAGGATAGAAAAGGGATGCTGGCATTCATTTCAAGTGAATACTACAACAGAAATAACAATACATGTTTTTGCCACACACAAAACTGAGACAGTAATGCCCTCTCTTTCTAGTGTTGTGTTATTGTTTATGGAGTAGTGTTGTAGTAGCTATTGTTATATTTGCTTTTGTTGTTGTAGTTCTTGTTGTAGGATTCGGGTAGACTGCACTAGCTTTTCCACACAGAGAAATAATAATCCAAACAATTCTCATTTGAAAGAATTCAAAATCATTTCTGATAAAATGGAAGATAATATAATAGTGTTGGCTGTAACATAGCATGGCTGTAGGAGTGGTTACTGTAGTTGTTTTTGAGGGAGGAGTTATTGCAGGAGAAATTGTTTAGTTGTTGTGGGAGTGGTTATAGTAGTATATGTTGTGGGAGTGGTTATAGTAGTAGAAGTTGTAGTTGTTGTGGGAGTGGTTATAGTAGTAGTAGATGTAGTTGTTGTGGGAGTGGTTATAGTAGTAGTAGATGTAGTTGTTGTGGGAGTGGTTATAGTAGTAGTAGATGTAGTTGTTGTGGGAGTGGTTATAGTAGTAGTAGATGTAGTTGTTGTGGGAGTGGTTATAGTAGTAGATGTAGTTGTTGTGGGAGTGGTTATAGTAGTAGATGTAGTTGTTGTGGGAGTGGTTATAGTAATAGAAGTTGTAATTGTTGTAGGAGTGGTTATAGTAATAGAGGTTGTAGTTGTGGGAGTGGTTATAGTAATAGAGGTTGTAGTTGTAGGAGTGGTTATAGTAGTAGAGGTTGTAGTTGTGGGAGTGGTTATAGTAGTAGAGGTTGTAGTTGTGGGAGTGGTTATAGTAATAGAGGCTGTAGTTTGTGGGAGTGGTTATAGTAGTAGAGGTTGTAGTTGTGGGAGTGGTTATAGTAGTAGAGGTTGTAGTTGTGGGAGTGGTTATAGTAGAGGCTGTAGTTGTGGGAGTGGTTATAGTAGTAGAGGTAGTTGTGGGAGTGGTTTAGTTGGAATGTTTAGTGGGAGTGGTTATAGTAGTAGAGGTTGTAGTTGTGGGAGTGGTTATAGTAGTAGAGGTTGTAGTTGTGGGAGTGGTTATAGTAATAGAGGCTGTAGTTTGTGGGAGTGGTTATAGTAGTAGAGGCTGTAGTTGTGGGAGTGGTTATAGTAGTAGAGGTTGTAGTTGTGGGAGTGGTTTAGTTGGAATGTTTAGTGGGAGTGGTTATAGTAGTAGAGGTTGTAGTTGTGGGAGTGGTTATAGTAGTAGAGGTTGTAGTTGTGGGAGTGGTTATAGTAATAGAGGTTGTAGTTGTGGGAGTGGTTTAGTTGGAATGTTTAGTGGGAGTGGTTATAGTAGTAGAGGTTGTAGTTGTGGGAGTGGTTATAGTAGTAGAGGTTGTAGTTGTGGGAGTGGTTATAGTAATAGAGGCTGTAGTTGTGGGAGTGGTTATAGTAATAGAGGCTGTAGTTTGTGGGAGTGGTTATAGTAGTAGATGCTGTAGTTGTGGGAGTGGTTATAGTAGTAGAGGTTGTAGTTGTGGGAGTGGTTTAGTTGGAATGTTTAGTGGGAGTGGTTATAGTAGTAGAGGTTGTAGTTGTGGGAGTGGTTATAGTAATAGAGGTTGTAGTTGTGGGAGTGGTTATAGTAGTAGAGGCTGTAGTTGTGGGAGTGGTTATAGTAGTAGAGGCTGTAGTTGTGGGAGTGGTTATAGTAATAGAGGCTGTAGTTTGTGGGAGTGGTTATAGTAGTAGATGCTGTAGTTGTGGGAGTGGTTATAGTAGTAGAGGTTGTAGTTGTGGGAGTGGTTTAGTTGGAATGTTTAGTGGGAGTGGTTATAGTAGTAGAGGTTGTAGTTGTGGGAGTGGTTATAGTAGTAGAGGTTGTAGTTGTGGGAGTGGTTATAGTAGTAGAGGTTGTAGTTGTGGGAGTGGTTATAGTAGTAGAGGTTGTAGTTGTGGGAGTGGTTATAGTAGTAGAGGTTGTAGTTGTGGGAGTGGTTATAGTAGTAGAGGTTGTAGTTGTGGGAGTGGTTATAGTAGTAGAGGTTGTAGTTGTGGGAGTGGTTATAGTAGTAGAGGTTGTAGTTGTGGGAGTGGTTATAGTAATAGAGGCTGTAGTTGTGGGAGTGGTTATAGTAATAGAGGCTGTAGTTGTGGGAGTGGTTTAGTTGGAATGTTTAGTGGGAGTGGTTATAGTAGTAGAGGTTGTAGTTGTGGGAGTGGTTATAGTAATAGAGGTTGTAGTTGTGGGAGTGGTTATAGTAATAGAGGTTGTAGTTGTGGGAGTGGTTATAGTAATAGAGGTTGTAGTTGTAGGAGTGGTTATAGTAATAGAGGCTGTAGTTGTGGGAGTGGTTTAGTTGGAATGTTTAGTGGGAGTGGTTATAGTAGTAGAGGTTGTAGTTGTGGGAGTGGTTATAGTAGTAGAGGTTGTAGTTGTGGGAGTGGTTATAGTAATAGAGGTTGTAGTTGTGGGAGTGGTTATAGTAGTAGAGGTTGTAGTTGTGGGAGTGGTTATAGTAATAGAGGCTGTAGTTGTGGGAGTGGTTTAGTTGGAATGTTTAGTGGGAGTGGTTATTGTAGTTGTTGTAGTTATTATTGTAGGATTTGGTTCTTGTGGTTAAAGTTGTAGTGATGGTTGGTGACAGTATGTACTACAGTGATTGTAGTAGTTGTTATTTTATCACAGTTACTGTAGTACTTTTTGATTAGCTCTAGTGGTTTTAGTTGCAGTAGTTGTGACTGTAGTAAATATAGTTATAAATGATGGTGAAGGTGTTTTGGAGGAAGATTTCTAACTTCTACACAACTTTCTGATACTGGAGTCTGCTATGGACCGAAGAAACGGTGCCTGATAGAAGACTGTGTGGAAATTCATCACAGAACAAAAATTGTTTATTTCAACAACAAGACAGTTTGCACAATGCAGTCAGGAGGAGAAACATTCAAACTCGGGTCACAGAAAAGACCAGAATAATGGGAACCTCAGCAAGGCTACGACGCTGCACACTGCAGGTCTCTGCTCTCCAGATCCTCGCTCAACCAAGTCATACAAATATAAGAGAAGAGAAGATGCACTCCAGTTTTCAAGCTTATCGAGACGGACAGATCTGCAAAGTTCTGACTCTCTTAACGTGAACCGACTGAACCCCGTGTTCAAGAACTCGGCTTCGATTGCTCGAGGCAGCACAGATTGTTAGGGACATCGTGTGTTCACCATGTTTTGTCCATTCCAATGCTGTTACACAATGTAGTGTGTATTTATTCACTGCTCTCTAAACAGCCGATACAAGACTTTCAGCTGGTGTGCAGGACTCGAATGGCTGGAAAAATAAAGACTGAAATAATAAATAAGCTTCAGAAAACTCGCGCTAAAATGGAAACTGCCAAATCATATTCACAGCTAGTTGTAATTGAATCCGTTTTAAAAAATCATTAACATTTTGCATTCATTATTTCATATTAATTGATTTTTTTTCCCCAAAGCATTAAAGCTGGTTATGAAAATGGACTGCGGTTTTTTTTGTTTTTTTGTTTTTTTTAATATCCATCAAATACTCCATAAAAATCTTCAACCAGTGAGCCGATCATAATTATGCTAATGTTGTGTAATTTAGTTGGTAGAATTCAGCCGCCTTGTTTAAAACATAATCCAGTATTATAATGTTTCCCTGTCGTATTTGGTGTTGTTGCCGTAGAAACGGCTGATTTTCTAAATCTAATGAATGGCCCTGAGTAGCATTTCGGAGTCCTCAGTTCCATCATTTGGTCACAAAGCTCACACCGAGTCCTGCTGAAGCTCACATGGAGCTCAGTATTATGCTCTGATTAGCTGTAGTGCTCGTGTTTCACGCTCGGTGTTGCGTCAGAGCCGCGCGAGCGTCCGTGCTTGTAATTTGCCATGGATTCTGAAGCCGCCCGGTTAACCGAGCAGGCCCACATGGGTTTTTTTCCGTTGTTTAGAAATGTTCCGAAATTAACTAATGAGAATAAATTGCACGTCTTTTGCTGTACGCGACATGGCTTTTAGCTAGCAGCGGCATGCCCAAGGATTTTTGCTCATGTTTTGAGGGGGAAAGGAACTAATTGTACTATTTCTTTCTAATTGGGTGAAATTTTGATTATTGATCACTAAAGAAAAACCCTCAGGCCTAGTGAAATTTATATGTATATTCATTCTCTCTCTCTCTCTCTCTCTCTCTCTCTCTCTCTCTCTCTCTCGCTCTGTCTCTTGCTCTGTCTGTCTCTCTGTCTCTCTCCCTCTCTCTTTGTCTCGCGCTCTCTCGTGCTCTCTCTCTCTCTCTCTCTCTCTCTGTGTCTGTCTGTCTGTCTCTCTCTGTCTCTTGCTCTGTCTCTCTCTGTGTCTGTCTCCTTCTCTCTCTGTCTCTGTTTCTTGCTGTCTCTCTCTCTCTCTCTGTCTCTCCCTTTGTCTCTTCTCTCTCTGTCTCTCTCTCTGTCTCCTTCTCTCTTTGTCTCTCTCTCTCTGTCTGTCTCTCTGTCTTTGTCTGTCTGTCTCTCTCTCGCTCTGTCTCTCTCTTTGTCTCTTCTCTCTCTGTCTCTCTCTCCGTCTCTCTCTCCCTCTCTCTCTCTCTGTCTGTCTATCTCTCTCTCTCTCTCTTGCTCTGTTTCTCGCTCTCTCTCTCTCTCTCAGCTGTCGCCATAAGCAGTGGAGGACGGATCTGCCTGCATCCAGCGTGGTGATCACCTTCCATAACGAAGCTCGATCAGCTTTATTGCGCACTATAGTCAGGTGAGCTTCCAGCACACCAGCTCCACAATGCCTCGCTCTGTCTGTACTCTCTACTGTGTTGGAATTACATAACATCAGAGAGCACTCCACACGCCGAGCGTATCACTGCTCATCATTTCCAGTTTTGCCCCCTGCTGATAACATTTAGCCTAACCACTTGTTTAAAGTACACAATGTAAAGCTCTCGTGTAAGAGAACCCGTTTGACTCCCGATCCTCTCGCCGCAGCGTTCTGAAGAAGAGTCCTCCCCACCTCGTCAAAGAAATTATCCTCGTGGACGATTACAGCGACAACCGTAAGTCAGCTTTCCACACACAAACATCCATATTCCTCTTCCTTCATTTTCCAGACTTCTACTAAGTACAGAACTCGTTTCGAAGTCATTTCCTCTGTCCTGTCACGACATGACCTGATTAGCTGATTGACAAAAAGGGTACACGCATCCTGTTTCTGTTTTGTGTTCATCACCTTTAAATGAACTCTTCTTTTTCTTCAGCTGAGGACGGAGCCTTGCTCGGGAAAATCGAGAAAGTCCGGGTCCTTAGAAACGATAGACGAGAAGGTGAGCACGATATTTACACCACAGCTTATGTGATGTCTGCTCCTCCAACACTGCTACTCCTTTTTATTACTCTATTATTCAATTAAAAAATAAAATTCAGCTAGACTTCATCTTTCCACACAAAGAGAAATAATAAGCCAAAGGATTTTCATTTGAAAGAGTTCAAAAGCATTTCAGATTAAATGGAAAAGGATGGAGGCAGCTATAAAGGTGAAAGGTACGATATAAAAGGAGATAATTAAAGGATATTTCTTTAACGTTTAGAAAGGCGGCTAAAACTTTTACACTGATCGATTCCTCAACACGGCGAGTTCTTGACTCTGATTAGTCAAAAGGTGCGAGTTATTTTATACGTTTATAAAAACAGCAAATCTTGAACACTAGTGTTGGCTGTAACATGAATCATAGATTAATCTGAATGCTTAGTACCTTATTGTTTCTGTTGTAGCAGTTTTTATAGACTTGTACAATAATAATATAATAATCTACCTTTCTAAGTGCATTATTCCTTAAGTAGTTTTTTTTATATAGTTGTATCTGTGTGTGGTGGAGTTAAAAATTGCGGCAAGTCAGTATTGCTGAAGTATATAGTACCTTTCTTTCTAAATGTGCAGCGAATAATTTAGTTTAGTTCAGTTCTAAATTTATTTATATAGTGCTTTTAACAACGGACATGGTCACAAAGCAGCTTTATAGAGATACACTATATTGCCAGAAGTTTTGGGACGTCTAGTTTTACATTCACATGACATCCCAGTCGTAATCCGTAGGGTTTAATATGGAGTTGGCTCCGCCCCTTTGCAGCTATAACAGCTTCGACTCTTCTGGGAAGGCTTTCCACAAGGTTTAGGATTGTGTTTATGGGAATTTTGACCATTCCACTAGAAGCGCATTTGTGAGGTCAGGCACCGATGTTGGACGAGAAGGCCTGGCTTCGAGTCTGCGCTTTAATTCTTCCCAAAGGTGTTCTATCAGGTTGAGGTCAAGGACTCAGGTCAAGTTCCTCGACACCAAACTCGCTCATCCATGTCTTTATGGACCTTGCTTTGTGCACTGGTGTGCGGTCATGTTGGAACAGGGAAGGGGTCATCACCAAACTGTTTCAGCGAAGTTAGGAGCATGAAATTGTCTAAAATGTCTTGGTATGCTGAAGCATTAAGAGTTCCTTTCACTGGCACTAAGGGGCCCAACCCCACACCATAATACCCCCTACACTTGGCACAATGCAGTCAGGCATGTACTGTTCTCCTGGCAATCACCAAACCCAGACTCGGACAGAGAAGCGTGATTCATCACACCAGTGAACACGTCTCCACTGCTCTAGAGTCAGGTGGAGGCAGGCTATATATGAAAACCTGATCTTTTTGTGTTCTTTTTGTGGATGAATGTGAACAAATGAAATCTTGAGATAGAATAGTTTACCAGAGTGCGAGTATAAACATAGCGATGCTGTATGGATGAGGTTTCCTGTTTCGTGTAATGACGTTTAACGTCTCGGACAACCTCTGTAGAGGACACTAGTGGAACATAGTCACAGTAGACACCTCGGCTGCCTAGACAGGAAAACGACAACACAAACACATTACAATGATTTCAAAGAGCCTCTGGAAGCAAAAAAGAAACTTTTTATTGCGGCATCAACAGAGCCGTCGGCGTGCTTTTAAAATGAAATGGTAGAAATTCCCTCTCTGTCTTTTACTCGGTGACCTCAGACAATTTTGTGAACCGTCTAAATGTTTTAATGGAGTTTTTTTTTTTTTTTTCCCCCCTCCTTAAAGTTTTTTTTGGTTGTTGTTGTTTACCTGCCCTGCTTTCCAGCTATGTAACCATCAAGCAATCAAGCTTCTTAGCTGGAGGCGAGTGAAGGAGCCACAACATTTTAATGACGAGGAGCTCTATAAACCACTCGGCTTTTATAGAGAGCGCTTGTAGAAAGTAGAACCTTAAACAAAATAAAGGGTTTGTTATGTGAGCGAGTGTCGTTTTAGAAGGTGCTCTTGATATCCATCACGGAAATGCTTCCATTCTTCTGTTTTTCCACACAGCTCTTTCTTTACCTTTTGGCTCTTTAAACACTATCTGAGCTGGATTGCGTCCTATTTAATAACACGCCAGGTTAATGGGCATGAAACGCACACGGCACTTGATGATGCTCAGTATCTGAACTGCAGTGGGATTTGTGTAGACAGGAGGTGTAAATTACAGAGGGTTGGGACACCATTCGTGTTGCATGACTTCATTATTGGACCGTTTAGTGTGCTTAATTTCTTCCAGCTACCGGAGCCTGAAGTCCGTCAGTGTAGTGTCAGGAGCTGTGGAAGTTCACACTGGTGTCTGAGTCACTGTACAGTTGTTGAATGTGGTGCAGAGATGTGTGTGTTAGTGCAGAGATCACATTCCTGTGCAGTGTGTGTGTGGGTGATGCTGTTCTCTGTGGGGGTGGGTCTGGGTCTGTCTGTCTGGACGGACATTAGTGTGAGGTCTTTCTGTATGTGTTTTTGTGTGCATGTGTGTATACATGTTTTATCTGCATAAGTGTGAGAGATTTTGTCTGAATATGTTCAGGAGTTTGTCTTTTTGTGTGGGACTATTTGTTTTGCAACCCTCCCAACAACAGGAACAGGAAAATCAGACATTTGTGACCTCTGGCCATTTTTTTTTAATAACTGAAGTTACAGTTAGGGTTAGATTTAGATGCAGCATAGCATTACATATGTCAGAGACAAAAGACACGTGTGTGTGTGTTTGTGTGTTTCTTAGGTCTGATGCGGTCACGTGTCCGAGGAGCAGATGCAGCCACAGCCAGTGTCCTCACTTTCCTGGACAGCCACTGTGAGTGTAATGAACACTGGCTGGAGCCTCTGCTGGAGAGAGTTGATGAGGTTAGTGTTACACACACACACACACACACACACACACACACACACACACACAGCACAAATACAGAGGGACAAATCCTTGTTCACAGCCATGGTTTTGACAGATTGTTAATTAATATTGTCCAGGATGATGCTGTGCTCATGGTCTGAGTGGATCTGCAGTAGATCAGTAGCATTTTGGGGTGGTTTTAAGAGATTAGGTTCTTACACAGTCTAGTCACATGCACTTTATGTACATTGAGATGACCTGGTCAGTGTAATGCCACTCAAAAAAAAAAACCCAAATATTTCCTGCACCCTGGCTGGTTGGATAAGTACATGTATGAATGTGTTGAGCCTATAAGTCAGATTTTTCTTTTCTTTGCCCCAGGCTGTGCTTTTCTGAAATATAGCCCTGACTGATGGATACTGAAAAGTGTGGAAGTGGTAGCTCAGTGGTTAAGGTGTTGGACTACTGATCAAAAGGTTGTGAGTTTGAATCCCAGGAGCTCCAAATCTGCCGCTGTTGGGCCCTTGAGCAAGGCCCCTGACCTTCAACTGCTCAGATGTATAAAGGAGATAATGGTGCTCTGGATAAGGGCGTATGGCCAAAATGTAAGTGTTTGCTGTTGTTTATTAGCAGACACTGTAGTAGAGATCAGACTTCTGCCTGAAAGTCTTCTTGGCATTAGTTCAGGTCACTAGATAAAGTTGTAGACAGCTCTTAAAGCACACACAAAGACAAATAAAGTGGAGCATGACAATGACAATGTAAGATCTGAGAGACGTTTCTGAATTGTCCGTGCCAGCCCTGTTGGATCAGTGGGCAGTGCCACCGGGGAACTTCAAACAACATCCTTTTTCACGCCGACATCAGGATAGAGGAGACACAACCTTGGGAAATAGTATTCGTGCATAACAGTCATTATTCAGCTGAATCTAATTCTTCTAATGAACCGTAAACTGCTCAGTGTGGAAATGTCTCAGAATTTATAAAAGCGAAAGGTTTATTTGAATATTTTTCAGATATTATTGAGATTATCATTTTATACAGAATATAGCAGTTTAACTGGAAGCTACAAAGCGAAAATAATGAAACGAAATAATGAGATCAATTTATCCTAAACTTGTGTTTCTGACTGCAAACATAACTGAATCAGAAACATTCATTTTTAGCTAGACTGGAATATTTTTGTTTGATTTTAAGTTGAAGGTTAGATGGATGGATGGATGGATGTGGATGGATGGTTGATGGATGGATGATGGGATGGTATTGAAAGGATGGATGGATGGATGGGAATGGATGGATAGTTGATGGGATGGGATGGGATTGGATGGATGGGATTGGATGGATGGGTAGGACAGACAGACAGACAGACAGGATTGATAAGATTTAGTTTTCCAGGACACAAAAGTGTGCTAAATGCTAAAATATCCACAGACAAGATGTAGCTGCTATCGATATAATAAAAAAAAGTCTCTCACTCTTTCTCTGTGTGTGTGCGTGCGTGCGTGTGTGTGTGTGCGCGCACTGAGTGGGTGTGACCTTCTTCAGCAAACATATATTGACTAATAGACTAATCCTGTTTGGCGCAGGTTCAGTAACTTTTTAACACGTGTAGCCTTCTGCAAACAAGCAACAGCAAAGCACACATGTACACGCACACACACACACACACTCAGAACATGGTCTTCAGTTGGATTTGATTTGCATTCCTGTTTGTATACGTGGTGGTGGTGTGTAATCTGTGTGTGTGTGCTTGAGGCATGACCACAGCACATATCCACTTTAATTCTATAAGGCTCCAGTGAAATGTAATACTCTTCCACAGCACAGCATTCTCACTAACACAGTATTGTGTACTGCGCTGTAAAGCAAGGTCAAAGTAACAGTAAGTGTGCATCCACTCTTACATCCCGCTTCATTACACAAAATAATGTGAACAATTTGAAACTGTTGTCTTCTTTACAGCATGTGTAAGCCATTTCACCACAGTACATAGCTGTAGATGAATCCTTACCTCTTATTATGTGAGGAAATCGAACTTACTGTAGCTACATTTAGTCATCTTTAGCCAGAGCAGCATTTTTAGGTTTGTTCCCATGTAATGTCTGAAAGCAGAAGAGCTTGGTCAAAACCAGATTGTGTCATCTTTTTTTTTTTTATCTTTCTTTTCACAATGACATACGATGGGTTTCCCAGGCCATCACATGCTTTTGAGTATTTTATGACCAGGTTTTTTTTCTCTTTTATAGCGTCTAATGCACTTTTAGTTATTTCAGTAAAATTGCATTTATATTTATGCAGGCAGTTTATTTTACACACACTCCATGTTTAGATGATGCTCACTTTTTCCTGAGGTTTTTTATTTTGCTGTACATAACCTAAGTGCTTTTGTTTGCACAGTGTAAAGCAGTGTTGGTGTATCATTCTCTAAACCTTGTGACTGTGTTACTGCTGCAAGGTCTTTCATTAACTGAGAAAAAACTCATTGAACTCATTAACAATTGCCATCATGACCATACTCACCGTTTCATTTTATATTTAAAGGTGTTATAGGCTTATGTTGATAGAAATCATGAGCGCCAAGTCTGTTAACATGCCTCCAGAGACGTCTCTGTTGTGTTTCGGTAATCAGCCGCACAAAATCTGCTGTCTTGGCTCAACTGCCCTTTTTATCAGTTCATTAAAACTAAGAATATCTGTTGATTTTTCAGTACAGTGTTGAATTTTATGGTGACGTTTAATCAGCCATGGTTGAAATTATTCTTGCTTATTACGTCTGAAAGACATTGTGTACATTTGTACAGTACATTATGGGGTTTATTTGTAGTTTTTGTTGTGCTAAACCCTGCTTTTAACCCCCAGGGGCTCAAGTGGTTAAGGCTCTGGGTTGTTGACCGGAAGATTGGGGGCTCAAGCCCCAGCACTGCTAAGCTGCCACTGTTGGGCCTTTGAGCAAGGCCCTTAACCCTCTATGCTCCAGGGGTGCTGTATCATGGCTGACCCTGCGCTCTGACCCCAACCTCCAAGGATGGAATATGCGAAGAAAAGAATTTCACTGTGCTGTAATGTATATGTGACAAACAAAGGCTATTTATTTATTTATTTATTGGTAAAAGGAGCACTTTACACTGGTCAGTTAGAAGAAGGATTAACACTGCTTTGATGAAACTGTGCTCTGAAGCAGGAATGGCAGTGCGTTTGCACACTTAACCCCACAAAGCAGTGTCGAAAGTATACACTGTGAAACAATGCAGTGTTGGAGCGTAATGGCTAGATGCTTAGCAACAGATCAGAATATAAACAGCATGTGCCTAATATCACATGAAAACCAGACAGAAGCAATGCTTAACAAAAACGTCTCGATAGCATCAGGTGGCAAAACACTGAACATCACAGAAAAACCTGACACTGAAAAAAGCTGTGAAAGCGAACACTTCATTCTCAGGTACAGAGTTACAGACCTGTCCTTTTTTTTTCTCACTGATACAAAAGCATGACAGAAGACATGATTTAACTCCGTCACACCCTGAATTGATGCATTTGTGGTTGTTGAGGCTACAAATATGCTAAGAAGAGCGTCGAGCCAAGGTTTAGGAATGTACAGTGTGAAACGTCAGGTTATGAATAGCCAGGGTTAATTGTTAATGCCGTAAAGAATGAAGCCTGAAACAAGATATCCCAGAATTCCCTTTAGCCAGAGTTCACTGTAATCCAAGGATAACTATCTCATGTCTTAAGCTGCAGTTTATCCGGAAGACAAATACTTCACTTACCTTCTGTATTCACAGTGAAGAAATAAATCTTTTGTCCTTTCTCATATTGTTGGAGGAGTTCGATTTATTTTGTAATTCTGCCACTACTTGTGTGCTGTAATATGAAGGTGAAAAACAGTGGACAGTATCAACATGGTGCAGGATGAGCGCATTTAAGCTCCCATGATTTAAGCTGCAATGAAACACCTCTTATATATCCGTTCCTGTCTTTATTATGCCTCTCTGTTTAGTCTTTCTATTTGTGCTCCATTCCAATTGCTAAGCGATGCCAAGTCGGACTTTACTCCTTATCTTGTAATCACTTCATCACGGTAATCACTTCAGCCTGCTCCCATGTCTGTTCTCAGGGGAAATGATAAAATAATCTTTCTAAATATATATTAAAAAAAACAACAAAAAAACATAATCCTCGGCTTCTACTTATTTTTAGACGCTGCCTTATTTTCCTCTACAGTTTTTAACCCTTTTATAGGTTTAGCATTATTGAAATTTATGTTATGTAAAAATTGAAAACGTTTATCACACTGCCGTAAAGAAATGAAAAATCGGGAAAGACACTCAGCATGTCAGTGTTTGGCTAATTGTGGAACAGAGAGTTCATTCAGTGCAGCCACCCAAGTGCTTCTCATCCAAGTAAATAAAGTATATAATAAAAGTGCTGTGTGTTTGAATATTTACTACTGGACTTTTGCTGACTGCTGCTATAACCGAAATGGCAACGTCTGTCAGAAGTGCCACAAATACTCCAGGATCGGTTCGCGTCCCAGCCGTGCTATTGCCTCATAAATTTAAGAACAAATTTGGACAAGAACTTTTAAGTCGCAATGAATCAGCTGTAAATTGTTCAACGTGACATGAATTGCTTTTCCATTGCCTGTAAGCGACGTGGTCAGTGCTGGAGCTTTCCGTTTTTTTTTTCCCCCTTCTCTAAATTACACTGGTACGAGTTGGAACAAGTTAAAACTGAACACACGTTTTCAATTACAAGTCACTGAAACTCAAACTCTGACATGAACGTTATTTGTGAGAGAGAGAGATATGGTGTGATCTTTCACAAATTCACACCAATCAGGCATAACATTATGAGCAGTGAGAGGTGAAGTGAATAACACTGATTATCTCCTCATCATGGCACCTGTTAGTGGGTGGGATATATTAGGCAGCAAGTGAACATTTTGTCCTCAAAGTCGATGTTAGAAGCAGGAAAAATGGACAAGCGTAAGGATTTGAGCGAGTTTGACAAGGGACAAATTGTGATGGCTAGACAACTGGATCAGTGCATCTCCAAAACTGCAGCTCTTGTGGGGTGTTCCCGGTCTGCAGTGGTCAGTATCTATCAAAAGTGGTCCAAGGAAGGAAAAGTGGTGAACCGGCGACAGGGTCATGGGGGGTCAAGGCTCACTGATGCATGTGGGGAACGAAGGCTGGCCCGTGTGATCCGATCCAACAGACAAACTACTCTTGCTCAAATTGCTGGTTCTGATACAAAGGTGTCAGAATACACAGTGCATATGGGTCAGGGCTGTTTTGGCAGCAAAAGGGGGACCAATACAATATTAGGCACATGGTCATAATGTTATGCCTGGTCGGTGTATATTGGTATTGTAATAGGTTAACACGCTCCAATTTTCTGATATTTTCTGAATTTTTTTTATAATTCTCTTGTGAAAGATAGTTCTTGTTACTTTGTTAGAAAAACCTATACACTTTTCCCATGTTCTTTATTCCTACAAATTATTATTAAAATGAATTATTGTCCCTGATGGACCAGCGTCAAGATCCCACGCTCTTACCAGCAGGGAACCGACCCAGCCACTGAGGAGTTCTCAGTGCCGGTCTTAAGCCCGGGATAAAATGGGAGGGTTGCGTCAGGAAGGGCATCCGGCGTAAACCTGTGCCAAAATCAAATATGCGACTCGGATGATCCACTGTAGCGACCCCAGACACTGAGCAGACGAAGGACAACACATTATTAAATTAACTATTAATCAGATTGGTTAATTGTCTAGTTGTGTAAAAGTCACATAGGATAAGAAAGTTCATTACAATTATTGATTATAAAATCTCTTTCCTCTTTGTCTTTTGCAGGACAGGACACGTGTAGTCTCACCCATCATAGACGTCATCAACATGGACAACTTCCAGTACGTGGGGGCATCTGCAGACCTCAAAGGAGGTAAATGCATCTGGAAACAGCTGCTGCTCTATATTTATAGGTTTCTGTATGTATAATGGATATCTCTAGAAGTCTGGCATTTAAAAGTCTGATCACACAAAATGTGAAAGGGAAAGAAAAAATATTTATACTCTTTCCGTTCCAACTGCAGGACAGCTGGCGTCTGATTACAGATCGAGTTGATCAGACATGGGTCCATTTCTTTAAGGCATGGGGCTGTCTAACAGCTTGATCAAAGCCTGACATGTGGTCTATGAGGAAGTTAACTAGCATGGGTTTATTCTGCTCAGAGCTCTGTTTTTACCACCTCGTTTATTAAACAAGCTTCTTAAGCCGGGATTAAACCGTATGATCTTTTTTTGCCATGTGATTGGCCCCAAATTTATTCTGCAGCAGGACAATGACCCCAAACATACAGCCAATGTCATTACAAGCTGTCTTCAGCATAGTTAAGAACAAGTAATCTTGGGAGTGATGGTTTGGCCTCCGCAGAACCCTGATCTCAACATCATCGAGTCTTTCTGGGATTACATGAAGAGGATTTGATGCAGCCTACATCCAAAACTGGGCCAAAAAACTCATAGTGTAAACCCGGCTTAAGAAGTCCGTTTAATAAACGAGGTGGTAAAAACAGCTTGTCTGAGCTCTGAGCAGAATAATCCTTTGCTAGTAAAGTGTCATTTCCTCATAGAATGCATGTCGGGTAAATGTACTTTCAGTTTTTTAAAGATGTGAAGTAGAATTCTTTGGTCATGAGCTGGGATTGGACTGGAATTTCACGTCTCACCCCTGCAACCCGGAGACCTGACAACAAGGTTGTGGCAAATGTCAAAATAAAAAATGTAAATTACATCAAACTCCAAAGAAAAGTATGAAACCTTAAACATTAAAAATCTATTGATTACCGCATGCTCACTTTAAAAAGCATTTCTGTAGTCATTTCATGAAAGAATAGGTTTCTTTCTTTAATTTATAGACTTAAATGTAAATAAAAGCATTTCCACATTGCCTTGGAGCAACATATTTATGGTTTCTTAAATCTGAGGTGTCAAAATATGTAAGGTAGGAAAAAATACGTTTTGAAATAATACACAGGAGCAACAAGCCCTACAAACTCGAGAAGCTCCTCAGCTCATGTATATATAATATCAACATACTCCTGCTCTGCTATTCTGTTTCTTCTTCCCTTTATTTTTTATTTATTGATTAGCTCGTGATTTTTTTTTTCTTCCTCACCGTAACTCCCAAACAGTAAGCCACAGGGAAGCGAGGTGTGCAGCAACTAAAATGAAATTTCCTTTTATCTCGCACAACAGTAAACGTCCGGGAAGATTGTGTATGCATCGCTTCATTCACTTTATTTGTTTGTTTGTTTGATAATTTATTTATTTCCAGCCAGTAAAGTCTGAGGCTGTGGGGAGCAGTGTGTGTCAGGAAGCTGGTGGGAAGTTGAGAGTGCTGAGAGTGCACTCTGTTCAGCTCTCACACTCCTGTGTAATTGGACTTTTCACACAGCTTGAAGCAGGCTGTTGATTTTCTTTGTGTGTAATGAGTGGCAGTCTTTCTGACTCGCTTTAATTTACGTGGCACTGCGTTACATCCACCACAGAGTGATTTTTATTTATTCGGCTTTCCTAATCAAGCGTAATGTTATTATATAATCTTATTTGTAGTTGGTAAATTCCATACAGTGTGCTCTGCACATTCAATGCAGTTGTATTTTAACAGCGCTTTTGAGAATGGACGTTGTCGCCAAGCAGCTTTAGAGTATTTATGAAAAATTTCAGAATAAATGTGAAATCATTGAAATGTATCCCTAAAGAGCAAGCCGAATGGGATAACTCCCTGAGATGACATGGAGGAAGAAACCATGAGAGGAACCAGACCCCAAAGAACTTTGAGACAGGAACATTTACGGCATTATCCAGAGCAACTTACATTTATCTCATTGTACAACTGAGCAATTGAGGGTTAAGTGCCTTACTCAAGGGCCCAGCAGTGGCAGCTTGGTGGTGTTGTGATTCTAACCCACAACCTTCTGATCAGTAGAGTCCAACACCTTGACCACTGAGATACAATTTCCTGTGGTGCACTGACTCTTTAGTGTAGGGACTTAAAATACAGAACAGGAGTCTGACCGAAAGCTTCTTCCTATAGATTTGTGTGAGCTGATGATTTCTTTTTAGATACCTCTGCTTCAGAACACTCACAACTGCTTCCAACAAACCCAGGCCTCTCTGCTTTATGAGGCTGCTTCAAAGCTTTCTCTTGTTTTTCTGTTTAAAGGTTTTGACTGGAATCTGGTGTTTAAATGGGACTACATGACGTTGGAGCAGAGACGGGCGAGGCAGGGTAACCCCATCGCTCCTATCAAGTAAGTAGCTGTTTCCTTTCCTATTAGTAACATCCATTTATTTCACTTATCTAACCTGATAAACACACTCTCTGATATAAAGGGTATTTTTCTTTGCCACTGCGGTGGTGCACTCGAGGGCACACCATTTATACTTTCACTGTATCAGGAAAAAACCTAGAAGGCTGATTTAAAGTGATAAAAGCTTCACTTTAAAAGGACATTACAGTCCAATTATGTATCTTTAAATACCTTCTGAAAGAATGTTGTGTCCACTAGGTGAAAGATTACATGTTAAAGGTACAACAGCTGACCCTATAGGGCAGGGGGGTCCACTCTTATCAGGAATATAAGGAATACGCTGTATAAGCGTTCCATAACCACAACAAGGAAAGATACAGTTTAGTGCATGATGGGAATTACTAGACCTGGATATTACTTTATGTAAGGAACGGAGGTCTTTCACATATACAGAGTTTACTCCATTTGAATTGAACCCTCTAGTGTTTTTCCCCCCACTGTGCAATATGTTTGAGGAATGATTTCTGTTCTCTCCCATGCACAAATGTGGTCTCAGGCAGTTTCCAGCTAAGTATCTAGATCAAATTGTTGAGTGTAGTGAGAAAGCAATTCCACTGCAGATCAACCCAACAGCAGGAAGTGACCACATCCTGACGCGCACCATTGATTGTGATCAGCACCTCATAGTCCGTTGAAAGGCAAGACCAGCTGATTAAACAGGTAGAATCAGGTGCGTCTCCTGCTCTACTGGATTGAAAACCTGCGCTCGCACCAGCTATTTGCCGATAAGATTGGACACCCCTGGAGTGTGCCGTCCGCCCCAAGCAGAGCTGTGTGATTTTGCTCTCTTGGATGCCCGGACACGTGTGACTACGGCATCCTGGGATTTGCACTTGTGAATGCTTTTCTGTTGTGACACTCGGGAGCGCAGGCGATTTTGGGTTGTTGTTTTTTTTTTTCTAATCTGCGAGGTGCAAACTGAGCCAGAAGACGGCACTGCAGAGCCTCTTTAACGCTATGGGTTTTGGATATTTAAAAGGAGCAAAATGAGAAAATTAATGCTGGATACGATACACAATGTGTTTCGAACTAGTTATTGACAAAATGTTCCAATCATGTACTTGGCGTCAGCTCAGTGTTTGGTCAGTTTCTGTGCCCTTGTGGTGAAGATTTACTTATTTTTGTCCATTGCCAGTGTTTCCATTCCAATTTCCATATTTCTGACCATCAAGGGAACAGAATTATATGTGGTGTGAAACCAACCCAAGTAACAATTTCACTCTGACCAATAGACGTGAAAGCGCCTCAGAGAAATCAAAATACCTGCTATGTATCAGCTTAATAGCACGTGACATTACAGCTGATTAAAATGTATCTCATAAAATGACAACTGTATACGTAATAAGAGGAGGAGGATGAAACAGCTCTGGCATATATCTACACTCCTTGTAGAAAAAGAAGTTCATCATCAAATTTCTTTCAGATAAAACAGCTGGCTCATTATCCTTCATGCTGATGATTGCCTGTTGTAAGTGATGACTTCTGTTTTCGGAGTAACGTAAGCAGAATATGAGCATTACATCTCGAGCTGATGACGTGACGTGATTTTATTTCTGTAGCAAGCAGCTTTACCGAAATCAGCATGTAGATTCAGAGGTGGTGATGGAAAGGAAATCCTCCCAGAATCCTTGAGAAGAAGCAGCTAACAGTAGGATAATAAATCATTACTCTTCTACACCTCTGTACTATGAAGACAAACAGAACCAAGTGGAAAGACTGAATGAAGTGGAACTCGAACATAAAACGCGTGTAATCCGACGCTGCTAGCTTTAACAGAATATAGTGAATTTTTAAAATGATGAAAAGTTTTGTAAGATGTCTTGTCGACCAGAGTGTCATCGGCCATCTTGAAACCTTTTTCTCATCCAGCCTTAGTTTAGGGTAGCCCCGCCCCAATTTAGGGTAGCTCCGCCCCTTTCTACTATGTAAGCAAGGCTGCGATCGTTGACTGTCCAGCATGTCGCACTTTGTTTCCACACAACACTCACACTTTTTATACTAAAAAAATGGTCTAGAATAGTGAAAGTATGTGATACGGAAGTGTATTCAAATAAATGAGGAGACCGAGTCATGGGATAAGGACAGACCAAGTCATTATGAATTTTTAACTTATTCAGTCCTCTTTAGATGTTAACTGTAAACTCCAGTGACCGTACAGAGATGAATTGTGATAAAGACGGCAATCTGTCACCGACTTCATCTTCCTCACTTTCCACCTGTCGTGAGTCCTGGGTTTCTCTACTTAACTTTTCACAAAGACAGAACACAGCGGTTAGATCCTGTCTGACAGAATTTCAGCACTCAGGGCTGATGGTGCTCAGATGTCCGGTATCAAATTGATGCTTTCATGTTAAAGACATGAGTATTGTCTGATGTACACCATCACTCAGATCCTGGCATCATCCTACTCCCAGAGCTGCTCGTCTGCTTCTACTGCCAGGATTTCCGTGTTTTAGATTGTCGCATGTTTTAGTGCAAAGGTTCATGTCCTGATCGGATTGGAAAAGCAGTCAAAGCTGATCTGGTGTCAGTCCAGTGCTTCAGGCTAAAGTTGTACCCTGAGTTTAGTTCAAGTTGGATGGGTGCATCCCACATCACACTGTGTTTCATATAATGTGTCTCCATGTTGACATTTCCCGCAATAATGCTACTCTGCATTGTGTGTCTTTGTTCAGAGCAGTTTATAATGACACAGCATTATTACTTTGATAGGCATCAGTTGCATATGCTGCCCTACACCAAAGCCTGCATGCTGTATCCTACACTAATGTTAGGTTTTTATATGTATGTGTATAATGAGGAAGAATGTGGTGTTTTATCTCTGTTATATCAGGACTCCTATGATAGCTGGTGGCCTCTTCGTCATGGACAAAAGCTACTTCGAGGAACTTGGAAAATATGACATGATGATGGACGTGTGGGGCGGAGAAAACCTTGGTGAGCGACCAAACCGATGTTTTTCTTTTATTCTTCATTTCACACACCTCTTCAACACAGGTGAGGTAGCACTGACCCACACATCTCAGAGCTGTGGAGATACAAAAGACAGGAAATGCAAATGAGGCATGTCGGGTTTGTGTATACGGGCAGAGGATTGTCT
Organism: Hemibagrus wyckioides; assembly: GCF_019097595.1. Lineage (NCBI taxonomy): Eukaryota > Metazoa > Chordata > Actinopteri > Siluriformes > Bagridae > Hemibagrus > Hemibagrus wyckioides. The sequence goes on from NC_080712.1 coordinate 11,141,525, forward strand.
TCTTAGCTTGTGAGAATACTGTGAGAGAAATCAAGCCCACACATTCGCTTGCCCTGTACATTCACATCCAAGTAGCAGCAATCTTCCCCTTCTTCTTTGGGTGCCGTCTCAAAGGTTTGCCTCTGTGTTAAACACTGACACTGCTCTGAGGTAAGCTCAATTTGAGGTTTAGGAGCTGTACATCATGGAAAAGGGAAAAACCATTACTCATTTCCCAAACAGCGGACTCCTTTCAGCTGAGGCGCTTGTGGAAATGTCACAAGAATCCGGCAAATGATGCATCCAAGGCAGACTGGGAGGAAATAAAAATTTTGCAGAGGTTGCAGTTAGGAGCTGGAGCACTTCAGTGTGATTACAATGTGTCTTCCATTTAAAACTTGTTTCACATGTATACTGAATATACTTCTTAGCTTCAGCTTGTGTGTGTGTGTGTGTGTACACGCATGCTTTTATGACTAAACAAGTTTAGGAATTGCTGACCTTTTTGTCCTTGTGAGGGCATTTGGCTGATTCCTACTTTTTATTTGTTTATTACAGAAATTGCAGCTTTTGTTTTAAACAATAATAAATAAATAATGAATTAAAAACAAACGTAAAATGGCAGAATGTTCTGTTTTGGTTACTGAGTTTGAGATTTGGGTTAGATTTAGGTGCATCTTAGCACTCATTTTCTGCATTAATAATAATGCCAATGGAAGTGTAAAAGAAAGGATGGTAAAAGAAAAGTGTGTGTTTTTTTTCCAGAAATCTCATTCCGGGTCTGGCAGTGCGGTGGCAGTCTGGAGATCATTCCCTGCAGTCGAGTTGGACACGTGTTCAGGAAGCAGCATCCCTACACATTTCCCGGAGGCAGTGGGACCGTGTTCGCCAGGTAGCTGCTGAACTGGCTGTAGTGGGAAAACCAAAACACACCAAAAAAAAATGAGCTTCTAAAAATTCGTATCTCTCAGGACTTGTCCGATATAACCATGAGCAGAGTAAGTTTAAGAGGTGTCTACATGTCTACAGCTCATTCATGATACAAAATGGTGCCAACAGACCAGTGTGCCTCAGGTGATTTGCTCCACCTAGTGGTTGAAAATGAATACTGATCATATACACTGTGAGCCTCAGTGCTAAATTCAGACCTGGCGAAGGTTATGCTCCAGAGTTTATAATCAGAACACGCTGCTGAGAGTCATCACTCAAACGCATGCCAAAAGAGCCATCACCTTTCTTCCTCTATTATAAACAGCAGACGAGACAGTGGACATATAAATCTAGAAAGATTGACAAGTTTGATCTTTCGCATATTAAACTCAAACCTCCTGGAAGCTCCGCCTCCTTTTTTTTTACCAATCTCACATTAGTCATTTTCGTTCCTAGTGAACTCATTTCATCTCGATTTTTTGCTTTAAAGATGTCTCCTCACTTTCCGTCAGGGTCAACAGAGGATGTTTTGAATAGTGTGAAATAAAATGTATTATTGTATGTCGACCCCTGCTAACATTAGAGAAGTGTTTAACATAATTTAACTGTGTTTAGTGTGTTTCAGCCATAAATGGTCAAAATAGCCATTTATTCTTAGCTGATAGAGGCAATTTGTCCAAACCCAACACCTAACACTGCAAAATAGATGCATTCAAGACGGCGTAGGCAATCCTGTCAAACCTGAGGCTTTAAACCACCTGCTGACTCTAAAAGGCTTTTTTTTTCTTAAATGCTGTAAATAGCATCTTTACTCCTAGCATAGGAATACATGAATTATGCATATAAATATTTGTGTGTACATTATAACTAAAACAGATTCTTCTCACCCTAAAATCTTTGTTGGACTATAAATATATGTGCTAGCATTTGGTATCAACATTCAGAAAGTATTCGAGTATTTGAAATGCAAATGATCTCCAGGAAAAACTCTACTTAGCTCTGTATGATGCAAAATAGACCCCCAAGCAGGATACAGATAGTCCTGGATGTGGATTAGTTACCACTTATTCAAAGCAGCACAGGAAAGAGAATATCCTGCTCAGATGTGCCATACTGTGAGTCTGCTGAGATTTCTAACCATTCCTGACAGATAAATAAGGGCTAACGGGAAACTGACCTCTCTGCCATACTGAGTGTTGTTCTGCCCCCTGCAGGAACACTAGACGAGCGGCAGAGGTGTGGATGGACGATTTCAAGAACTTTTATTATGCTGCTGTTCCCTCTGCACGGAATGTGCCCTATGGGAAGTAGGTGTCTCTGCATCTCCGTCAACAAAATCCTCAAATCTGGCCCATGAGATCCACTTTCCTGCAGAGTTTAGCTCTAACCTTAATCAATGTCTTCAGGATCATTAGAAAATCACAGGTAGAGGAGTTTGATCAGGGTTGGGGCTAATTTCTGCAGTGCATTGGCCCTCCAGGGCAAGATTCGAGGAACCCTGACATAAGCGCATCTTGCATGAAGGTGTGTGCCATGTATCACTTGCCTTTCTCTGAGTTCTCTGTTTAAAGTGCTCTCTTTTCTCTGTGGCAGTATTCAGAGCAGGCTGGAAATGAAGAAGAGATTAGGTTGCAGGCCATTTAAGTGGTACCTGGAGAACGTGTACCCAGAACTCAGGTGAGCGTCAGTCTGACTGGATACACTCATTCATCTCATCACACTGATGCTTAGCTAACGTATCACACAACTTGCACGCAGTTTCCACTGTATATACTCCATAAGAAAATAATTCACGTCAATTCAAATCAATTTTATTTCTTTTAGCAGTAGACATTGTCACAAAAGCAGATTTACAGAACTCCAGATATTCAGTACTGAGCAAATGTCTATGCAAAAATAGACACCCTATCTATAAAGGAAGCAGCACAATTATATAACAAAGCAGTTTTCAGACAAAAACACACAGTGATGTTTGCCTCAAGTGTGAGAAAGTGTCCTGATTTTACAAGATGTCCAGAAAAACTTACCAGCTAATTTTTTTTTTTTTTTTTTAAGCAAAGGGTCATCACATCAGATGTTGACCTTGTTTCATTTCTTATTGTTTGCTGTATGTTAAATTTCATAATTTGTGAGGCATCTTTGCTTCACAGCATTTCTTCGCACGTTCCTTTCACGCAGTACTGTAGATGTCGACTCAGCACGCCAGAGCCGAGTGTGGAAAGGGAAGACTCCCACAACGCTGATTAATCCTCAAACCTAAGTGGTCAGAAGGGGTTGATTCAATTTCCTGTAGCAGCAGCTCCTTCATTGTGATCACACATGCAATGATTTCATGGCTGCAAGTCACCAGTCGCTGTACTACAAAGTTGCCAGCTGGTGTTCCTCCTACTGGTTTCTATAGTAATAACGTTTAGTTATTAGTGCTGGCTGTAATTTCAATCATTTATTTTAATGGTCTTGTTTTAATAGGTTGTTTTTATAGTAACAGCTTACACTGGGACTTGTTTGGCAGACATGAATGTGTTTATAATGGGGAGTTTTTCCATGAGGAGATCTTTATTTAACATTTATGGAAAGATTCTCCAGATTCAGTAAGAGGTCGTGCTGTAACTTTTGGAATAAAAGGGAAAGTCTTCATAATAGAGGACTTTCTTGGTAACACGTCAAGAGAATAAAAAAGAGTGAACACCACCAACACATGATCAACAGTGCAGTGTAACATGATAGCAGGCACTCACTTGTCCTTATAATAAATGAATAGAAAATATGATGTCCTCCTTGAACAACAGAATTGCTAACACTGGCAGAAAATAATACTGTAGTAATAATAAAGAAAATAATAATAAAAGTCTGCTTCACGTTGAGCCGCATTATTCTGTATTAATGACTGATAATGATAAATCTAATCTAGACATCAAGGTTTGGTCTGATTAGGACTAATCAGAGTGTTTTGTCATGGATCCAGTGATTTGTTTTGTTTTTCCAGGTTAAGAGAGCGTGCACTTTTTGTGTTTTATCTTTGTCCACATCCATAGTCTTTAGTTTCTTAAGCATGTTGTCGGATATTTCCAGGGTCCCGGACCATCAGGACATCGCTTTCGGAGCCCTGCAGCAAGGCGGGAACTGCCTCGACACGCTCGGACACTTCGCCGACGGCGTGGTGGGAGTCTACGAGTGCCACAACGCAGGGGGCAACCAGGTAGCATTCAGATCACAGGTACATTACTATAGAGTTCAGGATTGGCAGGAGCGCAGCGGGTGACACACATGGTCTGCACTTGGGTGAAGGAATGTTCAGTCACTTAAAGCAAACACACACTGCACTGTTGCTTTCAACCACATGTTCATGGCTTCTTTATAGAATGAACACTTTTACACAGAAATGTAACATGGGATGAGGTTAAATGTGAACACAAGCCTCAGTGAAAAGGTGCCATAAGGTGAAGAACTATGAACAATCCTGTATACTTGAGCTTTGATGGTAAGTAAAAATGTGTGCCTCCTGGTAAAATACCATTCAAGTGTAAGTGACAAACATTCCAAACATTACTGTAAAAACTGCAGCCGTAATGTGTGTGTGAAAACGCAGTACATGCCTTCTGGCAAAAGTGTAGTCCTTGATTATTCAGCTCTGTAGATGTGTGAACTCTGATGATATGCTTTCTCTCATGATGTATTCCTCTTTGCTCCATGCGTTCAGGAGTGGGCCTTGACTAAAGATAAGTCGGTCAAGCACATGGATTTGTGTCTGACCGTGGTGGAGCGCATGGCAGGATCTCAGATCAAACTGCAGGGATGCAGAGAAAATGACAGCAGACAGGTGAGCGAAACGCGTCTGAATCCGGTGTAGCCTCACTGTGAAGTGGAATAAAAGACCAATGTATGTAAAGTCTTGTATTTTTATAGACTGTTAAAACCATACATTGGCAAGAGAAGAAGGCGTGATTATAAAAAGATATAAATTTAGATTGAAATATGTTGTAGAGTCACATATTGCTGTGGTGCAGCAGGATACACTAAGCTTACATCACACAGTATCCTGTGGTAACGAATACTTATACAAGAATCTGAGCATCATGATGAACCAGTGACTGATATCAGTATGAGTATTGATGCATCCATATTTAACACCTTTTTTTGTGTGTGTGTGTGTGTGTGCAGAAATGGGAACAGATCGAGAACAACACTAAGCTGCGACACGTGGGTAGTAATCTGTGCCTGGACAGCCGAAGCGCCCGTAACGGAGGCCTGACGGTGGAGGTGTGCAATCCCTCTCTCAGTCAGCAGTGGAAGTTCACCCTCAACCTGCAGCCCTAGCCCCTAACCCCCTACTTCCTGCGTCCTCGGCGGGTCACAGAGCAGCACGCGGTCTCTGAGGGAACGCTGCCCAGCCTCAGTGGGTCTGCTCGCCCCTTTTCCCTCACCCAGGGCTATGGGGCCAAACAGACACAAAAAACAAACATGAAAACTTTTTTCCATCCAACTATATACCTCACCATTTTATTTTTGGTCCAGCTCTTAATTGAAATGCATAGGATTTGAGGTATTTTATTTTCTTCCTATTTTTTTATGCCAGCCAAAAGGATTTCATTTTTGTTTTGCATTTCATTTTCATTTTCATTTTCAAAGTTTCATTTTCAGATTTTTTTTTTTTCCAACCATTTTTTTTTTGGTTTTAGGATTTTTTTTTAATTAATCAAAGTTGTTTTTGTTTCATGTAACCAATAATGTTGAATGTAAGCAACGCTCCACAGAGGAAAAAAAAACGCAAGGACCTTTCATTTTTAGTTCTGCATTCTTAGCCCAGCACAGGGGTGTGTGTGTGTGTGTGTGGAGAGAGAATCAGCAGGCCTCAGTTTATGTGAACACTGTGTACAGTCTGTTCAACAAACAAAAGAAATAATCAGAGGCCAGCTTTGTCTTTTCCCCCTGCAGCTTCTAACAAATTGTCATTCTCTCCATTTTGCATCTTGATTGAGCAATGAAGAAAGATCTGTTTCCTCTGTGAGCCTTGGGAGTGTTTTGGTGGAGAAACAACAGGACACCACGTAGTGCTCCGCGCTGCCATTCAGTGTCTGTTGCCTTTGTCACAAAACAAACAATAAGTTGTACTTTCTTTTATTTCCTTAATCATCACATTGTCCGGTCTGGGGGATTTCTTGATTCGAGTCCATTTGTAGGTGCATTTGCATAGAATCATTCCATCGACTGTACCTGTGTACTGTTTCAGTCGCTTTGATATGAAAATGTATTTGTGCATTATGTTAGGGTCAGCGTGGGGTCACTGTGATCAAACCAAAATCCCAGTGGCACGACCTGTTAGGATTTTGATCGTGGGCTTCCCAAAACCAGACAGGAAAAGGGGTTCAGATGGTTTAATTTGTGTATTGCACATTTATATTTTACTTGATTTCTTGTTATTTTATTGTTTGTCCTTCAGTTGTACAGTGAATTAAGTCGACTGCCTTTGACTGTATCCATGCTACTGTAAACAGAAAGGGTACCTGAGCTGTGCAGCTCTGTCAGGGCTGGAAGTAGCTGGACCTCAACTGGACTCAGTGAGAGAGGGAAAAAAAAAAAAACAACACAAACCTTCATGCCGTAGGTGTTCATTTCTCTCTGTTCTCCATCCTCCATGCTTTTATGCTTTCTTTCATTACCTAGATCATTTACATTCATTACGGTACTTCACACGGTGATGTAGTCTGTTTTAAACGATACAAACGGATGACCTGAGAAGCTTTTATTCTAGTTCCATTTTTCTGACTTTGGTGTGTGTGTCTGACTGAGCATTAGCCCTGTAGCGTAATTTATTCTAGATTAGGACACATACCGATGAGTCTCGGATATACTGTAATCACAATGTTCCTGAGTATTTTTGACTCCACTACATCACCCTGTATTTGTCCAGCTCCGGGGGGGGGGGATCTTCTCCACGCGCCCTCTGAAGTGTATCGAAGGACACTAAGACGAGTCGAAGCCTTGTTTGGCTTTGAGTTCATCAGTGACGCTCTGACAAGACTGACTGAATCGGGGTAAAAAAAAAACCCCAACCTGTGTGCGTTTCATTCAAGTCAGACGTGACGCTGTGCTCTTTATACGCAGGGGGCTTTTTATAGATGGCGGATGAAAGTGCGCACTTGATGAGTTTCACTGGTGAAATACAACTGCCTCTGATCATTTTTGCCATCACGATGCCAACATTTGAGCAATTTTGTACATTCTGGAAAGAAACCTTTATATGATGTCAAAAAAAACAAACAAACCTAGGGCCAAATTGTGAGAAATCCATTGCTTATGAATCTGAATTGGAATAAATGTTTACATAGTACACTGTGCCAAAGTTATTTCCTGTTGGGTTCAGTTGTCTCAGCGTACTTCAAAACTAGAACATTGACAGAAATCATGACCCCCATATTTGCCCGATTTTCTTTTCTTTTCTTTTCTTTTTTTAAAAACACAGTAAAGATAAAGTCTCGAATTGCGTTTAAAGGCAAGGGAGATGTGACGGGGGTCACCGGTTTGTAAAAGTGTATATGTGTGTATATACAATCTGTATGTCCATGCATGTACATATAAACACAGTACCAGTTGCAGTAACTAGTGATTTGGTTAACTGTACAGCGCTTCTATTTGTCCTTTTTGTTTTATAGATATGGTGAAAGGTTTACTTTGAATGAGGAAATAATTAACTTAAATAAAAGTTTATATATAAGCAGTCGTGTTTAATGGAAAGTGTCTGTGAATATCATCACTGGGTGGGTGTGTGGTTTGAGCCTACAGCGTCGCTGAATAGGATTCACAGCACCACTAACTTTATACAGCAGCGTTTTGGACCTCGGCACTAAAACAACTAAAGTTACGTGAAACATCAATTCATTATTAAATATTTGTTACTGTAGAGGAAAAGATTGCCAATTGTTTTTAACACTAGCATAAAATGAGTCCTCATGTGATTCACTATATAGCCTTTACCAGAGAAAATATTTCTTAATTTCTAAAACATTTTAGAAACACCTTCTAATCCTTTCTGTCAATTTTTGTAATAAAATATTAAAATGTTTTTAGTAAAAATATAAATGAATACAGGTCAATATAAACATGAATTTTTTTTTTTTTTTAAATAAATAATTTTGATTAATAATGAATATTTGCTGTATTATAGAGTACTATAATTTATACAGGAATGATATTCATATGATTAATATCAAATGTTTGTCACTTTAATAATATTATTGTTTTTATTATTGCTTTATTGCTTTAACTGTTGTATAATTTCACTCATCTATAGACTATAAGATAAATGGGGGGAAAAAATCACACTGTAGTACTGAAAAGGTATTTTAATATCTGCAACAGTGCTTCTAAGACATTTTTTTTAAAAACATTACTGCTCTGCTTTCTCATATACTATCACCAGCTGACCGATACTTTTTAACTAGCCTATTGACTATTGCTATTATTATTATTATTATTATTATTATTATTATTATTATTATTATTGTAATTATTATTATTATTATTATTATTATTGTAATTATTATTATTATTATTATTAAGAAGAATTAAAATAATAATAATAAGAATTAAAATAATAATAATACTTGGTAGTATTAACATTATTATTATTATTATTATTACTATTATTATTATTATTATTATTACACTGACCGTAAGTGTCACCTCATCCTGCTCTCGGAGTGAGATTTTGAATAACGTGTCCTACAAATGAGACAAATAGTCGCACGACTGAGTAAATCCTTTCAGCTCATCTCTTTCTCCGCTTGATAGGACCTCTGCTGGACATCGTTAATCAGAATTTTATTCCACAGAAGTCCCTGCAGTGTTTGCGCTGCTGCATTTGGTGTTCTTAAGAAATCATGGACAGAAAGCCAAAATTGAAACTGTCTACTTCCTTTTACACACTGTGTGTTTGTCTGTAATCCTGTAGTGGTGACTTTTTCAGCATCAGCAGCTCTAAAGAGTCGATTCAGATCCTTAACAGATGAGACGGCAAGAATGAAACCACATGCTCATTACTCTCGCCTCTCTCCAGGTGCTATGTATTAATGCAGATGGTTTGTATTGTTGCAGCTAGCTATTAGCACTCATCAGTTATCATGCTAGCTGACGTTCGAGAGATTAGGAACATAGCTGTTGTAGGTAGCAATTTCCCTTGTTCCTTAAGAAAACAATACATTAATCCATTATAAATACTGCATTTACTGGCAGACGTATCTACTCTTACTTTCATTCTTTTAGACCATGTTCAATTAAAGATATTTTTTTTAGCATTTGAGCTTTTACTCTTGTATTAATTTCAGCTCAGACTAATCACACTTTTAGAACTGTATCACGTTTACCACCTCTGACCATGCTAGTAGCAAATAACACAACTCTGTTCACGGAATAATGACAAAAAGGGGGGTGGAGGAGGAGGGAGAAAAGAGTCATGTCCATTTATTTGTGTGCAAATTAGTGTAAAGTTACACTGGCAAAGGTGAAGAGAAAAAGGGGTGAAGGAAAGCTAGAACCAGAGTGGTGCAAGGTATTGGGTGAAAATTACACAGAACATTTGCACACAGATTCTTTCACAATCATTCACAATGCGAAGACACGAGAGGTCTTTACAGCAACACACACACACACACACACACACACACACTAGAGTCACTACAGTCATTTACTGCTGTGAGAATTTATAGATCAGGATTATGTACAATGCTCTTGTCTATCATTTTCTTTGAGATTTGGTCCGATGTAAATGATCAGGTCTTAAAAATGAACAAATTCTAATAATGATGTACAGATGTTTTCCTCTTCAGATGCTGACATGTCAGCTTTTGCCCGTCAACTGCACATGCATCTAGAATCGCATGCCTCGAGTAATCAGCAGCCTATGAAGATGAGCTTTGGCTTCTCTACAGGTACAGGGTTCATCAAGCAATATTTGCAAGTCTTAAGAGTTTTCACCAGCATTAAGCATGGTTTTAAAAAGCACCCCATCCAGCGATATTAATCCTGCTGTCCTCCTCCACCTATCTATTGCACTGCAGTACATCACTGTACTTACAAAACCCTGAGGTTTCTCAAGACTAAGCTCTCACAAGGACGAAAGAGTCACGAGTAACGTCCTACGGGTGGAGTCCATTCTCTACGCCTGAGCCTCTGTCTGAACAGTACAGAGAGAGGAAGGTGTGGTTCTAACCCCATAAACCCTTTCATTCATGTTTTCAGACCATGTGTTGCATCACAGGAAATAAACATTAGTGGCACTTGCCTGTGTGTTGGATCGTTGGCCATTCAGTTGGTCAGCAGTGCAAAAACTGTGTAATTGAGTGAAATGAAAGCCACGATCCATCCGATGGATTAAAATGAGGACTAGGATAAGGTGCAATCTGACAATTCTGTGGTTTAACCAGTTCCTAATTACAGCAATTTATTCTGGTATAAAACTTTTCAACATGAATTAACTGGCAAGAAAATAAACAGAGTTATAACTAATTTGGGAAAAACAGTGAACCGTCTAATTCCTGAAAGATCTCAATGTGTACAGAGTGCAGTCATAGTAATAAAGCGCTCATGGTGTTCGAGGTGTACGTCAGGAAATCATAAAATGATGCTCACGTCTTCATTAACATGAGGGTGTTGGATACAACAGGATGTACATGGGTAAGATTAGTCAGAATTCCTGAGGGATGGGGCAGGATCTGTTACAATTCCTTTAGGGGTAGGTGGGTTTTTTTTTTTTTTTTGTGAAAGGGGCAGGATCAGTCACAATTTCTTTTGGAGGGTGTGGAAACCCCATCAACTGGATGGAATTGGATAGAAATCCTTTGGGAGTGAGTGGGTGTGGTCAGGATAACTTCAGGAGACAGGGGGTGTGTCAAGAGTGGGCAGGATTGGTCAGAATTCCTTTGGGGGTGAGCAGGAATTCCTTAAGGAGTAGGTGGGATTGGTCAGAATTCCTTCAGGAGTATGTGGCATTGGTCAGAATTCTTTCTTCAGTGAGTTTGGTCAGAATTCCTTCAGGAATGCGCAGGAATTCCTTTGGGAGCAGGTGGGATTGTTTTTTGAATTCATTTCGGACTTGGTGATATGGGTCAGAATTCCTTCAGCACTGGACAGGGTGTGTATGAATTCTTTTTGGAGCAGGAAGGATTGATAAATTCCTTCGGTAGAGGGAAAAATTGATCACATTTTATTTGGGTGTGGGCAGGAGAAGTGGCTTTTTGGTCAGAATTCCTTTAATAGTATGTAAGATTAGATAGCATTCCTTTGAGATTTGATAGGGTGGGTCACAGTTCTTTTTGGGAGCCAGGAGGACGGGTGGGAATTTTTTTTTGGGCACGGGTAAGGACAGGGCAGGTCACGATTCCTTCAAAGTCAGGAATACAAAACGGTCATGTCTACACCTCTACTACTGTTCATAGTATATCAAAAGAAGACATTTAGAAAAAGATTAAACAATCATTTTGCCTTCAACAAAAATATACAGATAGAAAATATGTTTAATTATACACCATACATCATCTTACTTTATTCAGACTGACCGTGAAGAAAGCATGCACCACTTTTATCGGCCTCTTCTCAGCATGCTGTTTCTTTTCCTCACTATCGAGCTGGCCGTGGGACAGAAGGAGCAGGGTGATGACAGCAAGAAAGCAGTGATGCAGTTAACAGCTCCAGAGTAACCGTAACGTGGAAAAACAGCTGAGAAGTGATTTAACATGGCTTCAGTAAGTTCTCAGTCCAGAGCTTCAAGAGCGATGGTGTGTGACAGAGCTGCTTTCTGGTGTTTAGACAAATCTGCTTCCTTTTTCCACTTATTACTTATTTGCCTTCCAACATTAAGTGCTTGAGCAATCCTTTGGCATCCATCTGACGCACAGTCAGGGGGTCAGTGTCGTATGTGACCGTCGCACAGTGATATGGAAGAAACGACAAGCAGAACTACAAGTGCGTACGCAGCAGCATTACAACATTGCTTTTAGTTTTTTTTTTACTCATTAGTGAATCTTCAGTAACACTTTTCTGAAGGCCAGGAGCAGAATGGTTATTTCATTGCATACCATAACTGCTGCATGAAATTTCTAGAAAAATGTACATATGAAAACCTATTGGCCTGATGATCCAATGTTGAACTTAAATATAGAAATGTGTGGCTAGTTAGCTGGTAAAATCGTATATAAATTCAGATTAAGGAAGATTAATGTATTTGTTGGTGTTTGAAGTTCCCAGTTATTTACTCTTGTGGTATTTTCTTGCATCTCATGCATGCTAATTAATCTGTCCATTCAAGACTGTTCATCCGTCAAGCAGATGATTTGACCAATGTGTGTAGTGAGATTCACAAATGCACAATATAGCATCAAGGTGCAGTGCATCAGCATTAAATATATACATTTACAGCATTTGGCAGACACCCTTATCCAGAATGACTTCCGTTTTTATCTCACTGAGGCTTTAGGGCCTTGCTCAGGGGCCCAGCAGTGGCAGTTTGGTGATCCTGGGCTTCAAACTCACAATCTTCTGAGTCCAAAACCTTCACCACAAAGCTACCACATCCCCATATACACACCAAATGAAATCATTTTCAGCACATAATGTCTATCAAGCAGCTATAACTTACAACAACAAAAATAATCCAGTGGTGAAATCTCGTCCTGTGTCCTACAATGTATGTCTTCCAGCAAAGTGTTACTGAAAATTTTTTGTTATAATACATTTCTTAGCCACTATGAAAACATCATCCATCACTTCTGTGTTTAGTGAGCAAATATCCATCCATATTCCTGCCAGAATGTTTCATCAGAGCAGCTCAGACAACCCGAAGTGATGGGTTAAATGAGTCATTTTGAAATCTGAGAAGCGTCTCGTTGCCACGTCGAAACCTTTTACCATCTTCTTCGCTCACTTTCCAGGCAGTCAGATGACGGGCAGGAATCCATCCCCTGATCTCCTCACTCAGTCTAACATCACACTTACATCAATGGTACACACAACACAGTAACATCTATTTACAATCTTCTCATTTACACTCACGCGCTCCTGCATTCAAATTCCTCAAAGCATAAATAAAGGATGATAATGTGCAGAATGCTAATGAAATGAGGAGCACACACTTCTTATCCTCCGGCTGCAGGAAATCATAACATGAATTCCTCTTGGTGGATGTGACGAATTCGGTTACACGTTTATTTGGAGTCATCATGTCATTTTGGTCTGTTTTTATACATTTCCCTTGGAATCCAAAGTGCAAAAAATCGAGAGGGAAAGTGCATGTGTTTCTTCTTCTTCTTCTTCTTCTTCTTCTTTTTTTTTTTTATAGTTCACTCCCATGTGACCATATTTTTTTATATCAGCCTGAATCAGGAAAAGACCTTCAGTGGAATAAATAAAGATGTACAGTTAAATGCAAAAGTTTGTATACCCCTCTGGTTTCTGGGTATGTTCAAAATAAATGTACACAGAGGTGCCAACATTACTGACAAGAAAATCCCAGCAGGCAGCGAGAGAAATAAACAAACAATCTGCGTGTTTGTCACTGGATGAGGAAGATGTTTTTCTCTCCAAGAAATAAGCACTTTATCTATTTTTTACTGACCAAAGATATCTCACAGTCTTGCCCAGGGGGAAAAAATAAAAGAAGAACCAAATAAACGTTATGGCTTAACTCTAAATGTTGGCACCTCAGCACATGTGAAATTATATAAATGAAAATCTAAGTTAAAAAATGAACAGATTATAGTTTGAGTAAACTCCGTGACCTGGCAATCAGACCTGATTTAAATAAAGGCTGTGAGATCTGACCGAATTTTAACAGATACAGTGGAACCTCAGCGTATGAATATCCTCCCTTCACCTTAAAAATCGAAATTTTCTAAAGAAAAAATTGCAATTTTTAAGAATTTTTTGCACTGGGGAGAGCTAAACGAATGCTTTGCGGACACGTTCCGGGAGCCGTTCAAAACGTGGAAAGCCAAGCGGAGTGAGTTTATGAATTTTATGAATGTTTTTCAGTCAGCAAAAGCTGTTTCGAAAGAGTCAACCCACGATACCAACGTTACCTTCGGCCTGCAGTACAAAAGCTACGTTATTTTTCACACGTTTATTTGGGTGGCCCAAGCTTGGTGGTGGCACGACTTCCTGTGAGGACCCTTGACCCTTGGTAATATTAGTAATATTTTTGGGAGGCTGGAACGGATTGCATTATTTCTTATGGGAAAATTTGTTTCACAATACCTTAAGAATTCTCCTCCAAAACAAATTACATTGGTATGCAGAGGTTATATATCAAAAGAATGGACAAAGACTGGCCAGTAGAGATTTTTCAGGATGGGGAGTCAAATATTAAAATCAGAGCACATGAAAGAGACTAGAGGCAGCTGTAAAGGGTTGAAACAAGGGAAGGGAGATACTATTTTTCTTTACAATAATAAAATCCGAACATACACTATTTGCCACCCTTTAGAAAAGGTGCAATGTGATACACTCAATGTCTTCCTGCTATAAATCATCCTCCTTTAGTACTAAGGGTATACAAACTTTTGCACTCAACTGTAAGAGCAAAGTGAAGCAAAATTAACAAGATTTCTAATGAATTTTTTGGAAGACTTTGCCGCTTCCGTTTCGATGAATGTAAATGACACTACATTCTTGATTTCCACTCAGGAATGTTCATCGCTGCGGGTACATCGTTTTTTGTTTTGTTTTTAAATCAGTGCTGCAAGTTGTCCTTGAGACCTACAGGAGCAAATCCACAAAACGGTTCATCACAGGGTTCAGACTACACAAACACTATGTCATAAAAATCATTACACATTTACAGGGTGGTACACTCACATTCATCATGCAGCAGAAAGACACACAAAGACAGTGGAATGGTTTATATACAGGGTCCTGTGATGGACTGGAGGAGGGAGGTGTATCGTGGAGAGGCTGTGAGGACTGCTGATTTTAAATACACTTGGCACGGCTTTGATTTGTCACAGATAGAGTGGAAACGTCATTATCGTGAGCCTGACAGCCCCAGCTTGGTAGCTGTCACTGTCTATGCATGATTGTGTGTGTGTGTGTGTGTGTGTGAGAGAGACAGCATGCGGTCACTTCACTCTGTAGGTGAGCAGTCGTCCAAGTCCAGTAGCTCCTTGACGAGCCTCTCACCGAACTGGGCACGGCTGTAACGTTTAACGTGATAGGCGTCAGACATCTTGTAGAGGATGTAGGCGTTGTTGATGGCGATACTGATGGTGAGCCAGAAGACCTGCTGCCACGTCTTGTTGGGTTTGTGGAAAATGAAGTACCTGTGAAAATGATTAAAATCACACCTCATTAGATTTGGTGTCTTCCATGGCGGCTACTGCTACTTTATAGATCTGGGAAATCTTTCCATACATATAGCTATTTTAAAGAAATACAACGTGATGAATACAGAAGAGATGTAACTGAAGTTTGCACCACAGTGCTGATGAATTTTCAGTTCAGAAAATACTGAATTAATTTTCCGCTCCGTTAGGTTTCGTGAACTTACAGTACACTGACGAGGCATAACATTATGACCACCTGCCTAATATTGTGTTGGTCCCCCTTTTGCTGCCAACACAACCCTGACCCATCATGCACTGTGTACTCTGACACCTTTCTATCAGAACCAGCATTAACTTCTTCCGCAAAATCGGGTCAGCCTTCGCTCCCCAGTAAGCCTTAGCCGCCCGTGACCCTGTCGCAGGTTCACCACTGTTCCTTCCTTTGGCCACTTTTTGATAGATACTGACCACAGCAGACCGGGAACACCCCAAAAGAGCTGCAGTTTTGGAGACGCTCTGATCCAGACGTCTAGCCATCACAATTTGGCGCTTGTCCATTTGTCCAGCTTCTA
Organism: Hemibagrus wyckioides; assembly: GCF_019097595.1. Classification (NCBI taxonomy): domain Eukaryota; kingdom Metazoa; phylum Chordata; class Actinopteri; order Siluriformes; family Bagridae; genus Hemibagrus; species Hemibagrus wyckioides. The sequence continues at coordinate 11,157,315 of NC_080712.1, forward strand.
ACACATCAACTTTGAGGACAAAATGTTCACTTGCTGCCTAATATATCCCACCCACTAACAGGTGCCATGATGAGGAGATCATCAGTGTTATTCACGTCACCTGTCAGTGGTCATAATGTTATGCCTGATCGGTGTATTTCATCTGTTTAACTCCAGTTGTCATGACAGGTTTTGGATACTGAACTCAAGTTAATTAAAAATTAAACTTGACATAATTTTGACTACTTATGTAACCTTTGCAGAGGCTTAAAATTAAAATCACACATTTATAATTACAAACTTCTAATGGTTTTCATAGCTGCCACTTATGCAGGGACTCATCAGGAAGCACCAAAAAAGCCTGCTGTAATATGTTTATTTATGAAATACACATTTTGTGAGGATGTTTCACAATGTATATATAGAGCGCAAACGATTCGCTAATGACGTAAACTCACTTGCTGTACTTGTCATCGTATTTGCAGATGTAGCTCAGGTGTGCGGCGAAAGCTTCCACAGCCAGAGGACACGGGATTTCTCCACTCTTCCTCTTAATGATCACACCTAAAAACCAGAGCACAAGTGTCAGGAAGACCTAGATACATCAGCCGTATGTCTGAAATCTGTACACACCCGCTGTGTAAGCTGTGTACACTGTGTTATAACCTGACTATATTATATTTTACAATTTTAAGAAGCATATACATATATAAGGTCAAAAAATAAATAGATATTAAAAGACGTTGTACATGAGTTTATTTATTTATAGCTAAGTATAGAGCATTTTGAGGTTTCTATTCAGGCCATTCAGCAGTTTTTGAGCACAGAAAACACAATGTGCTCACAAAATGAAATCACTCTACTACAGGTAGTGTTTAAAGCAGTGGTGCTCTACCCAGTCCTCAGCCCTGCATTTCATCCACACTGGAGCTCCATGTGTGTACTCTCAGAGATCAGATGGAGCAAAAATGCAGACGGTCAAAGTATACTCAGGATTTAATGATGAGTAATTGTTTACTTGAGTTGTTGACTTGTTTTCCCTGTTTATTTGACAGCTTATAAAATAACACTCCATCCACCGCATCATTAATTCAGGTTAAAGTTAAGGGTTAAATAAAGCTGTGTTCATGACTTATATAAAATATGAGAAAGCTAATGCGTTAGTTAATTCAGTGCACTCTCCTGTAAAGAAAATGTGCCTGTGGCTTGAAGATTAAGACGATTGATCACACTTAACAGCTAAATTATAAATTTATCCATAAACACATATTGTGCTCAAGCTCTTCGAAGGGTTTTTGTTTGTTTGTTTTTTAAGGCATTTTGGAGTGCTGACCTTATATAACCAATAGAACACCTTTGGGATGAATTAGTGTGGGGACTGTGAGCCAGGCCAGAACTGGGACATCTGCTTTTACATGCACATGAATGTAATATGGAGTTGGCCCGCCCTTTGCAGCTATAACAGCTTCAACTTTTCTGGGAAGGCTTTCCACAAGGATTAGGAGTGTGTTCATGGGAATTTTTGACCATTCCACTAGAAGCACATTTATAAGGTCAGGTCCTGATGTTGGACGAGAAGGCCTGGCTCGCAGTCTCCTCTCTAATTCATCCCAAAGGTGTTCTATGGGATGAGGTCAGGGCTCTGTGCAGGCCAGTCAAGTTCCTCCACACCAAACTCTCTCATCCATGACCACTGGTGTGCGGTCATGTTGGAACAGGAAGGGGTCATCCCCAAACTGTTCCCACAAAGTTGGGAGAATGAATTTGTCTAAAAAAATATCTTGGTATGCTGAAGCATTAAGAGTTCACTGGGACTAAGGGGCCAAGCCCAACCCCTGACTAACAACACCTGAATTAAATGATTTGGAGGGGTGTCGCAAAACCTTTGGCAATATAGTGTATTTAATATTAGCCTTTAATGGCATTCCATGTATTTTGGAGAATAGTTTTTGGCCAGAACATGCATTTCCGCATAATGTATTGGCATCAAATTGTCATGTGATCCGATACAGTTCCTCACACAAGAAATATACACAAAGCTGAGACACGCCCATTTTAGGCAAACTCCGCCCAACTTGTATAACTCTCATGTTCCCATAGTTTAGCCCAGGGGTGTCCAATCTTATCCAGAAAGGGCCAGTGTGGGTGCAGGTTTTCCTTCCAACCAAGCAGAAGCTACACCTGATTCCAACTGGCTAATCAACTGATCTTAGACTCGGGTGTGGCTTCTGCTCAGTTGGAATGAAAACCTGTACCCACACCGGCCCTTTGCCGATTAGACTGGACACCCCTGGTTTAGCCCATAGTTACACATGAGGTCTGAATCCAGATGTCTGCGATGTCAGTATTAAACCCACACTACACATGCGCTTAACTCAGTGTCCTGTTCAGTGCTCCAGCTTCTCCAGTGCGGGATCAGTGAACACGTTAATGAATTACTTATACAAACATGGAGACAGCGATTGAAATCAGATATTAATTATTTAGCTACAACAGACAATTAAAACAACATTCACACGGCCACTTGTGCAGAGAAAGGACCTGATATGTTATTGTGTTTGTGTAATTAAAACCCTTGGTTGCAGATCATCAGAATTAAATCGCTGTTTATTAAACACTATGACATGCCTGAATGACTGCAGCTCAGTGCCACTGGATGTAAACCACTTATCATTCCAGGCTCTGGGTGAAACATGAGCTCACTCCTGCTACATTACGGAGCTTCCTTTATAATTAGAGTGAAATATTGCCAGGTCACATAAACAGTGTGGAAACAGGCGTGCGGCTATAATAAGATCTGGAGGTGGATTTATTCTCTCGGTTGTCTTGCAGTGTCTTCAGGATTAACGAGGAGGTGTGTGTCCTTTACAGTTTCAGGACCCACAGTGCTGTAGAGTGGTAGAAAAACCATTTCCCATAACACACCTCTTGTTCGCAGTTTATAGGAACATCAGAAAATAAAAAGTCCCACAATATGATTTGCAAAGATTTACAGATGTGCGAAAGAACTGCTGCTCGAATCCTGAAGCTCATACTGACCATCGTTTCATCACCTTTAATACTATTTACTCTTCTATAACTTTATTCACAGTCATGCTATCGGGTGTCAGTGAAGCGGATGACTTCTCTTTGGAGTCTAAATCTATGATGTTGAACTTCTAATCTAAAGCTGTATCTGGAGTTCTGGATTGATGCTTTCCGACAATGCATATAGAAATAAAATAAAATGATATTCATGCAGCAATTCTCCATATTAAATTCCTCTATATTTGATATTCCAAAGACCAAAATCTGTATTCAAATGACTTCAGACTGATTATCACAATCTGTTGGGCAGTAGAAAGGCTTCCTTCATCCGCACAAATGCATGAGCTTTGTCTCTGCCCTGAACAACTGCTGTGAGTTTAAACTTTTCTATGATAATAAGGTCATATTTTTTGTTTTTTGGGCTTTTTGTGAGTAGATTAATGAATGGATTTGTGGATTAGTTATTGTGGTATAAAGAGAGACAGAAATACAGATACGCTTTCATAGTATAGGATGTAAAATCCACTCGATGCTTGTTTTCCCTTTTTATTTGCATCAGGGCTGAGTGTTATATACAGACAAAGATTTACCCTTATCATTTTCCATCCTCTATTTTTCCATCACATATGTCTTTTCAGCGCCTGGGAGCTTTCATCTCTGAGCTACACTGTCACTCAGTCCACTAACAACCAAAACACTGTCTTTGCCTGGAGCAATCTGGAGTTCTTCCCCAGTTGCCATATCATTAATACTTTCCCCATGTGGCAGTGTGTTCAAAAATAACCCAAAAGAGATGCTCCCATCATTACAGCTAGTTGTAGGCCGAGCCCAGGATCGAGGTGGACAAGGTTAGTGTTAGAATAACTGAAATTCTGCCAACACTGGGCACCCATTAATGGGAAAACAAGAAAAGTATTGTTTCTTCCTGCCAATCAGGCAGATGTGTAGGTGCAGAGAATCCAGTTTGCAGTGGGGGAAAAAAATAAAAGCCCTGCGGTTTTAATACAAATCTGTCACCAGCAAATTCACATGTCGCACGTCAAACTGCTGTCAGAAGTCATCAAGGCATCGAATCAAAGCCTGGCAGAAAACATAATGTGATGGAGCTTCGTGTGTCATAATCCATCAGCATCTACAGTGTTTGTTCAATGCAACGGCACACAACCCGACACACACGATGCTTCCTGAGAGCAAACTAGCAAACGTTTGCATCTTCTGTGGTTAGGCAGATATTCACTGCACTGCTCTGCAGACTTTTTCAATACAATACTTATTAATTACAGTATACATGCAGTACATACATACCCTATATATATACTTTATGCTATGTACACTCACTCACCACATAATTAGGAACACCTACAGTTATCTAATCAGCCAATCACAAATTCATTCAGATAGATTCATTCAGGTCAAGAGCTTCAGTTAATGTTCACAACAGAATAAAGAAAAAATCTGTGACCTTAAACATCACATGGTTGTCGGCTGGATTGTATATTTCAGAAACCGCTAATCTCCTGGGATTTTCACACACAATAGTCTCCAGAATTTACACAGAGTACAAAAAAACATCCTGTGTGCATCCAGAAGGTGTGCAGGCTAATACACCATGATAAGAGAGATAAGAGGAAATTTGCAAGATTTGTATGAACTACCAGCATGCTCACATAATCACTCTCTACAACTGTGCTGAGCAGAAAAGCATCTCAGCATGAACAAAACATCAAACCTTCGGGTGGATGAGCTACAACAGCAGAAAAACACACTGGGTTCCACTCCTGTCAGTCAAGAACAGGAATCTGAGGCTATCTTGGAGAGAGGCTCATCATAACTGGACAGTTAAAGATAGTCTTCAAGTGTCCAGTTCAGGTGAGCCTGTGCCCATGACAGATGAACACTGGCCACAAAATAGACTACACACTGAATGAGATGTCAGTCCATCACAGATTCACACCAGGGGCAGTTTGTCTTAGACAGGACACCTACTGCCAGGTTTTTGAGGAAGAGGGACAAACTGGCAACCCCACCCCCTCCACACACATAGAGAAAACAATGTATTTAATGTAGTACTATAGTAACCTTATCTAAGAAACAAGCCAAATACCCTGGAACTGTGAGAGTCACCAGTACAACTGACTCATCCCCATTCCACCCATAATTCAAACAAATAATACGATAGTGTTTAACTTCGCATCAGATAAGCGTACAAAGCTATAATAGGGATGCAGTGTATTTAATCTACTCCTCTAATCTACTACTATAAGCAGTCACTAAAAGCAGCATTAATTCCTGTTGAAAATTATACACTCTTATAGTCTTAAAAAGCCAGACTTTTAGAATTAATTATCGGGTGAGTTTCGTCAATAACTGTGGCCAGGAACACCTATTTTCCCAGAAAGAGGAAATGTGACTAATGTGATAGATGACCAGCCACAGACATTTTCCTGCAGCCCATCAGCAATTCTGTGAACTGATCCAGCTTAATCCTGTTTCAATACTTTATTTTTCCTCTAATGAGCTCAATGTGTTGCAGGGTTTTTTTTGTTGTTGTTGTAGAGCCAAATCAAACCTTCGAGATCTTAATGCTTGTGGGTAGAAGAGTGGGTGTAGAGTATTGTGGCAAGTTACACAAATACTGTATAATATTTGAATAGAAAGTGGTATGATTGGATACTGTGCAAAAGAAAGTTGAATTCCTTCATCCACACAAAGCTATAGGAGATTTCATGAGATGTTATCTGGCTAGTAGTTTACTAGCTTAATTCCTAATCATTTTGTTGAACCTCACTACCAGTCAAGTATCAGACAACTGGCATGTATATATATGTAGACACTTGAGCATGAATTTCTGGCATGTCTGATGTCAGTGGCAGTGCCATTTAGTTGGCAAAATCCAGTCCAGGAATTTAATGCTAAAGAATTTTGCTAAAAACCCCAGGAGTGGCTCTCTGTCAGTTCTCAGATCTGAAATCATCACCAGCATAAAAGCTTTGAGCTTCATGATTTCCCTACATGATCTGCTGTCTCAGGGCTACTATCTGTACCTTGCTTGACAGGCGAGTAGGCGTTGGAGAGGAATCTGAAGTTGCCCTTGTTGTACCAGCTGATGAGCGACATGTTGCCCTTCATCTTGATGTGGGACTGGCCGCGCTGCTGAGGGCCCTCAGGGTTACGCAGCATGGATGCAGGCAAACCGGTGCAGTCGCTCTTCCTGGTGCTTAGCAGCCCACAGCAGTAGATATCTACACAAACCACAAGAGAAAGGCTTACAGCATCAGTTTCCTTTTTAGATGGAATGGTGAATAGCTCATTAAACACTTCCTGTACTTTTGGGCTGTGGGTTAGATTTGAAAATTTTTACACATCAGATTTCAGCTGAACTTGCTCGTAGCAGATGGATTAGAGTCAGGCAACATGATAATGATAATTACATGCATCACATATACACACAATAACTTGTGATTAATCTGAAATGGCACTATGTGTGTCATGAGATAGTGGCTTAAGGAGCAAATAGGGAGCAGTTAACCACAAACATTAACATAAAATTAGTAATTAACAAGAAGGAAGGAGGAAAATTAAGTCATTTGATATGAAAGGATTTAAACACACAGTTTGTGGATGACAATGGAGTTGGTCTGTGTTTTGAAATATTGATAATATTTTGTAGAGTGACTTTACTTTGGTGGTACTGATAATCAAATGTTGACCACGCTGCAGGAAGACGCTGTATACTGAGCAACAGTGTGTAGTTTCAGGTTTAAAAAAATATACGAATATTTACAGGGAAACGGTCAATAGACAAAAAATAAACATGGCCACAATTGCAATTAATAAAACTACAGGACATATTTCCAGTGTCTGAGTTGTTTGTCCTTAGGCCTTAGTTTTAGTATGAACTTTTTTTTACCCAGTTATTCCTTCCCACCTATTCCTTACATCATACTGGGTGTTAAAGAGTGCTTTTTAAACCTGCTTTCCAGTCTGGCCAGAAAATACTAATTCTTAGTGATCCTATTCTTACCACCAAGGGTTTAATATTAAGGATTTATAGATGAAGCTACCTGTTGTCAAGGGCCCAATCTCTCAGGGGCCAAATTTTATTTTCAAGCTAGCAGTCCTAGCTGGTATATTTTGGAGAAGTTTTATAGACTCCTAATTTTTCAGCCAGTGAATAATTTTTAAACATTTTGGTGCTAAAACTGTGGCACTTTAGGCTCCTGTCACTAACACTGAATCACAGAAAATACTAAAATATCTGCTACTGTCAATATGTGTCAAGTTAACAACTTCCAGCAGTTATCTATGTTTGGAAGTTGTTTGGAAGTTGTAAATTTCCCATCGGGATGAATAAAGTATCTATCTATCTATCTATCTATCTATCTATCTATCTATCTATCTATCTATCTATCTATCTATCTATCTATCTATCTATCTATCTATCTATCTATCTATCTATCTATCATTATGAGCACTGGAAGGCGAAGTGAATAAGACTGATGATCTCCTCATCATGGCACCTGTTAGTGGGTGGGATATATTAGGCAGCAAGTGAACATTTTGTCCTCAAAGTTGATGTGTTAGAAGCAGGAAAAATGGACAAGCGTAAGGATTTGAGCGAGTTTGACAAGGGACAAATTGTGATGGCTAGACCACTGGATCAGAGCATCTCCAAAACTGCAGCTCTTGTGGGGTGTTCCCGGTCTGCAGTGGTCAGTATCTATCAAAAGTGACCTGTAAGTCTGGTAACATTTTGGTGCTAGATATCACAGCACACCTTCAGGGATCTAGTGGAGTCCATGCCTCGATGGGTCAGGGCTGTTTTGGCAACAAAAGGGAGACCAACACAATATTAGGCAGTTGGTTATAGTGTTATGCCTGAACGGTGTGTATTCCACATTCTTAGAGAGTAGTAGCTAAAGATAGATCCTTAATAATTAACAGTTATAGGAGGAAGGAGTAGTATCAAAGGATTGGTTTAGTTGAAAATTGTCCTTAGTCTTTGAACAGTTGTAGAGGGGTGGTTGATCCTCTGGGGGGTAAGGGGGTGATGACAGATACTGCTTTTGGAAAAAACTGCTCTTTAGTCAGTTTGTATGTGACTTGATGGCTCTGTACCTTTTCCCAGATGGTACGGGAACGAACATTCTGTGTCCTTTGTGAGTGGGTGAGTTAAACCGAGTATGTGCATAATAAATCATTCTTTTACTGAAAACCCGAGCTCAAACACTGTTACCGCTCTCTATTTATACACTTTCCGAATGTCAGCACTAATTGAACACTGTAAGAGTTGAGAAACAGCTGCTGGATGATGAGATTGGAACAGAAATTGCTGACAAATTGAGATTCAGCAAAGATTGTGTTTCAAGTCTGACAAATGTGAACACTTCCCATTAATTCTAAACTGTATGAAGGAGACGAAATAAAGAAATAAAAAGCGAGTGATTATATATAAATGAGAGTTTGCAGTGCTCACCCTGATTCTCAAACTCCTGGAACAGGCTGAGACTGGTGATGCTGGGGCCGGTGAAAATGATGGCGTTACGTCCAGACAGGTTCTGACAGAGCTGCCTGGCCACCAGACTGTGGAGCTGTGGTTTGTTTTTCAGTGTGTCGAGGCCGTCTGGACCAGAACCCTCCTTCAGATGTACATAAATCTGCACAGAACGGTCATTATATACAACCAGACAGAACTAACGTTACTGCTGGAATACTAATATGATGTTTAAGATGTATCAGCAAATTGCTGTGATGTAAGAAGAATAAAACACTTTGGGACATGCTGTTATGGGAAAATGATCAACTCTGAGTTAAAACAGCTGGGTCACATCACACCATACAGTCATTAATTATTTTCCTATAACAGCGCATTAAAAATATCGTTTGTTCAATTAAATGAAACATTAATAATATGCATGTTACATATTTCAGTAGAGTGAACCAGCTTGATTTGGTGCACAAATTTGCTCAACTATACTCATATTCTGATTTTGAAAATAAACTGAAATATTTAGGCTATATACCAAACAAAGACAAGAAAATTTCATAATTCATATATTCATTTTTATATTTTTTTCCCATATACTTTCTTTCCTTTCTCACATGTACAGTAAATTCTATTGTTATTGGAATTTTATTTAATTCTTAGAAATAAATAATTCTTATTTCATTTTATTTAATTCTAATATCTTTATTCTTTTTTTAAATTCTTATTGGTTTTATTTTTATGACCCAGACGGTCAATAAAGCATTTCACTACATTTTTTTTTTTATCTTCATTTTTAGTTGTAGTAGATTTTCTGTTTGTAATTTTAGAGTATTAGAAATATGTGCTGAGTGAAACGGTTGACTTACAGTGTAGATAAAGGTAGTAAATGAATAGCATGCAGAGAGCACTTCCTGTGATTTATTACATATACAGTAGTCTCTTCTTGTAGCTGCATTAAGGATTACAATTTCGTGTGTGAAACAATACGTTATCGCTCTACCATATCTGACTAACCTGACAGATAAAGCCAGTAGAGCTGCACTGTCGCACCCACAGGCTGAACTTCCTCTTCTTCCTCTTTCGCAGCTCCCTCTCAGTGCATGTGGTGATGAACACAGGGTCCTCATCGATCAGGGGTTCATGCAGAACCTGAGGGACAGCACATGGTCACACTGAGAGCTGAAAGGTGAACTTGAACTGAATTTGATGATGATCATCAAGGTGCACAGTTTTGGTGGAATTACTGTCCTAAACTGAAAGGAGGCAGTAGGTTAGTCCTGGATTAAACTACAGAGCAAATCAGTAGGAGTCAGAAGTGCATGCGTGCTGACTCACTGATTCCCCTGTGTGTCTGAGCAGCTGTTCATATATAGTAGATGAGATGATGAGCTGGCTCTGTGCCCTGCCTGGGAAGTCTTCAAGGACAAGCTGGCACAGCCTACGCTGCCAAGGCAATGTTGCCATAGAAGTGAAAAAAATGCCAGTGAGCAGATGGTGGTTCATTTACTCATGACAGACGAGTGTTTGAGGCTGTGTCTCTCGACTGAGTGACACCAGGGACCTTGACGACACCAGCGGAGGATAAAACAAAACCAAGACAGGCAGTTAGCTTGACTCATCCATCTTACAGCTGTTTAACTGCAACTTGTAAGTAACAACTGTGGTGTAAAATCTCAAGACTGACAAAAAAAATGCCCCAGGATTTAGTAATTATTCACACATCTGCTCTTTTAGATCAAATTACTCAGTGATCAGACTCAGATCAGCTCAGGCACAAGTGATTATACAGTGGTTTAATATCATGAACCTTATAATTCATCCTCTTAGTGTAGATAAACACAGCAAAACGCAACTAACAATCTAAGAATACAAATTTGTTGGTTGGGATAAAATCATCAGCCTAATTCAAAGCAGTTCTCTACACTATTAAATACATTTCTCCAACAATTTCACCAACAGATTGGTGGTACTGTTATTCTCCCAAATGTCTTCATTGTAAGCTCAAGTATAGTATATGGAGAAAAATATGTAGACATCTGCCCATCACACCCATGCACTTTCTGAACATGCCATTCCAAATGTATTCTTCCTTTTGCTGTTATAATAAACTCCACTCTTCCAGGAAGGCTTTCCACTAGAATTTAGTACGTGGCTGTGGGAATTTCCCATTCAGCTGCAAGAGTGTTAATGAGGCCAGACTCTGATGTTGGATGAGAAGGTCTGGGATGTAGTCAGCATTTCAATACAATTGAAGTCAGGGCTCTTTGCAGGCTACTCAAGTTCCTCCACTCATCCCTCAGCAAACCATGTCTTCATGGAACTTGCTTTATGCATGGACGCATCGTCATGCTGGAGCAGACTAGGGCTTCTTAGTTCAAGTGAAGGAAAACTCTGTAGACTACAGCACAGAAAGACATTCTCGACAATTCTTTCAAGGCTCGTGTATAGGTGTGATGTTCAGGTGTCCACAAACCTTTGACCATGTAGTGCGTGAGTCTGATTTGGCCTGGTTTACAAATCACCATAGTGCTTGTAAACATAACAGTACTTTAAAGTTTAGGGATTGGACATGTTTTATGATGCACACCATGGCTAGTTTTTAGTTACAGAAATTATTCCAATACACCCTTTATCCATCTTCATCCAGTTTCAAGTGCCAAGTCTGGAGAGTGCAGCATGTTTGGATTCATGGGAAGTGCGAATTGAATTGGCTGAACTGGCAGTGATGTATTCACTGTGGCAGCTCAGTCCATTTGTTAATCAGTAAAAATGATTTATTGCTCAACCTTATTGGAACAATTCATTTTATTGGGTACAGTGTTTCATCCTGACCAGAAATGGTTCGAATAGAGGCAGGGCACTGCATAAGATATGAATGGGGCAATGTGTAACACACAAATTCTGTGCCTCTAGTAAAAAGAGCCAGTCGCCTCAGTGCTAAAGAGGTCAAAAAATCACATGTCGTTTCAGATTCTTATACTGACAGATAGATACACAGAAGATTTGCTGCATTAGTGATGGAGAAAATCTGTATTTTGTGTGTTTCTTGTCATTTTTGTCAACACATCATCTTGCTGATTCATTTCTGGCATACAAGGCTTTATTTTCAGACATATGGCTGAAACAATATCTTCCCAGGAGAGCCACAAAGACAGCTGCTGAGTGGACAGATCTTTACTTTATACTTTATGATCCCAGTGCACAGACAAAAGAACCTGAAAATAAAACATACACAATGCTCTTCACTCCACAAACATGCTGGAATTCAGTGTGAAAGCAAGCATCTTTGCCAGACTTTTATGTTTTAGGGAAAAACAACAATCTGTTGCCAGAAAAGTAACGATGGACGGACGGACGGACGGACGGACGGACAGACAGACAGACAGATAGATAGATAGATCAATAGATAGATAGATGTAGATTTAGGGTACATATTGTTGGAGCTAGCTGTACTAACTGTTACTTTATGTAGAAATGAAATTCCTGGGAAAAAACTCTAAATGTAATGGAAAACTGTAGTAATATGTCAAACCCCTCACATGTAAACCAGTACAAGCCCCGCATGGGTTAACATTCAAACATTAGCTCTGACAAGTGGGTCATCTTCCCTGCAATGTGCATAGAACCTGGGTAGAAGCTCCATAGTATTTCTCTCTCCTACTTGCTGTTAGTACCCAGGCTTTTGTGCTGTCTCCAGAAAATGACAAGCTGTGTGTAAAATGTCTAACACCTATTCTGAAAGGCTGGGCAAGATCCCTCACAGACTTCCTGAATTGACCACTGTGTCCTGTGGTGGCTTAAACACGAAAGATAAACGTAGAAGTGTAAAAATGTGTTCTTCAGATGATAATGCTCTAAGCATTAATTAGTGGAAGTGGTTCTTTCAGCGATTCTTGGCATGTTTAAATGGGATGGCGGTCTCTACAGACACCACCTACAGAATCCATTACAGGGGGCTCAATCAGCACCATAAATCATCGTCAGGAAGACTCCTTGCTGCTCAGTTAAACTAAAAAATGTGACTCTGAACATGGCCTCTAAACCACGGGGAGAGTCAGATGAGTTAAGAAGGAGAGAGCTTGACAGGTGGCACGCCTGCACTGCCTCTAATTACAGCTGGAGGGCCGACGTTTCGCCTTAAAATCCCCAACCCACTTCCTGCTGGAACAGAACCTCTCAGCCGCCTCGACTGTCCTAGTTTCTGACGATTTAATACAGCCAAGATTTGGTGGGAATTTGTGGGGTCCCTTGGTAATGTCTGAAACTGGCTTCTGTCAGTTCAGGGGCTCATTATACAAAAGCACAGATCTCATTACAGAACAAAAACATTTGAAGCTTGCCAAACATATAACTTTACCGAGTTTTGTAAATAAAGATCTGAATAGTGCTTTGCTGTTTTCTTCATTATGTACTAGGAACCCAGTCCCATTACTTAATGTGTGTTGTGAACAAACTTTTTACAGAAAAAAAACAGATTACTATATTAGATCCTCTAATGGAAAAGAAGAAAGCATTATTGTTGGGGGAAAAAAATAACACCCGTTTACTCACTTGGGGCAGCTCTGCAATGATATAAACTTTCTTCTTCTTCTAATTTTTTATAGCTTCTTCAGTATACTACACTCACAATGTCACTTTTTTGTAAACAATAGCTATAAATTCAACACTTAATAGGATTGAATTGAATATGATTGAATCGAGCTTTCCTATCAAGCCTTAGAACGGACAATTCTAACATTATTTGAACAAAGAAATTCCTTCATTTTTTAAATCCAGAAAAAGTAATCTGAAAACTAAACATTTAATTGATTGTAGATAGATAGATAGATAGATAGATAGATAGATAGATAGATAGATAGATAGATAGATAGATAGATAGATAGATAGATAGATGAATGCAGAGTTGCCAGTAAATCATATCAAATGTACAGTAAATATCTAAAACTGTTATAGTAAAATGATATATCTTACATTATATAAAATAACATAATGCACCTGTTTAAAAAGTACAATCTGTTATACTTTAATTGGTTAAAATTTGCAAATAATTGTACATTTCTGTGGTGTAAGAGAGGAATAATACACTTTGGGGCAATAGTCGAGTAAAAGGGTATAGTATTTGTCTACAATGACCCCCTGTTTTATATTTTATTCCTTAATTAATGCTATAATTCCTATATGTTAAGTATTGCAGTAAGTCAAGTTAGTTAATAGAAAAGTGAAAACCTTCACGTAAAGTGTTTCCATTTCTTATATAGATCTATCCTTTTAGCTGAAGCACCTGGAGATTGTGTAGTCAATGAAAGGTGTTATATTGATATACTCCTCTACCTGTGTTTGTGAGGGCCGGAAGGCACAGCTGAAGCTCTGCTGCAGTGAATCCAGGAAGGGCTGGATCTTGTAAAGGCCCTGATTACCACCTTGGCTTGAACGGAAGGCCACGATATGGAAGTATTTAAGGATCTTCTCGAAGCGTGCCTGGTTCATCTTGAGTGCTATGCTGCGGTTGCTGAAGAAGCCACTGCTCCAGATGCTCAGGACGGATTCACAGCGGTGCACACTGGTGGAGATCACGAAGCCCAGGAAGGCTTTCATCTCAGCCGCTGTCACGTTGGTCCAGCCTTCGTCACTGCCAAAGCGTTCCTGGTACTTCTTAGCGTACATGTTGGTCTGAGTCACCATGTTCTGAATGACGTTGTCAGGTACGAAGAGCTGGAAGAAATCCATGGCTGTGGCAGTGGCCGGCATTTTCTGTGTAGGACCTGACGTTGGAATTAAACACACAATAGTTATTGTATTATGCCGCAAATACAACACAGCACAGGTGTTCATGTGAAACCTTAAATCCTCATCTAATACTGCCTCGTTTGTTTTTGGTTTTGGTTTCAGAGTATTTAAATTTCTTCAGTGGTTTGTAAAACTGAAACCCACATGTTCCATGATGGAAAGGAAAACCTCTCTAGTATGCAAAGTTATATGAAGTACCGACAAGCAACTGAGGTATTCAGAATACTACTGGCTTGTAAGATGTATTATCATAACTTATTGTTTAGGCCAAAATTACTGAGAACAGTGAATGGTAGATGAACACAGACCATAAGAACTAAAATCACATGTACCAAAGTACAGTAATTAACAAAAAGTTAGTATTTTGTAATAAAGATTTATTTAAAAAATCGGGCCAAGATAAGGTATGATTGATGCATAGAACTTATTATTAACCTTGTACTGACTCAGTTTTGATAACCTGAGTATAAGGTTTGCTCATTAAAATCAAATTATAAACATTATTAATCCAGTAAATGTCTCCTATTAGCTTTTTATCCAATGATTCTTCTTAAAGCATGTCATTTAATAACTACTATAAATATCTCGATAACTACAGCATCTACTTTTCTTTTTGTCTACAGAATAAAGCAAAGCAAATAGCACACAAATCCAAAACTGTAGCTGATTATAGGTTTAAAGGATTTGGCATGTGGACTAATAGTTACGAAAGTAGCCTTAGTGAATTTCCAACAGAACAGAATGTGAATATGTTCTATTTCTGTCAACTGCTATATTTATATATATTTTAAATAGGCTATGAAAAGATGACAAAAACACACCAATTAAATAGAGCACTGGAGTGATCTGGACAAGAGCTTGCTTTGTTTGAAATATCAGTTATTCAAATTTAATATATCCTTAAGCTACTCCAACATTTCCATCTCTATTAAGTGTAGGGTAAAAAAAAAAAAAATGTATTAGAAATAGAAAAGATATTTAGTTATGAGAGGAATGTAAACCTGGCCCCCTCAATGGATTTGGGAATTTTTTTTAATGGCTTAAATAAGGCTGATTATTTTATCAATGGTGCTTTAAAAACTTATATTTTCAATACAGTCCTGTCGCTGGATCATTATGAGTGTCTTTTCATCTGTTTTTACAGAATAATTTGTGCTTGTGCGTACAATATGGCTGCAAACCAATCTGAATGAATGGCTGAATGAACATGGAAGTACAGCTGATATAAGTGCTTGAGTAAGTTTTGTATTATCACGCTTCCCCTATCTAAAAACACAGGAAAAACTCACTAAATCTAAATTACTGATTGAACACCACTTTGGGATCATCATCATCATCATCATCAGCTCTAGGATCTGGATGTTGGCATGAATAGTGTCATCTGCATGTTGCAGTGACTCACTATAAGCCCCTCTGGCAGATCTAAACCCTTCAGTGAATCCTCAGAAGCACAGATGCTGTTCCTTTCCCACACTTTCTTTCCTTAGAGGCCTTTTTCCGCTTGAAAAAAAAAATGATGGCAATCCCTCCAACTGCATGTTTTTTTTGCTTTTCTTTTTTTTTTCCTGCCATTTTACCCACCATTATTCTGTGCTTGCTACTGTCTCTTCTAAGATTTCGTTGGTTATGTCAGAGACGAACAGCTGCTGCACATGGCAAGACCTGGACATTGCACTTGGAGTCAAGTCTGTTGCAGGCTCTAGAGACTGAAATCAAACTGCTCTGTGTAGTTTATTCCACAGGGCTTTTTTGACAACCTCTGGCTGGCAGCACAAAAGAAAGCTGATGCAGAGTCCGTGAAAGTGGCCATACACTCGAATGTCAGTTTCTTAATAGAGTCATATCTAGATGTGCTTCTGCTGCTGTCCCAACTGGTCATAACCATCTCCGCCTCCAAATCATGCATGGTGGGTGATGCATATGGCAAACAAAATTGGAAACACATCAGAGATTTCAGTAATCATCTGGTTGGTTGTACTCTACAGGATTTCTACAGTTTTTTTTAACAGTCTGCCTGGAAACCAAGCTGCGTGATGTTCTACTTCCCTCATGGAAGAAGGAAGCTGTCGAGTTTACAGCTGTGACAATGAGTGCTTCTGTGGGTCAGCTAAACACTGGATTTTCACAGTATACACTCATTAACTTGCACGACTTAATTGGTCTGTTTTTGCAGGAACATCGACTTGATGCTGAGCAAAATGAACTGTGATTGCTTGCTTTACATGTCAGTCAGACACCCTCTTGAGCAGTCCTTGGTCAATAAAACCTGCTATGGAGTCCAGACCTCCTGCTGTCAGTCTGAAGGTCTGGAGCAAGGCTAGCTCTCCTTTATCATTCCACAGCTATCAGCCAGGGAGGGTGACGGCCGTCGTGGGTTTCCTCCAATACTTCATTTTTTTTTTTTAAACTGCTGCTCATGCTGTATCACAGGACATGGGAGGAATATCTAACCACCCCGTTTTACATGCCTGACCTCACAGATGCTAGTGTGGCTGTGACTGATAGGCGAGAGAGAGTATAAAACTCCGCCCACCCAGACAGCACAACCATTTTGTTTTCTTCTAGCCACAGATGGCTGTGATGTTTTCTGATTTCAAACTCGACGGCAGAACAATCACTTTAAACTAGAATATTATTTATGACTATATATGCTGACAAGTTAACCACATTACTTATATTTTATTCCGATGATCAACATTTGCTATATTTATTTTTACTACACTACTTACTCAAACGTGCTATACTTGCATATTGTTAAAACATTGACACGAATAAAGAAAGCATAGCAAAATTTGTGTGCTCTTATTTTATGATCAGATTTATTCAAGTCAATCCTTGATAACTAATAGCTAAAGAGTCTGCTCCAACACTGTGCCATGAGACTTCTTCTCAGCTAATGATTTTAAGCAAGCCAGGTGCAGACATCACAGAGAAATGACATCAAAACCTCATCCTTCTGCTTTTCGTCCTATGATCTTGTGCTACTAATGACCGTTCAGCCACCCAGCGCTGATCAAATAAAGCTCAAAATATCATGAAGGAAGTGTGTTCATAAAGGAAGTGCCAACTTACTGAGAGAGAGTTCAAGCGAAGTATTCTGGGCTGAGGATCTTCAGTATAAAATCATACCAGAGAGCAAACCAGCTTTGCTGTATGTTTCTTAGCTAATAATATTAGCATGTAGGCTTGAATTTCTAAACGTTCACAGTGTGAGCTCTCCATACCTCCATGTGCAGTGTAACAGCAGATTCATTTGATAGCAGCAGTGTATAAAAGCCTTTATCTTTCCTGAACCCTGTGTGTAAAATAAAAATGTTCTAAAGAGGGTCCAGATGTTCATTCACCATTTCATTTTTATTTACAAGAATAGTTTTGGCTTTGTGAGAAACCCTGTCAAATTGAATAGACTTATCGCTTCTTAATGTCTAACACCTTACTGACCTTATTAAGGTTTTCTGTGCATTGAGTTATTGATGCTATGGCTTTAGGACAAAAAAATATATATTGGGTTCATGAAATATTTCTTATAATTATTCCACTGATTCAGAAACAAACCCATTTTAATATCCCTTGGCTTTACCTTGAATATTACTGGCTTCCATTTCTCCAAATGCGTAGATATTTTGTTGGTTTTATTCTGCATTAATTGAATCTATTTTTTATTCGATTTTTAGTCACTGCATGCTGTGCTGTGTATGTATATGTGACAAAGAGAGAATTTGAACCTTTGAATTAAAATAAGAATCCTTGACATTAATTGAATATATAAATACTAAAAAAGAATCTTTTATATCATACATATGTTTGCAAATACACAGACAGACAAAATATAAAGAAGCAAGCAAACACATCATGGTCATTGTGAATCTGGCCTAACTTGCTAATGATTATGATCTTTATATAATCTACATTGAATCCATCTCCACTGTCCAATAATCCATCTCCACTGTCCAATAAACAGACCAATTCAACACCAAAGCAGTTTTTTAAAATTAAATATATATATATATATATATATATATATATATATATATATATATATATATATATATATATATATATATATATATATATATATATATATATATATATATATATATGGATGGGATGGCACTCGGTCTAGGGTGTGTCCTGCCTGAATATCCGATGATGCCTGAGATGCACAGGCTCCCCGTGACCCGAGGATAGATCGGAAAAACGGTACAGACAATGAATATGCAGTCTGCATATTCATTGCATATTCAGTCAGCTTGGGGCAGTGAAAATTGGGTCAACATTTCATTCTAAGCCTAGTAAACACCTAGGAAAAATAAGGTCTGAGTTGCGATTGTCTCACACTGAAATAAGACCCAATTCTGCATCTGTTGCTCCAGCAGTTATGCCTGAAACCATACCATCAACCATTGAAATGCTCTCACGTGACTACCGTGAGCTACTCACCTGCTGCTCCATGTTGCCCTTAAGCGTTATGCATACAACACGAAAACTTTATAAAAGCCTTAACCTTGTAATATATCCACTATTCCACCTGGACTTTGTCTATATAGCTGGGAAACAGACCCAGCATGCACAAGCTCACAGCCGTGACAAAGACCAGCACACCGTTTACAGAGCTTTATCTAATCCACAGGATCTTTTCTGAACACTAATCAGCATGTTGAAATGAAACTTTTCAAAACATAGTAACTGTCTGGAGATTTTGCTCGGCCAGGAAAACACTCACTTTCGCAGGTTTATTTAAGACTGAGGAGAACCGACAGTTTATCTAATAATATCTAATAATCCTGCCCTAAACTACTTACTTCTTTTTTTATTCAGTTTCAGTGTATGTTTACTGTGAAAGGCTTCCAAATGTTTGGGGGTTTTTTTCATGTCAATGAAATACTGTATGTAGACCTATAGATCCTGATGTATTTTATGTGTTTTACTTTAAATTGTAGTAGCAATAGCCAAATGATTCATTCAGTTCTGTACAGTTGCAGAAAATATGAATGGACTTAGGGCTGTGATCATATTTTCATCACAATTTAACATAACGGTGATGTTTCGTAGCTAAAGTTTGATAATACATTACATTTTTCTAAATATATCTATTTGATATATAATTTGAGCTATTTGTTTAAAACTACAATATGCACTGAAATATTGGTGCTTAATTAAAGTAGGAATAGTCTTGTGTGGTGCAGTTTGATGTTACACTGATACTGTTATACATCTAAAAAATGCTCTGGAGAGAACCACCAGTGACAAAGAAACAATATACAGGTTAGAATTAAAGGATATAAAAGTCATATAGAGGTCCAATAAGACATAGGTTGCTTCACATTCAGAATAATGTTGGTACAAATGTACCAATGGTGTTTATGCTGTAGCCTAAGGCATCAGTATTGACATAATAATGTGTACACACTGACTATTTACCTTACCCTACTACCCATCTGATACACTGTCAACGCCTTTGTTTATAAAAGCATGCAGTTTGTATGATGACTGATTATTATCTCAACGTAAAAACACAAGTCAGCCTCAAAAGACCATATAAATCAATCATAAGCTTTTATGAACCCGGACTACTGCAGGTCTCATTCGCTTTCATTACAGTATGTGCACTCGTTGTGTCATATATAATGTATGCTAATGTTAATTCTACTCTTTGTCACTCTCTGACCCTGTGATGATGGTTTCTGAAGCCCTGCTGTAGTTGGCGGTGTTCCTATAGCTGCACAGAATGACACTGAATTAGAGCGAAAGGTCTGGATCGGTCAGCATGACGACCCTCTGTGCTTTGAAGTGCGTCAATGTGCTGAGTTTTTAAAACCATAAAAACCTGGATATATTATAGAAAGGTGAAGCAGACATGGCGGCAAGCGGACTTTAAATACTCGCTGTTTAGACAGTACAAATATCGTGATCTAACAGGCGAACACTGAGGGCAGTGAGATGAGATAACAATCATGTGATAGTGCCAAGGGCACTGACAGCATGGTACTGTATGGTCAAGGCATGGTGCCACTTATCAGCTGGAAGCAAAGTCCCTAAAAAAACAATCAGCAGATGGCCAATTTTCCGTTCACGATAACTAGCAGAGGTCTGGGGGAAGTGCTGTGGAAGCATGCACCATTTATCTACAGCCACAGCTGCAGGGTCAGTGTGTGATCAAACACATGAGCAGGGCAGAGGAATGGATCAGTCCAGGTGGGTTAAATCAGCATCAGGTTTATGTGCTTCATCTTCACAAGAGGAGAGCACTGGGCCTGGAGGTCTGTAGGGTTCAAGGCAACATCATGTCCTAATATTTAACCTCTAGAGCGCAAACCAACTTGCCTAAAAATGTTTTTAAAAATACCAGTTATCTAAGTAGCAAGAGAAATAAAACATTACAGCGTGTATACATAGTTTACAACTGCTCTCCCATCCGTGCTAAATCTGCTGTACTGAGAGAAATGTAATAGATAGATAGATAGATAGATAGATAGATAGATAGATAGATAGATAGATAGATAGATAGATAGATAGATAGATAGATAGATAGATAGATAGATAGATAGATAGATAGATAGAGAGGCAGGGAGGGATTTTTATGTGGTTTTTATGTGGCTCTGCCCCACACTGTTGCCACACAGCTGGAAGCACACAGATGTATAGAATGTCCTTCTATGCTGTAGTGTTAAGATTTCCCTATATTGGAATTAAGAGGAACAAACCTCTTCCAGCATGAAGAGACGACGCGAGATCCATGAAGACATGGTGTGTTAAGTTTGGAGTAGAAGAACCCAAGTGATCCACTCAAAGCCCTGATTCTGACTCAACCCCACTGAACATATTTAGGATGAAGCAGAACACACAGCCAAACACACAGTTGACTGAACAGAAATAGCTCAACATTCTTCTTTATGGAAAGTAAGTAAGGGCTAGGAACCTTGCTAACTTTTAGCAAAAGCTAGGAACCTTCCTAACTTTGCTAAGTTTCATATTATCTGTCTAAATGAGTGGCATTTCTCATTTGGGCTAAAACCAAAATTAAAATCCTTACTAAAGTGTGCGCTATTTACAAGTATGCACCAAGTTACATGCAAGATAAACTCAAGCTAATATAAGTAGAATACTTTCTACAGCTACAGACTTAGCAAGAGCCATGTGTACAAGATGTTTAGAAGCTAAGCAGACCCTCCAGAATTTTGTGGTTTTGCAATGGCAGAAGTTTATTATTACAAATTCTGCAATATTCATATAGTAGGGGCTTGGAATTTTTTCAAAATGATCACAGATCTTCTGCAGACTCGGGCCTGGAATCACTGTGACCTCATCATAAAGAGCATTCAGCTAAAGCCCTCTTCTTTTCACGAGCATCGAACGTGAGTATAGCTATCATAGAAAGCAATTATATCGGTGTCTGTGCTCACATTTAAGGCAATTCAAGTAGCAAAAAGGGGCACAAAAAACCTTGCAATTTGCATCACAAATTTAAAAAATAGCTGCAGAAAAATCAAGCACTTTTGGCCGGAACACACTAAACACCGTAAACTCTTTTCAGGGACTTGCTGACGACACATGACTCAGAGTTAAAAAGGAACTCTTACAATGTGCTACAAATAAAAGTAAGTGAAACTGATCATGCAGACACATTAGCGTGTAAAGAGCTAAGTGACATTGATTTATGTGCACTGTTACACAGTCAGAGTTACAGGTTCAATAGTTATTAAGCAAACACGGCAATATATTAACCAGGCCATCTTCGCATGCTGGCCTGACTAATATTCACACTATCTCATGATCATGATGCCAGTGCCTGTAATAGCACTAGGCCAAAGCTAAGTGGTTGCTCTTTCATCTGCTGTGTTCTAGGGTGGTGTTAAAGTGTTTTCATTCATTAGCTCTGCTCTCTCTTTCTCATCTGTCTTTCATGCTGACCGACGCGTAGACAATTAGAGACGTCTTTACTTCCACAGAAAAACATCTTTAATACAGAAGGATGAAAAAAGATAGGCACACTTCTGACCTTGGAGGTTAACAAAGTTAAACTAATATTCTTTCTGTTGGAATAAACAGAATCATTAATAACTCCTGGCAGTGCTGTTGCTTGTTGCTATCTTTAGACTGCTGCCAATTTGCAATAGCAGAAGCAGTTGCTTTTAAGCAGTTGCAGGCAACCACACACTGCTGTAATGCCCTGGCTGTACTTGAGGGTATCCTGGTAGGTTTTGAATTGATTGCAAAAGTGTCTCCATTTTTGTTTGGTCTTCTCAGAAAAGCCAATCTGAAGCCGTCTGATCTACTCACAGTCCAGTTGTGGCTACCCAAATGTAAAATATTGGACATGTTCAGTATTCAGAGAGAGAGGCATGCCAGAGTCACTTGTGTTCAGATCACAACGTACATCCTTTAATACTACAATAAAACAAGAACATTGTGTTATTTCTCTCTCCCTCTGTCTGTTGAGCTACATGTTGCTCCTGTTGTCTGATCCTGAATGACTCTCTGGACTTTCCTGGCCCATCATGATGCTCTACTTCTTCTTGGAGCTTCATTCACTTGGGAATCACTCACTGCTGAGCTTGTATGGAGTTTTTCTTGTTCTCCCCTGCTCATACCAGTTTCCTCCCACCTCCCCAAAGCATGCCAGAAGGTGGACTGAATGTGCTAAGCTGCTCTTCAGTGTAGTGTGAATGAATGTGTGAAAGTGTGTTTGCATGGTGCCTTGTGAAAAACTGCCATTCCATCCAGGGATATATTCTGACCTCATGCCCAGTGTTCCCAGTATAGTCTCTGGATCCACCAAAAAGCAGTGACTTAAGATGATTGAATGATATTTATACAGATCAGCATTCTATAGTGTGGAGGAAAACTGCTGGGTTTTATGAAGGACTGATAACCAGTGACATGCAGTCTGAAGTGTTGTGAGTCTTGTTTGCTGTGGAAATTCAGTGAGATCTCAGATTCCAGGTGTTGGGATCAGTGATTTGTAAACATAATCTGAACATGTAGGGCAAATCTTGTAGGAGGTTTAAAAAAATTTCCAACTTGGGTTAGGATTGAATAAATCTTGTTTCATCCTGTCATGTGGCCCGGGTATGAGTCATGCTGGACAAAAGATTCTGCCAAATGCAATAAATATAACTGGAAATTTTAATGATAGCCAGTAAGCGTCTATACACATCACCTTAGACGACAGAAATGAACAGTATAAACTAACAGTACTAATACACACTCACCATCCACTTTATTAGGGACACTTGTACACCTGCACACTGATGCAGCCAATCATGTGGCAGCAGCACAATCTATACCATCATCCAGATCAAGAGCTTCAGCTGATGTTCACATTAAACAACAGAATGAAGAAAAAGTGTGATCGCTGTGACTTAAATAATGCCATAGTGGTTGGCACCAGAAGGGCTGGTTTAAATCTTTCAGTAACTGCAGATCTAGAATTTTCACACACAACACTTTCTAGAGTTTACACAGAATGGTGTGAAAAACAAAACCACTGAGTGAGTGACAATTCTGTGGGTGAGAATGCCTTGTTGATAAGAGAGGACAGAGGAAATGGCCAGATCTATGGTTCTAGCTGCCAGGAAGGGTATAGCAACTTACTCTTTGCATCTGTGGTGAGCAGAAAAGCATCTCAATATGTATATATATATATAACACATAAAATGTTGAGGTGGATGAGCTACAACAGCAAAAGGATTTTTCTCATTGATACAGCTGAAGATTAGAAACAAATACCTGGTCTTTAGCTGTCAAGTTTGACTCAGAGTCTTGTTCTTGACTGATATGAGTGAAAGCTGATGTAGTCTTCTGCTGTTGTAGGCCATCCACCTAATAGTTTGATGTGTTGTGTGTTCTGAGATGCTTTTCTGCTCATCATGTTTATAAACAGTGATTGGCTCAAGTCAATCTACATCAACAAGGTGTTTTAGCCTACAGACCCTCCACTCCCAACACCTCATCCTCACATTACTCACTTTGTTGTGTTTCTTAAGTAATACAGCAGCCTGCATTATTACAGAGACAACAGTAATTTGAAGCTTTAAGAATAATGAGTCAGAGCTGCCAGCCCACGCTCTTGCATTAAAACACAGTTCATCCACATACTCTCCTTCAGAGTAACCCATTGATTATTTCAACTTCCTTTGAGAATGACTGCGTTTATCTTACACATGATCATATGTCACTGTCATCCTTATGTGACATTAGGAAATAATGATGTTTCGTAGACATCTGATCATTAAACATGACCATGACTTTTGTTACAGTGTCATGTGAGGAGCTCATTCACTCTTACCCTTATAATATGAAGCAGCAACCAGACCATGCATTTGCATTTTGCACAGGCTCTAAAAACCACATGCATTAAACCCCATGGCTTAACTTCCTGCCATGCAAAATGTGTGCAGCCCAACAATTTCAATATGGGTTACATATCATACTGCTTATATTATTGAAACTTTATATTTATCCTGTGTGTTTGCTGACATTCATATGTGTCACCCTGCAACCAGCATTCAGAGAGATGTTTAGTGTTTTTGCTGCTGGATCATGTCCACTGAACAACCTGCTGTCTGAATATGGTTTCTTTCCTTTTGAACAGGAACTATTTTATCACTGAAGTGAACCCTGTCTATTCCCTATTCGATCATTTTTGATGAGTTTTGATTATGGTCTTTGTGGAGTGTGCATGTTCTTCCTGCATCTGTGTGGGCTTCCTCCATGTTGTCTTTCCTCCTACAACTCAAAAAACATGCAAGCAGATGGACTACAATAAACTGGCTTTGTGTGAATGCGATGGACTGGAATCCCGTTCAGGGTGTATTCCTACCTCTTTTCCACTGTTCCCAAGATCTACCACGACCCTGACCAGGAAAAAGCTCTTACTGAAAATTCATGAATGAATTCTGATATAGCTGGATTTTGGAAGCTCATTATCACCAGTGTCAAAATCAGGGGGTATCTTTTAAGTCTTTTGAACCTTTAATATGTGTATTTTTCTTAGGAAGGTATACCTTTAAAACTAATTTAGGACCTAATTGACCTTCATTATCACGATTGTCCATTGGGAAACACACAGGTACCTTATTCCTGAATCCTGGCAAGGATATTTTCAGTAATGCTATTACATTACGTTTGAGAAATGATGAGAAATATTCTGTGACCATGACGCTCCATTACATGATCTTCCATTACTGTAGCATCATATAACCTGTGATGCATAATTTGGACATTAAAATGTCTTCCCTAATCTATGACATTTGTAGAAAGTCAGAAATGTTTGTAAAGCTGATTTTTCCCGACGCATCCCTTTAAGCCGGATCCTAGGGCTTGTGGGAGTCCGCGTCGTGTCCGTTGCCTTACCGTGTGTGTCTTTATAGTGTGGGGTGTCGGTGTCCTGTAACGCATCATTCCATCCATCCTCCTCTTCTCCCTCTTTCAGCTCCGCGTGTCCAGCAGAGGCCGAGCCGGGAGGAGGAGCGCGCGTGCCTCCGGCCCCTGCACCGCTCGCCTCCGCACAGCTGTCCGAGTTGGAGTCTCCGGTGGTGCTGTAAAACGGGTTCTCGCTGCTGTCGTCTCCCGACTCCCCGAACACGTCGTCCGAAATCTGCAAGCTCTCGTAGCGGGAGCGGGCCGCTTCGAGCAGCGACAGCGCCCTCCGCCCGCACTCCGCCATCACGCGTCAGAGCCGGCGCACGGTTGTGCGAGCTTCGGCGTCTGCAAGTAAGTCCGTGACGAGCCGAAGCTCCAGCATGCGGTCCGACTTTCCCCACAGACTCACTCCCGTTAACGCACGCGGGGATCTCGACGCGTCTTTCCCGAATGTCACAGAACTGAGTCAAACCAAGCGAGAGCTGTTCCCATTGAGTGTAGTGCTGAAACCGGCTCGGAGACGCACGAGCGAGCGGACAACCAAAAACTAGCGTGTACAGGAGCATCCGTTAGGGCGCGCCTCTCTCTCTCTCTCTCTCTCTCTCTCTCTCTCTACGGTTCCTCAAAAATCACCTGACTCGCCCTCACGCTGCTGGCCAATAGCATGATTCTCTGAAGCCAACGTCAAATATCGTCTTGCCAAGAGGGATTTTATGGATGCGTTCACAATTCATACTAAGGAGTAATATCCCTCTAGGCAGTGTACTATTTTAGTATACTACTTATTTATATTATTGGTGGTGGTTTTTACATTTAACACTATTCTGTAAATAGTGAATTTCATTATAATAGCTATCAAACTGCTTATTGCTTAGGTATTTTACTGACCAAATGAAAAAGGGCCTAAAATATAATAGGGCTATTATATATATATATATATATATATATATATATATATATATATATATATATATAATATATATAATAATATAATAATATTTATATAATATATATATTATATAAATATAAATATATAAATATATAAAATATAATAATAATAATTTTATATATATATATATATATATATATATATATATATATATATATATATATATATATGTATATATATATATATAAAATTATTATTATTATTGCTATCAATAATCATTTATAGAGCACTGTAGATATTAGGCCTTGTTAACTTCATTAGTCTATCAGTATAACATGATGATCCTACAGCTGATGCTGCACATTGATGTTAGTAAACCAAGCATCCTCTATCTATACTAGGAGAGATTTTTTTTTGCACCGATATGCCTAACATAGGCCTGTTCGGGATATGATCATCAGATTATAGACTTCAGCCGGTAATTGCTGCCTTATTCCTGGAGCTCGGTAGAGGGCGCGTGCTACAAGAGACCACGCCAGTTCCCTTGTGTCACGTGACCACAGCCGTGCGCTTGCCATGTTTGCGGAAGTAAAGGTGAAGGCGCTTCGGGTCTCAGTCATTAGTTTAGTAATGGACAGAGGCGCTTCAGTGTATAAGCGATAAGACATTTTCACCCCGTGGTTCTGTCGTAGACGTCAGCAATGATGAATTTACCCAAGGGACCCGATTCTTTGTGTTTTAACAAAGACGAGTTTATGAAGGTAAGACGGCGTGTGACTAGCACTGATCCCTAACGCTAGCTTACATGACTGCTGTAGATGACGAGAAGAAGAGAGTGATGGAGTTGTGCTTCGTGCACTTGACAGACTGAGAATGAATGTAATATCTGAAAAATAAACAAAACATGTAAATATCTATTGATGGAACTGAATAAGCACTGAGTCTAATAAATGGGGTTTTAAAGTGTAATCTAGTGTACTTCGATAACGAGTGATCTAGTCAGGGATCTGCTCTGCGTGTAAACGTTTCAATTGAGCTGATTAAAGTGTACAGTTTTATGCAAAAATGATTCCTTTACTTGATGCTAAACATAGACATTATATTAAATGCCCAGCATCTTGATGTTAGTTAATCAGACATACACTGATGCCAAAAGTTTTGGGACACATCATTGAATTCAGGGGTTGGGCTTGGCTCCTTATTTCTGGTGAAAGGAACTCTTAATGCTTCAGCATACCAAGACATTTTGGACAATTTCATGCTCCTAGCTTTGTGGGAACAGTTTAGGGATGACCCCTTCCTGTTCCAACATGACCGTGCACCAGTGGTCATGGATGAGTGAGTTTGGTATGGAGGAACTTGAGTCTCTACCTGATAGAAAACCTTTGGGATGAATTAGAGTGGAGACTGTGAGCCAGACCTTCTTGTCCAGCATCATTGTCTGACCTCACAAATGCTCTTCTAGTGGAATGGTCAAGAATTCCCATAAACACACTCCTAAACCTTGTGGAAAGCCTTCCCAGAAGAGTTGAAGCTGTTATAGCTGCAAAAGGGCGGACCAACTCCATATTATGTGCATGTAAAGGCAGACATCCCAGTTTTGGCCTGGCTCGCAGTCTCCGCTCTAATTCATCCCAAAGGTGTTCTATCAGGTTGAGGTCAGGACTCTGTGAAGTTCCTCCACACCAAACTCACTCGTCCATGTCTTTATGGACCTTGCTTTGTGCACTGGTGCACAGTCATGTTGGAACAGGAAGGGGTCATCCCCAAACTGTTCCCACAAAGTTGTGCCATGAAATTGTCCAAAATGTCTTGGTATGCTGAAGCATTAAGAGTTCCTTTCACTGGGAGTAAGGGGCCGAGCCCAACCCCTGACAAACAACACCTGAATTGAATGATCTGGAGGGGTGTCCCAAAACTTTTGGCAATATAGTGTATTCTCCTGTTTCTTCTAAAAACATATATTTTTTTATCTATAAACAATTTCTTAATCGATCTATTTCCTATAAACTAAATATTTAAAGTTTAGGCCATAAAATATTGACAGTAAGTAGGCAATTGCATATTTTCTGTCTTGCCATTATATAGACCTGTTTGCTATTTAAGACGAGACACTGCTGGTGAATAGGGTTATATATAAACAATGCATATTATTGCCAAAAATGTGATTTTAGTTATGCAAATTAGTTATGCTTCATTTAATTAAATATGTGGAAATGTCCATACATTATTAAAAAAAAAAGAGCACACTCTCATATAATAATGTAACTAACACAATATTTATAGCAGAAGAAAAGCTTGCAACAAAAATCTATGAGGTGGATTTATATCATTATAGATGAAACTCAAAAATCCTATTGACCAAAATTTCTGCTTGTGTACCTGTTCTGTTTTTTGTTTTAAGGAACTCAATTCTCAAAATATCTAAAAGTGTTAATTTTGGATATGTGCCATACAATTTCATGCTATTGTTTAGGTGCATTTAATGTTGTAAGCAGAAGAATTTCACATTCCCAAGAATGGGAGGTGATTTTCAGTGTATCTTGTTGGATCTCTGTGAATTTTCAGGATGATTTCGACGTGGATAAATTCGTGGCAGACTGCCGAAAGCGTGTCCAGCTGGAGGAGATGCGCCAGGACCTGGAGCACTATTACAGACTCCTCAAAACAGCCATGGTCGAGCTGATTAATAAAGATTATGCCGATTTTGTGAACTTGTCCACAAATCTTGTAAGTTTAGTCTTCTGGCTTTTCTGTCTGAAATTTTAACACCTGTTGCAGGAAAAAAATGTGTTTCCATCATTATTAGGAGGCTGTGAGTTTCGAATCATGATGATAGCACAGCTGTCTGGAGGTCAGGAGTTTATTATGCTGTTCTGTGATGAAGCATGAGCAGCTGTTCAGAAAGATGCACTGGCTGGCTTCATATGTCTCAGAGGAAACACCTGCTAGATCTCATACTGCCCTGACTGGTAGCTGTTAATAAGCACAGCTAAGCTTATAATGTTAATAAGCACAGATTTGTGCATGCTAATCTTCTTATTCAGTAATATTAGTATAACGCATTATAACTTGAATTTATCATGTGGTGAAAATGAAAATGTAGATCTGTAGGTGTAGATCAGTGCGTATTCAACCTGTATTATATGCAGAGTTCATGTTTGTCTTGTCTTCCTTCTCTGTTTTGTGTTTTCAGGTGGGAATGGATAAAGCTCTCAACCAGCTCTCCGTCCCTCTCGGTCAGCTGAGAGAAGAAGTGATGGTAAACCGTTTCAGATATATGGTTTTGCAATATTATGCATTTTCTTCTTCAGTAGGATTGTTGCATCTCTTTTTTTTATTATTTAACTTTTAAAATGCGTTTTTCTTGGTTTGTACAGAGTCTGAGGTCATCCGTCAGTGAAGTTATCCAAGCCATAGACACGCAGTTGACCAAGCAAGATGACATTCAAAAGAAGAAGGTTTGGTTCTGATTTGATTTATTAACCATATTGATTAAACTAAACATTTCTTATCAGGCAAGTGTATGTGTATCTCGTTTTCTGGACTTCTGATTAGGTTTGTGTGCTGAGACTTATGCAAGTGGTTCGATCGGTGGAGAAGATTGAGAAAATCTTACACTCCCAAAACGCCCAAGACACCACTTCTCTTGAAGCAAGCAGGTAAATTTGACTTTTCTGCTCCTTAATCAGTAGATAATTCAACTTTCAACTTTGTCATACTTCATTTTTACATCACAAGTACGCATATGAACGAAATTACATTTGCATTAATCGCAAGGTAGAGGAGAGGTAAAATAATTCCCCACCCTTGCGAGAAAAACAATCTGCAATTAAGAAGATATTATATTAGTATGGTAATGTCAGACTCTGTTTTTGAGTACACATCTGTCTCTTCTTATATGAAGTCCTCTGGTAGCGGGTCAGATTCTCGAGCGGATCGCCACTGAGTTCAACCAGCTGCAGTTCCATGCTGTCCAGAGCAAAGGCATGCCCCTGCTGGATAAAGTGCGCCCGGTGAGCTCAGCTTTCACATGCCTTTCCAGGGCCAGCATCAGCACTTAAATAGTTAGTGGTAAAGATGCTTCCATTACCACCCTGAATTTTATCTTCCTATAATAGGACAATCCATCATGGTTTATTTATTTATTTTTTAATACCTCCACAAGTTACTATTTAAAAATGGGGAGAAGAATGATCAGTCTCATCTTGATCCAGAGTGATGTTAAATTTTTCTCATTATTTTATACAACTGAGGGTTAAGGGCCTTGCTCAGGGGCCTTAACTCACAACCTTATGGTCAGTTGTCCAATGACTTAACCACTAAGCTAATCGCAACAATGCCAAAGCCATCTGAATCCAGGAGCTAAAGTGAGTGTACACTCTGTGTGGGAGCACTGGCATTCTCTCTGTCTCTCCGGTCAATCACAGTGTCCAATCATAAGCATCTTTGAGCTCATGTTTGCATGAGCGCATGCATACAAACTACTCTGTTCTGGCATCTATGTGGTTTAATGAACTTTTCCTAGATGTCCGAAGAGCTGAGTCACTGGCTGTCTTCAGACGACTAATAAAGTCCTACCTCTTACTGTAATACTGAGACTAGCACTTTTTTGCTGTATTTCCTTCCAACAGAGTTTAATGTAGTCATTGACCAGTAGCAATGTTGATAGAGACCTCAAAAGCACTTCTGTAGGTTGCTCTGGATAAGAGCTTCTGCCAAACACCCTCAATGTAAATAGTGCTTCCCTTTGCACTTATGTGAGAGCATTATCACAGCATAATTCATCACCATATCAGTATTTCTAATGCCACATTCCTCTACTACAGGCAAGTAGAAACAGATTTAATGCAAGACATATTAATAGCAATTAGAATTAAAATGTAGAGGATGGGAAAAA
The DNA here is from genome assembly GCF_019097595.1 of Hemibagrus wyckioides. Taxonomy (NCBI): domain Eukaryota; kingdom Metazoa; phylum Chordata; class Actinopteri; order Siluriformes; family Bagridae; genus Hemibagrus; species Hemibagrus wyckioides. The sequence goes on from NC_080712.1 coordinate 11,188,749, forward strand.
AAGTGTAATAGAAAGTACTATTAAAGTGAAGCTGGTTGTGAGGGGATTGTGTTGTGCGTTTCAGAGGATCGCTGGAATCACAGCTATGTTGCAGCAGTCTTTGGAGGGTCTGCTGATTCAGGGCTTACAAACATCAAACGTGGCCATGGTGCGTCTCTGCCTGCGCACTTACGCCACCATCGACAAGACCAAAGACGCCGAGGCGCTGGTGGGACAGGTCTTAGTCAAGCCATACATGGAAGAGGTATATATTTCATTTGTATAGCTTGCTTATACAAATGTATACTATTAGATTACAAGGTATTACTAAATACATGCTCCCTTTTGTAGTACACACCTGATGGCATTGTGCAGGTTGAATAACATGTTGTTATTGTCACAGGTCATAACTGAGCAGTTTGTGAAGTCCAGCCCTAACGGCCTTCAAATGATGTACGCAAAGGTTCTGGAGTTTGTGCCTCATCATTGCCGACTGCTCCGGGAGGTCACGGGAGGGACCGTTTCCAGGTACGGTGTATTTAATTGTATAGTATTAGACATGCTTGGTCTATTTTTGGCAGACTTTTAAATCCCTGAGTTGCTTTAGAGGAAGAGCACATCAGCGCTTGAAAAACTCATGATGACTCAGCAAAATCCTGCCATAATGCAGCTGCAGACTTTCATGTTTCAATTATGGTTCTTTTTGCCACTGTCAGGGTAATTAAATTAACATTTTTTCACTCGTAGCAGAAGTTGAATAAACCTCCAAAGCCTTGCCTCAGAGCATTTTCTTGGTTTGGTTAAAGCTCTGGTAACACACACAAATATTTGTGGGAGGTCTTGGGAAAACTCCTCACATGTATCTGTGACTGATGGACCAAAAGTCAATGATCTGCCTGCATACATCAGTGATTTAATAAAACATAAATATGTTTCATTGAATCAAGGCAGAAATGTTTTTATGTGTTTCTGAGCTGTCTGCCTGTAGAGATCATGTCCGAGTAAACATGGAGCTAGTTGAACAAACGTGGCTGTAAAAAGAGTGAATCTTCCTATTGATGTTTCAATTGCTAGCTAGCTAAGTGTGTCTAAATGTGCTGTGAAAACAGTAAAATGGGCTTAATATAAAGATAGTCCAAATTTTCCCCCATGAGAACTTCTATTATTTTATTTTTTTAAGGTAAACGGACTTTAAAATACTGTAATTCTATTTTATATTTATATATATATATATATATATATATATATATATATATATATATATATATATATATATATATATATATATATATATATATATATATATATATATATAAAAAATAGATATATATATATATATATATATATATATATATATATATATATATATATATATATATATATATATATATATATATATAAAAAATAGATATATATATATATCTATTTTTTATATATATATATATATATATATATATTTTTATATATTTATATATATATATTTTTATATATATATATATATATATATATATATATATATATATATATCTATATATATATCTATATATAAATATATATACATACATACATATACATATACATATACACATTATATGTATGTATGTATATATATAGATATATATATATATATATGTATATGTATATGTATATATATATATATATATATATATGTATGTATGTATATATATAGATATATATATATATATATGTATATGTATATGTATATATTATGTATGTATGTATGTACTAAAGAACTTCATATGGTAGGACATTGCAAAGTGGTTTTCCCGGGCCACCGTGCATACATTCAATCTGCAGGTTACAAAACTGTATTTTATTTTTATTGTACATTTAACATTGTATAATCTTTATACTTAGTGACAAAGCTGACATCGTTCCTGGGTATGACTTCCTTGTCAATTCTGTCTGGCCCGAGACCATTAAAGGCGTTGAAGGCAGAATCCCTTCTCTTTTTAATCCTGGCAATCCTGATGCTTTTTATGAGGTAAAGAATTAAAACACACACACACACAAAAAACAATTCTGCATGATTCATTCCGGCTATTCATTTTCACTCTCACTTCGAGCCCAACATCATGCTGTAGGTGTAAGTAGCATCTCTGTGTATTAGTAAGGTTAGATCATCAGTGTGTAAGTACTCATGGTCATTGAGTGGTTTTTTTTGTTATCATGAAGATGTTTAGAGGCATATACAAGTGGTTATCATTTTTGTTGAACAATGGAAATTTCTCTGTTATTTATATACCACGTGTGAATCAGTTCTAACACTAGTGTTGGTAATGAGTCCAAAACCACAGGGGTAAACATTTGACGGCAACATCATAAAAAGGTGTAGTGTGTTGCAGTTCAGGTTGACATCATTGGGTTTACTTAGCACTCTTTTCAACCGTTTGTCGTCTCTGCTCAGAACATCTGTGTGGATGTTTTCACCTAAATCTTTTGCACCTATGGTGAATTTAACCACAGCAGCTATCCTTTACATTTACATCATCTGACAGAGGCGCTTTATCTCATTTATTTCCTTTATACAGCTCAGCAGCTAAGGGTTAAGAGCCGAGCGGCGGCAGCTTGATGGTCCTCGGATTTGAACTCATAACCTTCAGTAATAATCAGTAACCACTGAGCTACCACAAGACTACATCACTAACTCTTTATCACTAGCAAGAAGTAGTTAAATATGAAAATGCATTGCCAAGGCCCTTCAGTTGCAGACCTCCATCTCCACCAGATGTCACTCATGTAACTGAACTGTTGGATTAGATACTCAGAGATCTTTTTCTTCTTTTCGGTGTTTTTGTGTTTAGAAGACCAGGGTTAGTGTCACTGTGTCACAGGTGTGACTCATGGTGAAATGTCTTCATCATATGAAATACTCACGAGGACGTATTATAGTGAGGCATATCCTCATGACCTGAATGACCGTTCACCCTCACAGACATACCTTTTGTTGTGCTTTTTGCAGAGGTACTGCATTAGCATGGACTTTGTGCAGAAGTTTGAAAGGCAGTGTGGATCTCAGGCGAGCGTGAAGAGACTCCGAGCACACGCGTCCTATCAGAGCTTCCACAACAAGTGGAACCTCCCTGTGTACTTTCAGCTGCGGTGAGTGACCCTGACACTCAGGTCCATGATGCCTCCAGGAAGTGCTTACAGATGCATTGTGAAAGACTTTTTGGTACATTTTAAAATAAGTAAGCAACAAATGTAATAAAATGATCTAATGTCAGCCATAACATCCATATTAGATTTTTACTTTGTTTTACAGTTTAACGTTATTGCCAATAATTTAAACCTTCTGAATATCCCAGGTTGTGATTATCAGATATGTATATTTACAAAAATCATTGTTTTATTTGCAAGTATCCAGCACGCATCTGTTCATCCAAACTATTTGTCCATTTTAACCGTTAGAGCAAAGTGATTTCGATTTTTCTGTAATTCGATGCGGTTTTTTAAGAAATCTGTAAGATATTTGTCATTATTACTGACAAATTGAAACATGGCCATCATTGTCCTCAGAAAATGATGAAAATTGATTTTGTGAAATTGAATTATTCAGCTGATTCAGTCATTTTGTGGAAGCTGGAATGTCTGTGCTCTGGGTTGTTTATTTTGAGCCTTGGCTTATCAGCAAGTCCATCCTACTGAACACTACTGTTTGCCAAAAGGGAAAAATCTTTGTATGTACAACTGCTAATATATACATAAGCAATGCCCACACACTTCTCTTTTTTTCTTGTTGTCGTGCTTTAGGAATATAGTGGAACCTCAGTATACAAATGTCCTCCTTTACGAATTTTCGCCTTAAGAATTGAAATTTTGCATCGGCATATGAAGCATTTTTGATATCCGAACTCCTGTGAGGACCCTTGAAATGGAATGATTGGGTCAGTTTTTTGTAAACAGCCATACAGTTTACATACACGTCGTACTGGTAATATTGGTCATTTTTTTGGGTGGCTGGAACAAATGATCTACATTTGTTCTTATGGGAAAATTAATTTAGCAATACAAATTTTTGCTTAAAAACTCGCCTCTAGAATTTGCCCAGGTTCCAATGTACATAGGCCTTAAAAATGAACATTGTTAATGGAGTGTGGAATAAGTGTTCGAGAACTCCATAGTATACACCTCATGTTCCCAGTGGCATTTTTTTTTTTTACCAGCTCAGTGTTTTGAAACCATTCTATCACTTACTTGTTTACTTGTTCACCAGTACCTCCAGGATTTTGTGGTCACAGAAATGATATTTTGAGCAGCTTGCAATTTTTTATTTTTTTTTTTAACCTACTACAGATTTTTTTGCAGATTGTGCATCATCAAAAGCCCTCTTCAATTCACGTGCATCAAACATGAATACAGCTATGATAGAAACTAATTGCATGTGTGTCTTCACTGGTAGAGAAGAATCCTGTGCTTGCAGTTTCAAGTAGTTTCCTCAAAATACAACACAAATTCTGCAAGTTGCACCATAGATGAAGGTGAATAGCATGGTAGTCTAAGTGTGTTATGCTGCAAGGTAGCTGAGCAGCAGTTGGAAAAGATGCAGTTGGCTGGCTTACAGCCTCTCAGAGGAGACACTTGTTAACCCTCACCCTCCCCAGGTGCCAGCGATCAGATGATAGGGGAGAGCTGTCTGGCACTTGGGAATTGGCAGGTGACCAAATTGGAGAGGATAAAAACAGCTTGAACGTTACATGTTCTCTGAAAACCTGAAATCACAATACAGTAATCCTGCTCTATATCACAGATTTTTATTTGGAACATAATTTCTTTTTTTTTTTTTTTGCAGATTTTCCCGGTATATTGCGATATCTGCAAACCTTATAGCGAATTGTTTTTATGTTTAAATAAGGTAATTTATTAATAAAAAAATATAATTATTAATTACAAAATATAAATGTTAATTAAAATAAAGTAAAATGTTAAGAATATATCAAATACTGCAGCGGTTCCCAACAGGGGGGTCCCGGCCCACAAGGGGGCCTCAGTGAGCTCTGCGGGGGGGGGTCGCGTCATATTTTGAAAAGTGTTGAGCAATGAGCATTAAGGAAAACGATCATATTACATTAGCAAATTTTATCCATGATCCCGTGGCTGACCAAAAAATGGACAAATTTGTAATCTGTCCTCCACAAAAACGACAGAGTCCCACTGATTTGCCTACAGCAGCTGATTCAGGCAGTGCAGTGCTAGCAATACTGGAAAGACAAAATGCAGAAAATACCAAGATAGTTGCCTGAACTATGGTTTTATTTCATTTTCTCGTAGCAAAGAGTCCCTGCCCCAGCCACAGTGCATTATCTGCGCCAAAGTCCTTGCTAACGAATGCATGAGGCCGTCCAAACTAATAAGACATTTGCAGACAACTCATCCCCAATACCACGACAAGCCCAGGGCATTTTTTGAGCGCAAGGCAAAAGAGTTGACGCGCTCTCAAAATGAGATGAGGGAAATCACAGCTACTGACAAGAAACTTTTAAAAATATCGTATACAGTTGCTGAAAAAATCGCCAAAGCAAAGAAAGGGCATACAATTGCAGAAACTTTGATTTTTCCATGCGCAACAGAGATTGTCAAGGAATTATTTGGAGAAAGTCAAAACAATTGGCTAAGATACCATTATCAAATAATACGGTCAAACGTCGCATCAAAACAATGTCAGAAGACGTGAGGGGTCAGCTTTCTGCACGACTTCGTGGCAATAACTTCGCACTTCAAATAGATGAGTCTACCGATGTGTCAAAAATGGCACAACTCCTCGCATACGTTCATTATGAATGGGAAAACGAGATAAAAGATTTTTTTGTTTTGTAAAGAGCTCCATACCAAGACTACAGCAAAAGATATTTTTGAAACTTTGGATAATTTCATGAGTTCAAATGAGATAAACTGGAGCGACTGTATTGGGATCTGTACCGATGGAGCTGCCGCGATGACTGGCAGGCAGTCTGGGGTAGTTTTGCGTATCAAAGAGGTTGCTCTGCTTGCCGTTTCAATGCACTGCTTTCTGCACAGAGAGGCACTTGCTACAAAAGAAAAGGAACCCAGTCTTCATGGAGTTTTAGATGTGGCCGTAAAAATTGTAAACTTTGTGAAAGCCAGAGCCATTAACTCCCAGTTATTCACTGCTCTCTGCGAAGAGGTAGGCGCTGATTACCATACCCTGCTGATGCACACTGACGTGAGGTGGCTGTCCAGAGGGCGGGTGCTGACGCGTCTGTTCAGCCTGAGGGAGGAGTTGCGTGACTTTCTTGCGGACAAGAGACCAGACCTTGCAGAGTTTTTGGATGATGACAAATGGCTTGCTCAACTCGGCTACCTTTCAGACATATTCGGTGAAATGAACAAGCTTAACAGAGCAATGCAAGGTGCATAAACATAAACACTGTGGTGCAGCATGAACGAGTAGAGGCTTTCAAAAGAAAACTACACGTGGAAAACCCGTGTCTCCTCTGGAATCAGTGATATGTTTGAGCACACCCATGCATTTATTGCAGACAGACACTTGAATTTTAAAATCATTCAAAGTCAAATAATAGTGCATCTATCAAAGGTCCTGGAGAAATTTGATAGTTATTTCCCAGCTCTATCTGAGGAGCAGGCAGCTGATTTTCTGTGGATCAGCAACCCCTTCACTGAGAACATTGAAGCAAAGCTTCCAGCCACTCTGCCATCAAGACTTCTTGAAGAGCTTATTGAAATATCCTCTGATGCCAGCCTGAAAGCCCATTTCAGTGAGGTTCCATTGGAATCATTCTGGTCTGAAATTGCAGAACAACATCCAGTCTGTCACACAGCTGCAATGAAGATGCTGATTCCCTTTAGCACCACCTACCTTTGTGAAGCTGGGTTTTCAACCATGACAACCCTTAAAACCAAATACAGGGCCAGACTGACCATAGAGGATGATATGCATCTTGCCCTGTCAAAGATCTCTCCACGCATTGACAAAATTATTACTCACTGCCAGCAGCAGTCCTCACACTGATTGATAAAGCCTCACAAATAACATGCAAGTATTGAGGAGCCAGACAGCAGTCATTTTGTAATAGCCTATATTCATTCTTTTTTTTCCTACACACCAGTGAAAATACTGATATTTTTGTTATTGTATTTCAAATAGGGCCAATTGATAGGCTACTCCTAGGCTTGCGTTTTTAAATTACAAATGGCCTGCTGATGTTTTTGTTATTGTATTTTCAATATTATATATAGGCTATCTTTTGTGCATAAACATATCTGGTCATAGTAATAAACATACCATTTGTTTGAAAACATATTTTTGTCATCCTTGCTGCAAGCCTGCAAGAGCGATAATATCATTAAATGTGAAGGGGGGCCCTAAAATATTTTCTTGGGAAAAGGGGGGGGTCTCAGTCAAAAAATGGTTGGGAACCACTGAAATACTGTACAGCATAGCGTTGTTTAGGAAAGCACGGTGCGGGGACGCTGAAAATCAAAATACAGCACGGCTGGAGGGACTAGTCCGGCCAATCGGAATGCCCCTTTCATTTAATCACGGTTGTGATTGGCTGCTGAACAGGGAAAGGGAAGCAGAATTCTCCAGCATCCCGGTTTTTCACGCGTCACTGTCCCGAGTGTTTGGTTTTGTTCTGTGTACGCTGTATTTTTACAGTTTTTCTGCAAGCCCTATTATGTCGCCCAAACGCTCTGCACCTTCTAAGGCTTCTGGCAAGGAACATACAAACATACATACATACAGTACTCACTGCACATATACAACTTTACCCAAAATTAATCTCGCTATATGCTTGCAAATGTTTTCTGTGTGTGTTTAAAGAATGTGGGAGGGTCATTTATGGCTTAAACAATACAAAAAAGGCATTTGGGGGTGGCGCCCGTGTATCCCGGGTGGTTTTGGAACGTAACCCCCGCGATAAATGGGGGATTACTGTATTAAAGAAAAACAACTTGAGGCTTTAGTTGGTGCAAAATCTCCTGTTATTATGCGGTATTTAGGAAATGTGCAGCTGTAGTCTTCATTAAACTGTTACCCTGAATGTGTTTTTTCAGGTACAAGGAGATTGCTGGGTGTCTGGAAAATGCCACTGCAGATGGATTAAAAGCAGCTCCAGGTTAGTCTCCAAGCAGTCATGCAGAGAAAAAGTGTTAAATAAACAAAATAAACAGAACAACCCTGAGAAAATCCACTTAGTTTGTGATGTTGCGCAAAATGAACTCACGTCAGATACTGACTTTTGAAAGTGGAATTATTTTATGGGGTTGTGTGTTGGTTGTGTGGTGGGGACTAAAATCTGTACAAGAATATTGTGTTTTTACAAAAACACACCTTTAAAAAAAATGAGAGCCAGAGGGTTTCATTTTGGAGGTTAAAGTTGGGGATAGATCACATGTAGGCATAGCATTAATTGGCTGCATTAATAATTATATTAGTGGAAGTTTCTCATATATATCTCTCTCTCTGTGTGTGTGTGAAGCGGGGAGCCACTACCGGCTACAGGTGACTGATGTGTTGTGGAGCTGTGTATGCAGGTGTTGGGCCGAGCGTGTCTACCTTCCCCCTCTCGCCCATCGCTTCTGGAAGCTAACGCTGCAGCTCCTCTCCCGTTATTCCACCTTTCTCACTGAGGTACCAACAGATAAAACAATCAGTATGAGCAGACATTTCCATTTCATGTTCTCTTCACAACATTTGTTAAATTAAAGCTATACCAGAAGTCACACTCTCTTCTGTCTCTCTGCATTTGTTCTAGGTCCTAACAAAAACCTCGTCTTCAGAAACCACCAAAGAAGCCACAAGGCCACTCCCAAGCTCTGCTTCCTCTACGTCGAGTCGCACTTCTCAGGATGCAGACAGCGAGAGCGGTGGTCCTACACTCCTGTCTACCAAACAGCTTGTATTTATTGCTGCTGACGTGGATCATTTACAGGAACAGGTACCAACAGGCTCCTGGGACCTAGAGGGATCTATGAAACATAGTTTTTGATTTATTTATTTTATATATGCATGTATGTATTTCTGATTTATTTATTTATTTTTTTTAAAGGTATTGTCTTATTTTACTCGCACACTAGGGCTTAATCCCAGTAGTAACTAAAAAAGGCCTTTAAATACTAACAGTTTGGGTCTACAATGTGTTGTGTTGGTGGAATAAATAGTAAATTCTGATAGACGTATTATTATTATTATAAACATTTAAATAATGTTCACAACAGAAATTGATGCTGGGTCAGTCTGTAGCAGTTTATTTTACAGTTCCTGTTTGCAGAAAGTTTGAGTATAGAGAATATCACTGTTATCCTAAGTGTGTATTAGTTGAACTGTACTAAGTCAAAGGATTAAACTAGCTAGCTTGCCTTAATGTCACTAGACTTTCAAGAACCTCTAAAACCTTCCCAGATTGTACTATACTCTTGGTATTGGGTGAGTCTTTTATGATGTTCAGGTTATAATGCTTATTATGCTTTCAGATTCCTGACATCTCGAATATGGTGAAGGAAAGATTACAAGAAATTGGATTCCAAAACCTTGTACTTGTTTCAGGTATCGGTCACTGTTGCAAGTCTAGATTTGATATCGAATAACAAAGGTGCTCATGTGGAGAGATTCCTTATAAACTCTCTCGCTCTCTCTCACTCTCTCTCTTTCTCTCTTTCTCTCTCTGTCTCTGCTTTTGTACCCCAGATGCCTTGGATGACTCTAAAGTGGCTTTATCCAGGTGCATCCCAACGCTGAACAGCAGAATGACTCAGAATCTGACAGAGAGGAGCTTCCGCTTTTTGAAAAATGCATCAGAAGTTCCTCGACTTTACAGAAGGACCAATAAGGTCTGCTGTTGTGAACAGGACACAATAACAACTGTATTACAGGGTTTCCCCATTCTAGATCAAGGAGATCAGCACAGTTTGGTGATCCTGCTTAGAAACACCGGATTGATAGGTTGAGAGAGAGCACGGAAATCACCACTGGAATCCTGCACTCCAGTATCTGAAATAAGAAACCCTAATATAAATTCCAATAAATGAATGACCATGAGATGCAAAGACAGCTTTCAGATAAGCTATATGTGGGCAGTGATGTTACTGATGCTTATAATTTGCCAAGCGTTAGCAAAATTAGTCTTGGTAAAATGTTTTTCTATACTAACAGTTTTTGTGTTCAAGAGCATGCCCTTAATGTATTCTTTTAAACATATTTTTTTGGCCATCTTTAACAGGAAGTGCCCACCAGAGCCTCAGCGTACATGGACAATGCTCTACAGCCGTTACATCAGCTGCTCTCTGACTCCACAGGAGTGGTGAAGGCGTCCATCTTCCAGGAGTGGCTCCGTGTTGCACTTTCAGACTGCACTCACAGGTAGTGCTTAAATGTACCCTGGTGTAAATGGGATCACAATACATCATGACACAGTGTATCAGTAACCATCTCTTAATATTTTCTCAGATACTTTGAGACCATCTCTGATGTGCTGAGCTCTGTGCGAAAGATGGAGGAGAGTCTAAAGAGACTGAAACAGGCAAGAAAAACTACCACTACCAGCACAGCAGGAGCCAACACCGGACCCTCGGATGACAGCAAGATCCGCCTGCAGTTGGCCCTGGATGTGGAGTACCTCGGAGAGCAGGTACCTACAGCACAAAACAACACGTACTAGGGTTGTAAAGAAGATTTGTATCCGTGCATCAAATTAAAGGGCAGCAGTTGATACAAATCAAGGTAACATAATAATAAACTTGATGTGTAAGTAGATCAGCGAGGTGATTTGCCTGTAACTTTGATCATTAAAATAATTTGTTCCTAGCAGCAGGTTGTTGGCATTTCTAACAAATGAGCCAACTTATGGTCCCAGATCGCCTGTACCATACATCCTCTTCAAAATCGCCCAGTCAGTTGTTTTGTGTAAATCAGCATTATCGTGTGTTTATTTGCATGCTACCAAAAATGATGAGTTGAACTTTTTGAGTTGAGTTTTTATATTTGTATTGTATTTTTACAATTTTGTATAAACAGAAAGGTGAGTAAAAAAAAAAAATGGTAGGATGTGTCACCATTTTAATATATTTTTTTCCAGTATGTGGGCTATTACAGAGAGAGAGAGAGAGAGAGAGAGATTTGTATTCTTGTTCAGGCAGAGTTTGATTCGTTCAATATTTTTTTTTATTCATGTCAGTAATAAAAGTATTTTGGCCCTATTTTTTTTTTTTTACTGGGTATCAGCTCCCTACGTCTGATACATGAGGGAGTACATCATGGACGTGATCTGGGGCACTGATAAGGACCCTGGCTCACTACAAAGTGGGACACTTCTGAGTTTTCAAAGACATGCCTAAGTCCTCGCATGGTAAAGCATCACCACTGGCATTTATCAACAACAGGCAGAACCGATATCTTTGCCATTACTCTTTACATTGTTCATAGTGCATTACGAAAACTAATTAAAATAAATAAAAAGCACTTGGACTCAAATTGTATATAGAACATCAAATAAAATAAAAAAAAATATAAAAAAAATCACTAAAATTGTGAGAGGTACAACAATGACAACAAAGCTACTGACATTTGTAGATGGAATTTGGCACAGAGTTCATCCGCCATTTTTTCCAAGCTGAGCGACTATGAACTATGACTATGACGTGAATTCCAATAAAAGAATATGGAGAACATCGATGCTTCCTGGTTTTAGTGGTGCATTATGGGATTTTTTTTTAAAGCCGTGAACATTCCAGTGCACTGGAAGGATTCTGCAGTTGAGACAGCCTGTGAAATGACGACTCCCTGTTGAACTAGGGAGCTGATTGAGATGTATTCACTGTCATGATGACAGACTTATTAAATAACGTACGTTAATGTTGTAACAGTTTCTTTTTATCATTCAGCCTGCTGAAACCAAAGGTGCACACAATTTCAGCTTCTAACACATTCACGTTTCCTTCAACAGATTCAGAAGATGGGTCTGCAGCCCAGCGATATCAGCATGTTCTCCGCTCTGCTGGACCTGGTGCGGGAGGCACGGGATCTGGCCACAGCAGAGCAGGCTGGCTCCTAGGGCTCACCCTTCAGGTTGACGGGAAGTTCCTGATCTACAGCGCTTCAGCAGGCATGTGCTCATAGAGTTTACGAGAGATAACAAAAAGACTTCCTGAATGATTCACAGCCATGTTGCTCTCAGTGCAGTTATAAGGTAAAATTCAAGACCTTTTTAAGCTGTGAGCTCTGCCTGTGATGAAGAAGCACACTACAAGAATGTGTCCATGTGGTCAGACGTTATTTATTTTTAAACTTGGGAAGGATAAATGTGAACTAGCTTTGGTCGAGGGGATTAATAATGATATGCAATGTAAATTCTGAATATAATACAGATTTTTGGTGTACTAGAAAGAGACTATGACGCCGTTATGTCTCATATCCTGTCATTCACAGTAACATAAACAATTGATGTGACAGCCTGGGACCTGATCCTGATGATATGAAAATGATGTCAAAAGCTTAAGCACTGCGTGTCAGAATTAATCACATATATTTTCTGCCACAGTGCGTCTTCTGAGGAAGGTTGCCAAGTTGAAACTCAGTGCTCAGTGACCCTGACAGGATGCTTTTTTGCATTTCACACATCTTGTCAACATGCTGTTATCATTTACATGTTCTGCTGAACAAAGCTGAGACTACTGTAACTTTTCAACATATCCTTGACAATAAAAGGCTTGGAAAGTTATGGCCTGTGTTTCTGCTTGTATGATACTAAAGGCTGATTTATACTTGTTGTTGATGAAAGAGGTCAAAGGAAAATGGACGCTGGTTTTAACTGGCAGGAGGGCAATGGGAGCTCAAATAACACCGCTTTATAAAAGCATCTTGGACTGCACAAGAGTTGGACAACTACAACAAGACCAAGCGATGTTTTTCTCATCTTCACCAATGCTGACTGTAACCTCGGATTCCTTTTTTTAGCTTGACAGGATGTGGTCTTCCACCTCAACATTTGATGTGTTGTGCATTCCAAGATGCTTTTCTGCTCATCGCAGTTTGTAAAGTGTTGTAATTTGAATTGACTAAAGCCTTCCTGTAAACTCAAAACAGTCTAGATTTTTTTTTTTGTATAAACTCTGTTGTGTGTGAAATTCCAGGAGATCAACAATTTCTGAAATATTCAAACCAGTTTGTGCCTACAATAGCCTGTTTTTGCTTAACAGGAAGTGGGACCCACTATAAGCTTCTGCTGTTGTACCTCAAGGTTTGATGTTCTGTGCATATTGAGATGCTTTTCTGCTCACCACAGATGTAGGTGATTATCTTTCCAAACATCCAATCTGGTCATTTCCCTCTGACCTCTTTTATCAACAAAGTGACAAAGCAATCCCAGGAGATCAGCAGTTTATGAAATCCTCAAGTCAGCCTGTCTGACCAACAACCATGCAATGCCCTGACCTGTATCTGCATGATTTTATGCATTGCACAAGCTAAATGAATGACCATTGGGCAGCTGCATGAACAGGCAGGTATACAGATATTTCTGTTTATGAATACTGGCCCTGTGCATGTAAATTGGTTAATAGCTCATGTTGGTAGGAATATTTAATTGTCCAGTTGTTGCTTATTTGGTTTATTATTTAAAACAATCAGTTAATACAAGCGTTAGTTACGTATGTTACATGTGCTTTATTAATGCTGAAATTCATGCAAGTCACATATATAATAATGCCTGTTAAAGGAATGTTAATGTACAGTATTGGCACTTTATCAAGATAGATAAGTAAAACTCTAACTAACCAATATCTGAAAAATAATTCTGTGTAAATATGTAATGTCATTGGAAGGTAAGTTGTTAATATATCACACACATTTTTAATTAATCTAGAAAACATTTGCTGTGTGTATGTTGTAATAAACTACATTAAATTGAAAGAAGATGAAGGACAATAATATTGCACGCCGGTCAGGATCATACTGTGCTTTATAGGGTTGGGTTCTGTATCCTTCCTAGCATGAGTATAGCGTTAGTGTTGCCCTCTACAATGATAAAAAGGAAGGGTCTGTCCATGGTGACTCTCAGAGGAACTCTCTCATCCTGAGACTTGTTCAGAACATCGATTCCTTCCTCAGACATCTCGAAAAGCACTTTGTTGATCACCTGTCAGACATCAGGCAGAGAAATGCTTAAATGAAATGTTTGAAATGATAAAAAGTAGTGTAAATGTGAAAAGAAATGGATGATCTCAAAATAAACTGAAGTAGCTTATATGGGTTGGGATTATTTAGTCGAATGTGATCCTCCCTTTATTTCGGAATTTAAGAAAATTTACCTTATCGACCATGAAATTGCCCTTGGTGCTGAGTCTCTGAAAGTTGGTATTGGAACCCAGCAGGAACTTTTCAACAGACATATCGGAGAACAATGATCTCAGGTCAGTCACAGCTGTCATTGAGAATTTAGGCAGGGACAATTCCAGGTATCTACAGAAAGAAACAAAAATGACAAAAACGTAGATTTAGATGTAATTGTGTATGTGTTGGACACGGGCACACTGTACCCTGAATTATTGATCTCTCAAGGCCGACTCCTGTACTGCGGGGTTGAACCTTGGACTCTTGTTCAGCTCACATCAGTTTGATTACTTTGGTCTGTAAAAATATGTTTAACCCTTACTAACTCTTCAACCCACTGTTCAAAGAAGCTACTCACTTCTCCTTTAGATGTATATGCCATTTAGATATGGTGTCTGTTTTGAGCTTATTTTCAATGTCTTGCAGTCCGGTTCCCTCGTTGGGAAGCACCAACAGCATGTAGGTCTGCTTGCTAAGGCCAAGTTTGACTACAGTGCACTTCTTGTTATCATCACTGAGGTGCATGTAGTCACTAGTGTGTGTCATGAGAGGTACTTTCACAGTGGACTTCTCGTCAATCCAGAAGTCTTGCACGGTTGTCTTTTCGGGCTGGAAAGCTGTTCTCCAGTTCCCTATAAAATGATTGCATTTCAAATGATTAGACATTTTCTGAGAGTCAGTAAAGCATCTATCCAACAATATATTTCCAGCAGCAAATGATTCTAGGGTTACTACGTTTTATTTACATATGTAGCATTTAAAAAGAAGCTGTTTTTTTGGCTCATATATATTACAGCACAGTGAAATTCTTTTCTTTGCATTAACTCTGCTTAGGAAGTTGGGGTCAGAGCACAGGGTCAGCTATGATACAGAGCCAAAGAAGCAGAGAGGCTTAAGGGCCTTTCTCAAGGCCCCAACAGCTGCAGCTTGGTAGTGCTATGGCTTGGATCACCAACCTACCAATCAGCAATATAGTGACTTAAGTCTTTGAGCCACCACTTAAGTTGCCTTTATCCAGAGAGCCTTATTGAATTACTTTTGTAGCCTTCATCAAAACCATGCACCCTTGATAGGAAACACCTTCACACACTTATTCACATCTGGCTCAAGAACTATCTGCATGTTTTTGGGATGTGAGAGGAAACCGGAGAACCCACGTGGACCCAGAACAATCATGCACATAAAACTTACACAAGGCCCAAGCTTAGGACCGAATTGGGGACCTGGAGCTGAGATGCAACACTCTCTGCTGTACCACTGTGCTGGCCCTATCAGAAATCTAGAGCCCATAACTCCAAAGAACGCCTGAGGATCCCTTTTTCTTTTATCAAGGGCATATGAAGGCATTAAATATTTTATAAGGTCTCAGTTTTGAGTTCTGATCAAAGATGCCTTGAAATAAATGACCTTAAACACCCACCTTTAAAATGTGCAGCGCTTGCAAACAGCAGGTTTGTTGATTGGGTGATATCTTTAAAAAGATTCTCAACCTTGCTGTGTGATGTCTTCTGAATAAACAAGTTAACTTGTGTCTCGGCTTCTTTAGGCTGGGAAAAGTTCACAGCTCGAATAAAAGAGGTGTCTGAAAACTCTTGAATGCCGTGTGCAAAGTCTTTGGACAAGTCAGCATCACTGCTTACAAAGGTCCAAACAAGGGTTCTGAACTCATCTTGAGGTCCGTCGCTTAATGAACTAATGGCTTTAAGTGCGCGTAGTACCTTGTGTCCAGTGATAATTTTTTTACAAACAGACTTCTCAGTATTCCAGATGAGTCCCAAGAATTCCTCATAGTCATTGGCAGTACTCTTGGAGGTTCCAAGGTATAAAGATACTAGGGTACCAAAGGCAGTGTAAGGAGACAAAAGTATGTTAACGTCCCGTTGCTTGCTGCTCAGTGCATCATACATTCGCAAACCCACAGAGTTCTGAAGTTCAGCCACCTCAGCAGTCCATCGGGTGAGGTTCTTTAGTTCTTCGGTCGCAGGCCGGGGATCTGGCTCTGTGCTGGCTTGAATGGCAGTCACAGAATGAATAGTATCTAAAGGCTGCTTGTCTTTACTGTCCGTGGCCTCACAACCAAGATCACCAGCGTTAAGGAGCTCAAAGGGATGGATATACACACGGTTGGCCATTCCCATTGCAAAGCAGGTGTGGATAAGTAGAAGCAGTTTCATCTTCCTTTGGTTTGTCAAAAATCTCAGGTAGGGCCTAAAACACAGTCAGTCCACAAGGGTGAAAAAGTATAAAGGTTACTTTTAAATATAATTAAAAGTGGACACTGATTGAAATGAGTTCAAATTCATGTACACAACTAAGTGTACTCAAGTATTTAAATAGAACGTGAATTTTTCGAGTTCAGTTTGCAAATTAAACGTTTTTGAGGCACATAAACTTCATTTATTTTGATTCATCATGTGCAAATATAAAGAGTCATACACATTGGCATGGACTTGAATGGAAGTTAACAAGCACTTGAGTGATGAGTGTGTTCTTTATTAGGAACGAAATTTAATCGTGTTCACGTCTTTACATTTGTTCATCTGGTCAAGAATTACAACTGAAACAATATAATAGATATATAATAACTTTAATCAATTCTTGAAACATATTAACTAAGTACAAAATGTACAATATTGCATCACCTCTGAGAGTGGAGCGGATACATGCTCTCTGAACTTTACGCTAACTAACATTTGACATGACTCATATTAACAGAGAAGCTCTAGTTTTTACTTTTACCAGAGAATTTAGAAGAGTCACTGCCCTTTTGTTTTGTTTTTTGAGTAACAAAAATCAGTACTTTTACAGCTTCGTGCTAGTGAGCTATGTTCAAGGTCAGTGATCAAGCTAGCAGCAGCACAACACACATCACTCAGAGTAAACAATGAGAGGAACAAATATGACTCGTGTTGTTTGGTTTTTAGACATCTATTTTGGTAAAAGTATTGCTACGGTAAAAATTAATTCACTACAGTAACAGTAAAAGCAGTGATTAAGAAAGTTACTCGAAAAAAGATCTATATCGGAGTAATGCATTTTTTGAGCTATTATGTTATCGAACAAGCCAAATGCTGCTGGGGTTTTAGTAGCATCCTAGGGTCCTAAGCTAGTCTGCAAGCTCATGTTAATTCATACATGCTCCTAACTACATAGCGAGATACTGTATCTAGAAAAGATACCCCTTACAAATGATCCTGAGTGTTACCTATAGGCTGTAGCAGCACTTTTAGTTATATTCATCATGACAGGAATGTCAAAGGTACATTTTATATTTAAAACAGAGCTTTCATCTGGCTAACGAGTTTAGCTCACATAGCTAACTAATGGCTAAACGGCTGTGAAATGATATATTTGTGGGTTTTGGCTAGCGTCATTTGTAGATTATTATTACACTGTTTCTATTGATTTAAAACTATTAAAATTTATTTTAAGAAATTTACATATAGTGTCTTCTAAATGGCTTGGCCTTCTGGGGTTGCATGGGGTTATATATTTTTAAAAAAAAAATCTGAAACAGTGATTAAACATTAAATATTGCTATATTGAATGTTTTATTTATTTACTTATTTTAAATTCCATATAAGATTAAAAAAAAATCTTTTATTACCTTGGTCTGTGCTGCTGAAATGATCTCCAGTTGAAATGAACGGCACCGAGTCTTGCTATCAGATTTTTAAAAACCTCTGAAATCATGGCTTGTCCCTAAAGTTACACATTAACCTAGGTATTAGGACATAAATCTACTGGATGTCGTGTTTCAAAATGGTTTTTGCACTGAGAGCTGAAAAACAAACACGTCAGTGAGGGGTGATTGTTTATCTGACGTACTTTAGTTACCAAAATCGTGACGTTAGATGGACTGGACAGGGATTTTCCACACAGGAATTTTAGATGTGGTGTTCTCAAAAATGTCGTGACATATTGGTGGCAGAGTGGGAGAGCGGGTAGCCTCATAGTTTCAGGGTCTCAGGTTCAACCCTGAGCTCCAGTTACTGTATGTGACTCTATGCATGTTATCTTTTGTCATGTGGGTTTCTATAAAAACCGTAGGTGGATCGCCTCTAATTTCTCTCTCTCTCTCTGTCTCTCTCTCTCTCTGTGTGTGTGTGTGTGTGACTGTCCAGCATGTGTTCACAGGATAGAACCTGGATCTATCACAACCTTGACTAGTATAAAGCGGTTAATGAATGAGTTACTAAGTATTCTCCTTACATTTTCCCTTTTACAGAGAATCCTGTAATGGTTGGCCTGGCCTATTTTGGCTCTGTGTTGAACCATTCTCATTGTTTTCCCTGTTTATCCGCTACTAAGGTGTACATCAGTACATCTCTTGCCACTCTACTCCATCTTTTATTCACTGTTTGCCTGTAATTCACTGTTAAATTACCGGTGGTGAGCAGAAAAGCATTTCAGCATGCACAAAACATCAAACCTTGAGGTGGATGAGCTACAACAGTTAAAGATGTTGGGTTTTACCCCTGTCAGTCAAGAACAGGAATTTGTTACTATCATGGTCACAGACTTAGCCAGTTGAAAATAAATGAATAAATAAATAAACTGTGTACATACACACACACACACACACACACACACCAATCAGGCATAACATTATGAGCAGTGAGAGGTGAAGTGAATAACACTGATGATCTCCTCATCATGGCACCTGTTAGTGGGTGGGATATATTAGGCAGCAAGTAAACATTTTGTCCTCAAAGTTGATGTGTTAGAAGCAGGAAAAATGGACAAGCTTAAGGATTTGAGCGAGTTTGACAAGGGCCAAATTGTGATGGCTAGACGACTGGATCAGAGCATCTCCAAAACTGCAGCTCTTGTGGGGTGTTCCTGGTCTGCAGTGGTCAGTATCTATCATAAGTGGTCCAAGGAAGAAACAGTGGTGAACCGGCGACAGGGTCATGGGCGGCCAAGGCACATTGATGCACGTGTGGAGTGAAGGATGGCCCATGTGGTCCAATCCAACAGACGAGCTACTGTTGCTCAAATTGCTGAAGAAGTTAATGCTGGTTCTGCTAGAAAGGTGTCCGAATACACAGTGCATGACGAGTTTTGGAAGCAAAAGGGGGACCAACACAATATTAGGCAGGTGGTCATAATGTTATTCCTGATCAGTGTAAATATATATGAATATATGAATATTAATATGAATATTAATTCCAAACAAACTAAAAATACGTGTTCTTGACCCAAGCTCACAGCAGTCTATCACTAAGTGTTCTATATAAACCACACAGTGCACACAGCATCATGTCTGTTTTCATAAAGACACTTCCTTTATGAATTTCATGCATAACGTGAAAAAAAGTTTCCTCTGCGTTATGGGTTGAAGCTTGCAGCTGGTGAGGTTTGGTTTTTAGTAAGACGACCATTGACGTAAAAGGTGTTATTGTAGATGCAGGTTGTTGTTTTTGAATAAACCGGTAGTTGATGGTGTTGAGAACTGAGACGTGACATTAACCTGCGGTGTGAGCACAGGAAAGCGAAAGCTCTCCCTCATTCTGTGCTTTCCGTCGATGGCTATTGTTTAGTGGAGTTTATTTCACTGCATCATGACCAGTAACGAGGACAGTTTGCCCAGTTTGACGAGATTCCCACCGGTGTGTATGGGACACAGATGGAGGTCTCAGAGCGAAGCTTCAGCCTTCAGGTCCAGGATCCTGACCAGGTTACGGTCCGCGTGTTCAGGTACTTTTCTGCTCTTACACCCGCTGCTTTTTACGCACAGTGCGTTAAGATGTTTCCAATCCCATAAATATAAACAAGACATTTACACACTATAAGATTCAAGTAGATGAAAACATCAGATTGGAAAGCAGATCTGGGTTTGTGGGTGATTCCTCAACAGACGTGATCTCACTGATATTACACGTGTAAAATAAAGATGAAATAACACAGGTGAAGTATCCTGACAAGACATTATATATATATATATATATATATATATATATATATATATATACACATTAGAAATATATCTCTGTCTATTACAGCCACTCCAAAACAGCACTCTTTTGTCTCTTCCAAACCAACTACCCCTGGATTCCTTCAAGCATCTCAATTTGGTCTTAAAGTGTAAATGATTTATGCATTAAACGTCCTTGTCCATGACTCATCTATTATTGGCAGTACATTTTAGTGTCCCACATCATTCACCTGTTCCTATTACTCAATACCCAATAACACAGTATTTGGAACCATGCAACTAGTCACACGGTCAAGCAGCATCATCGAAATTTCCTGATGAGCTGCAGAGAGAAGAAAAGTTACTGTTATTCTTCTTGTACTTTTCTTTATTTTAAAGCCGTGATATTGACAGATGGGGTCATATTGGAAAACAAAAAAGGATGGCACATTAAGAGATTGAAAGTAGAAAAGAAATAAAATGAACAATTTAGCAACAACAACAACAACATGTTTAAGTTTATCATTAGAATGTCCTTAATGCTAGCCGCCCATTCGAATGGATACTATTTAGCCACATTTTTGTATATTTGCTCATCACACTTTTTCATTTAAGAACAAAAACGCAGTCATCAGTAATGAAAACATGTTAAAAAAATAAATAGAAATGGGCTATTGCTATATGAAAAGGATTAACACGTATATTGAATAGTTAACTGCATGCTTTCCTGCATTTGGTGTTGAAAAACAATTTTTAACACGCCTAATTTTTAAGATAATATTAATACGATTTAAATACCATTCATCAGCTGGACACACCTAGACACAAATTCAATACTATAGGTGTCATGATACCTCACATTCATTACTGTAGGTGTTATTGCAGTGCTGGGGCTGGGGTGTTTGTGCTGTACAGTGAAATACACTCATTACCTTTTTTTATATCACACTCCTTAAGCTGGACACCAATAAATGCTGTAGCTAGTGATTCATCACTTGGTGTAAGGTGTAGTAAGGTTAAATGACCGTGGGATCTGTTGTGCGGCAATGGTAGGTGTGAAGTGCTGCGAGAAACCCCCCCCCCAAGGTCAAGCACATATCCACAAGCTGTTAACCCAGTTTCACAGTGTGCTGTGGTATTAAGGCTGCTTTTTTTTTCTGCCGCAGTTGTAGACTAGAGACGAGTTCTAGTAGACAACTTGAGATCACTGAGCTGAACCTGTCCAAACAGAAAAATTTTTAATAATCAAATCCGTTACTGAATCAATAAATAAAAATGAATTCTTAATACGTAAGAATGACATAAGAATGAAAAAAAATATTTTTGGGGGGTCATATTTTGCGTTACATTATTTTAATTTAGTCTACTTTTATTAGTAAAGCAGAATTTTTATAATGTATCAAGGATGTTGAATAAAACTAAACAAAACTGACATTAGGATTAGGACAGTACAGTTGATTTTATGAGATATGTTCGTAATTGCACAGAGTTAAAATGGCTATATAAAGCTGTTGCCTTTTACCTTTTACACTGGTGTTCAACTCTGCATGGAAATTCACTTATCGGACATTTTCAATCAGTATAAACAAATGAATTATTTTATTGTCGCAAATCTGATTTAAAGTTAATCAGGACACTGTTGCCTTTCAGTGTGAGATGCTTTCCCCTCCCCTCTGTTGGGATAACCTTACACAGAATTCTAATGATTGAAGATGACACCTTCATATTGAAGATCCTTATGAACAATTCAGAGAGTGTCCACTTTCATACGAGCCATGTGTCATCATTGTGGGGTGACATGACAAAGAATTTCAATGCTTCTGGACATGAGAACCATGCTTCAGAACCCTTGAGAAGGACCTTTCTTGTCCTGGTCTTGTGTGCACACTTTGGGTTCATGAGTTCATGAGCCACTAGCATAACCTTTACGAAAGACTACATCACATGTGACACATCTTCCTGTCTAAAACCAGTAGAAACGAAGACCCTGTATTTACCCTGTAGGGCTGGTCTCTTTAGAAATCTACTCTTCCAGCATCAGAACGTTTGATATTACTTTTATCTGATTGCTGAACTCACAAGATAATGAGTTCTTTTTTTTTGGCTGGCATGCTGACTATTGTCTTATCATTGCACCATTTCTGCAGGCGTGACGGTTTAAAACCACTTCCTGACAACAAACCTTTTAAACCAGCAACACATTAGCACACAAGTCTGCTCCATAATCATAACTAATCCATACTTCTGCATATTTCATCTCGTTTTGTGCAAAGTACATATATGACTGGTTTAAATTTTAATGCTGATTCCTTGACATGGGGGTTCAGGGGCTGAACAACACATGATAAACTACACACGTTCTTTTCTTGACAGGATGGCTTACATTGCTTATTAAAGGTTGATTCTATGTTAACTTTTTGGTTTGTATTTGTTATTATTTCACATACAGGACTAAACGTGCTAGCTTGACCCTGTGTATCTGTAGCGTGTATATAGTTTTTATGGTTTAGATGTTTTACCTCGAAACAACCACCAGGAGGCGAACAAGGGCTTTCTACGTTTTCCACTATACAAACTATATTCAAGGTCAATATTTCATTTTATTTTTTAGTGAAAGAAACATTACCACAAAACAACAACATCAATAATAATAATAATAATAATAATAATAATAATAATAATAATGTTCTGGTTTTCAGCACGTTCTGTGTCCTTCACTACAACACACGTTATTATGTGTTATATCAGGAGAGACATGTTTACATTAGTTGTAGAGTGGACATAGAAGCTAGCCTGCCCAGTGAGCTCTCAGCTGATGTTATTACTGTTTGACATTTAAATGTTCAATATTTGAAGGCTAAGTAAATCAGTCATGACCTTCAAAGAGCATACAGTATTAAACATTTATAATGTCCAGCTGCAGGACAGAGTAACTGAGTTCCTGTAATATCTCACTTCTGAATTTACTCCTTGGAACAAATCAGTGAAAAAGCCAAGTAAGCTTTTATTAAACAGTAGCTGCCAGTGATTAGGGTTTCGTTTAGCCCAGACTTAACAACTTTATTTTACCTTATTCACATAATGAATTAATCTTTCTCGGGGAAGAATATCTCATCTCTCCCAGTAAAGGCAAATAGAGGCAATAACAGAGATACTGAGATGAGGAGGACCATAAAATAGATTATGGGAGATATGTTTGTCATAGCACGACTTAAAAAGGCAATATAAAGTTGTTACTTTTGTATATTACAGCTAGTTTACACCCTAATATATAAGTAAGTAAGTAAGTAAATTTCATACTTAGTTATTTACTTATGTCATTTTGTATAAGTATTTTTATTGATCCCTTTTAGAAAAACTGCTTTGTTGCAGTAGCTAAAGCCTAGTAAGATTTTTTAAATTATTTTTATTAAACAGTAGTTGCCTGTGATTTCTTCTTTATTTTTTCTTCTTAACTTTATTTTGCCTTATTGAAATAATGTGTTTATCTTTCTGATGCAACTACTCTATATCTCATATCTATCAGTCTATAATTTGGATTTCAGGGTTGCACTTTGAAAGTGGTGGCCCAAGGCTCTGGGTTGTTGATCGGAGGATCGTGATTCAAGCCAAGCTGCCACTGTTGAGCCCCTGAGCAAGGGTTCTAACCCTCACTGCTCCAGGGGTGCTGTATCATGGCTGAGCCTGCGCCCAAAATTGGGATATTGGAAAAAAAATTCACTGTGCTTTAATGTATGTGTGACAAAAATAAAAGCTTCTGTGTCAGGATGCCTTCTACCTTGACCTCAGTTTACCATAAAACACTGCGGCTGATGGACTCGGTTGAGATGGACTACATTCTAGGCTAGTGCAGTGATGAGGTTAAGTACAAGGTGCTTGTAGTAGTTGTTTAGGTTGTTCTTCATTTCATTTGGGCTTTAGATGTGTAACTGCCTCAAGTGTTAATTGAACACCAGCCCTTGCACAATACTGTAAAATCCATTCATCAATGAACACTGTAAGGGCATAAAAAACATTTAAATATGTCTTTCTCTGCGTCTAATCGTGGTAGACGGCATTTTGAAGACAAAAGCGACTTTGTCTTCAGCGTGATTTCAGCAGCATTGTGGAAAAAGGCTCAGCAGGACACTTTGTTTGGATTAATTTGTAGGTTCGGCTTCCTTTGGTGCTGATGTGAGGATGCACACAATTAGTCCCTTAATGACAGAGAAGCTGAAGGGAATGCGTCCTACTGAGAGGGCTGCACACTTCTCACAGTGTGGAGGAGACAGCCTGGATTAAAGCAGCTCAGGGTTCAGCACTCTGCATCTATTGGAAGAATTTAAAACCTTAAATGGATGCTCATTATGTTCAGTGCTCTGGTTGGAGTTTTTGTGTGCAATATTGAGTTTCCTATAAGACATTGAGGAGACTGTTTCCTAATAGACATTTAGAAGACATCACATATACTGTATATACTGTAAAGCTCTGTTGATGCTTCGAGGTGTACCGGATGCTCTAGAGATAAGAGATGAGGTATGCCGATTTAATTAGAGAAGAGATTTATTAATTTTTTTAGTAATTAAATCTCAGGTTAGGCGGCACAGTGGCTTAGTGGTTAGCACGTTTTCCTCACACCTCCGGCGTCCTGGATTTGAGTCTCGCTCTTGCTCACTGTGTGTGTGGAGTTTGCATGTTTTCCCCGTGCTTGGTGGGTTTTCTCCAGTTGCTCCGGTTTCCTCCCACAGTCCAAAGACATGCTTCTAGGCTGATTGGAGTCTCTAAATTGCCCATAGTGTGTGATTGAATGAGTTTGTGTGTGCCCTGCGATGGGTTGGCATTCTGTCCAGGGTGTATCCTGCCTCCTGAGATAGGCACAGGCTCCTCGTGACCTGAGTATAGATCGGTGGTACAGACAATGAAAAAAATCTCATGTTACTGTCATCAACATTGGTGTTTCAAAGCTTTTTGTATTTGTCCCAGAGAGTTATGGACAACAATACAAGAGTATGTATATATATATATATATATATATATATATATATATATATATATATACAAAAAAAGAAAGATATTCGCATTTCAGTTTTCTGTTAAAATATTTTTAATGATTTGTGCTGTTCTAGTCTTTCAATTAGATAATGGCCAAAAGTATGACACCTTAAACATCCCATTCCAAATGTACTCTCCCTTTGCTATTTTAATAACCTCTACTCTTCTGAGAAGGCTTTCCACTAAATATTTGAAGCATGACTGTGGGGATTTGTGCTCAGTCAGTGACAAGAGCATTAGTGAGATCAGACGCTGATGTCAGGTAAGGAGGCCTGAGGTTCAGACAGCGTTCCATTTCATCCAAAAGGTGTTCACTGAAGTTGAGTTCAGGGCTCTGTGCACGTCACTCACCTACAAAAAGGATATAATAATAATAATAATAATAATAATAATAATAATAATAATAATTAGATTTCTTAAGTGTGTCATGACAAACTTTGAGGCAAGTAGTTGTAATGTCTGATGTTATTTGGAGGCGAGTGGATCTATCTATCTATCTATCTATCTATCTATCTATCTATCTATCTATCTATCTATCTATCTATCTATCTATCTATCTATCTATCTATTATTACTATTATCTATCTCTATTATTTTTTTTAATTTATCACCTTATTACCTATGCTATTGCTCTCTCTCTCTCTCTCTCTCTCTCTCTCTCTCTGTCTGTCCATCTCTCTCTCTCTGTCTGTCTGTTTGTCCATCTCTCTCTCTGTCTGTCTGTCCATCTCTCTCTCTCTCTCTCTGTCTGTCCATCTCTCTCTCTCTCTCTCTCTCTCTCTCTCTCTGTCTGTCTGTCCATCTCTCTCTCTCTCTCTCTCTCTCTCTCTATCTATCTATCTATCTATCTATCTATCTATCTATCTATCTATCTATCTATCTATCTATCTATCTATCTATCTATCTATCTATCTAACTGAAAAAGTAAGTGTTTTTCAGTTTGTCCCTTTGAGAGAACCCTACAGTGTTTTCCTATTAGAGAAAGTTCCAAGTAGAACCATTCGAGGAAGCTAAAAGCCCTTACCTATTTAAAAAACATGCACACAACCCTTTTTCCCCAGTGTATCGCTCCTGTTAATGTAGGCCCTTCATAATTCCTTTTCCTCTGTGACGACTCACATACTTGGGATGTCTAGAACTACAACACCCACTGCACTTGTGTCTGTCTGCAGTTCTAAATAACATTTGTATGGCATAAACCACACAGACCAATGTGGTTTGTCATTTCTGTATATATATATAGTTCTGTACATCCTTTCTCTTAGATAGCATGCTGATGTCTGCACTAAGACAAAACGTTCTACACAATGAATAAAAAGATTCTGAAAGAAGGATTCGCTATAGAAACCTCCCAAGTGGCCAAATCTTTTAATACAGCTTTAACCAGATGGAAAGGCCACCTGGCTTGCGTTGACCTGCGAAGGCGGCAAGACGCAGCTCCGGAATATTCGAACCTCTTTATCTTTCTGTGAAGCAGAGTACTTCTTAAAGTGTGCCTACTGAATGTGTCAGACATCAGCCGTGGGTGTTCTCCACATAGGCTTAAAGGCCACATGTATTAGCGGGGCGATCATTCCGTTCAGCTGTGATTACTGCACCATAGCTCACCTTTAAAACGGAGAGACATGACATTTTATGGTGCGTTTGATATAAAAGAGATGATGATGTAAGTGGAAGGAATCTTAAAATCTTAAAGGAGTTTTTCTTCATATAATTTTATGTTATGCATGGAATTTAATGGTGTTTTAGCGATTCCTCGGTACCTCGGTGTGATTAGCATCTCTAAATTGTCTCATGTGTGTGAATGAGCCTTGTGTTTGTGTTCGGGTTTGTTCCCAGTACATAATGTCCCCTGCTTTGTGTCACAAGTCCCCCGTGAGAGACTTCCCTGCAACTGTGTCCAGGATAAACGATTCAGAAAATGGATGGATGGATGGATGGATGGATGATATATTATATTATATTATATTATATTATATTATATTATATTATATTATATTATATTATATTATATTATATTATATTATATTATATTATATTATATTATATTATTTATATTAGATTATATTATATTTATAAGTTTATTGTGAACTTGTCTTGTTTTGCTCTTGTGTTGTGACACCAAATTTTACATTGGGGATTAATAAAGTATTCTCTACTCAACCCTAAATGGACAGATGACAGATGTAGTATATTATCTTTTATTTTTTAGTGATTTTTTTTTACCATGTTTGGTATTTGGCAGAAACTGCATGAACCCATGTAGAGCATTACAGACTTGACAGCTGCAGCTGCATATTTTCCTTTAAGTCTGTGTGTGTGTGTGTGTGTGTGTGTGTGATAGCCACATCATTCTTATTATCCCATCATTGAGCGATCATAGAGCTCATAGATGTTAGATTTCAGAGACGTCCCATCTCATCTCAACTCTAGCCATCACTTGTCTGCAGTCCTGCAATGTAATTAGAATTATATTGGTACTACACTAGTTCAGAATTAGTCTTGTCTTCTAAATCCTAATGAGCCCAGTGAGCCATGTGCCGCTCTAATCACCTCGTAGTCGCAGCGAATGTGCACGGAGGAGTAGCATCCCATTACTGCATTATTTTCAGAATAACTCCACATTTCTTTGCATGACTTTGGTCCTCGATAATGAGTGAGCTCTCAGCCAGCCACATTTCCATTCAGTGACTGAACCAATATTGTGTGTCTTTCAGGCATTTTCACACAGAGGAATTTCGGATGCTTGAAAATCCAAATCAGCATAGATATGCAGGCTGATTTTTTGTGGTCTGTGGAGTAAAACAAATTCCTGCAGCATCTCTCCATTTATGATGCCTATAGGGATTTTATTTCTATATTACTACCTTTATTTTTTGTCCCATTACTACAGAACTAGCAAAAAGAAGATTAGCCATCTCAAGAATATGCTATTTATGTGGTATGCCTTTCATCTAGCTTGGGGTATGCCTGCAGGTCATAGTTTTTAAGACTGAATGACTTACAACAAGTTTTGTCCTTATTTCATATAAGTATTAGATGTTTAGCTATTTTCAATCCAGTCACAAACATCTTTGAAATTCTTACTTCCTTTATGCTAATATTAGCTCTCCCTTTTCCCAGAGGCCAAAAAAAATGGAATTTCCACCTGTTTTGTTGTGTCCATGTTTAGCATTAAATGTCTTTGCCATATCACACTCAGGGATTAATGGCTCATATCAATGTAGATATTCAGGGCTTTAGGAATGTGTCATTTCATAAGTATTGCTATTTTTATCTAGCCTACTAGAGGCAATAAATTCATAGAAAAGATCCAAACAAGAACAGTTACTTATTTTTGATCACACAGCTATTTCTGCTTTCTGATATGGTCCAAGTGCTTGTTCATAATCATCTAATACTTGAAAGTGTTATCTTCAACCAATAAATTTTGTGTAAGGTTATCCAACAGAGGAAAAACATCTCACACTCACTCCTGACTTATTTTATATATCAGATTGTCAAACCCATTTGTTTACAATGACTAAAAATATCCAATAAGTCGATTTCCATTTTGCCGATAAGTCGATTTCCAGTTTTTGGCTATTTAAGGTGTCCAGTGCCGCCGTCTGATTGCTCAGATAGTGTAGATTAATTATTTTCTAATAGCAGCCAAGTCTAATCACAGGTTTATATTAATGTGTGTGTTCTGATATGGTATTTTTTTTATATACTGAAAGACTGAAAAAAGGGACTTGTTTGGTGGGTTTAAAAACATACAGTTGTTTATATGGTGAGATTTTCCATCAGGAAACACACAGAAGTTTATTTAGAATTTATGGAAGGAGTCTCCAATGTCAGCCTTTTGTAACAGTCAGAGCTCTTTTCAGCAATGGAGGGTTTAGGGGTTTCTCATGACATGCTGCATTTGTCTCTTTAGAATAGAGAGACTATATAGTTTCCTCCCACAGTCCAAAAACAATCTAAGCTAGAATGGTAATTCTAAAATTGCCCGTGAGTGTGTGTGGTTGTTTGTCTATATGTAGCCCTGTGATAGACTGGTGACCTGTCCAGGGTGTACCCCTGCCTTTCGCCCAATGGGATAGGGTAGATCCCTGTGACCCTGATTAGAATAAAGTGGGTAGATAATAGAAAATGGATGGAATTAACCAATCTCTTCTATCAGAGATTTTGTAACCAAAATAAGTCATCTCTTCTCACCAGAGTAAGTAAACTCTACCTCAAATGATTCAGTAATCTCTCCTCCCAGAGAATTCAGAGGGCACAAACTCTTAATTAACCCCACATATACATAACATCACAGTGGAATTCTTTTCATAGTTGCGGACAGCTATGATACAGCGCCCCTAGAGCAGATAGAGTTAAGGGGTTCCTCAGTTCCTTCCTCAATTGCCCAACAGTGGCAGCTTGGTGGTGCTGGGGCTTGAACTCTCCAAACAACAACCCAGAGCCTCAACCACTTGAACCACCACTGCCCCAATTTAACCAGAGGATTAAGTAATCTCTCCTTTAGAGAATTAACCAGAGGAAGTAATCTCTTATATACTTTAATATACTTTGTCAAGCTAGTTTTTAGAGGTTTCAATATTTATGAAAATATTTTTCTAGATTAGAAAATTTCTATTCTATGCTTCCTGAATATAGTTTAATACACTTTATCTCAATACCCCTAATTCCAACAGGTGACAGTGTTGGGTTTCATCCACCAGTTTATATTTTATGCAACTTTTCCTTTTTATACAGGTTATAAATTGACAATATAAATAAAAGTAAAAAAAGAAAACATGAATAAATACTGCTTTAAAAAGTGTTTTCAATCTTGGTTAATGGTGACAGTTTATTTCAGTCTCACTGTGTGTGTGTGTGTGTGTGTGTGTTTTTGTTGCATCTCCTCACTTATATTCACACTTTACAGGGTGTTTTTTATTTAATAAATTTGCTTTCAAATTATTTCAGTACAAGTATTATTCGTTACCCTAATGTTACTCTATTACGCCATTCTCTCTCAGCACTTGTTGATAAAGTAAAAATTAGCCTTGCCGAGGAGTTAAAAAGTCTCAGTGCAAGCCTCCAATATCCGGCAGAGTAACACAGAAGATCATCATGATGTCAATAATCTTGTAATGGGATCTTAATGCTGTTTCAACAACACAAGGACACTTAATGAATTGCTTTCGGAAATGGACTTTGCACTTTGACATCAGCGTTTACGAAACTGTTAGTTCAGAGGAAGTTTATGTAGAGGATTATTAGCCACAGGCTATGCCTTAAGACCCTCAAGCACCGGAAAGTTACGCTGATCTACAAATAGACACCTGTTCTTAATGGCTTTACACTGTGCTTTTGTCCCTGTGAATTTTAGTGCTGCTTATTTCATTCCTGGCAAGAATACTTTAGCCTACTTCAGCTCAAGTATTAAGTGTAATGCATAACTTTTTGAAAAAGCCAGCTATTGAAGAAAGCAGTACTTGTGATGAATAAATACATGATGTGACGGATATACATGGTTGTGATCTCACAGGTTCAACATTCCTGGTTCGATCTTGAGCTCGGGTTTGGAGTTGTTTGGTTTCCTCCCAACTCCCCAAAAATTTGGCAGTAGGTAAATAGGATATGTAAACATGTATGAATTGGAACTGCTTTCCATTCAAGGTGTAATCCCACATCATGCCCAGTGGTCCCAGGGTAGACCTTGGATCCAGCATGACTCTGATCAGAATTTTGAATCTGGACAGAAGGAAGTACGTATACTTGAGGTTTTACAAATTTAACTCCATTTGCACCCAATCTCCCCCACAAACCAGATACAGATCTTGCCTCCGCTGTAGTTTAATCACAAAACCAAATACTAAAATACTTGGCTCATATGACTGCCAAACCTCTAGGGGTAAGCTGTGAAAGCTCCCTTTTACTCCCATCCAACCAGAGACGAATATCACCAGTGAAGATTTATGCTTTTTTTGGCCAGGGTTTGGCGTCACGTCCCACTGCTGAAAATAGACTGAAAACAGTAAGAGACTCACAAGTGCCCATGACGGTCGTTCAGGCGAGGTGCTGCCTCAATCCTTTTAACCAGGAAGTCCACAACCTATTAAGGCAGCACCTATTTTAAAGAAGAACATCGGTGGTTGTGTGTTGCATAACTGTTTTCTGACTTGTGGAAAAGACAAGCTCATAGTGAATGGATAAGAGAGTCCTGTAATTTTGGCTGGACACTGCTGTTTTACGATAACCGTACCATATCACACCCCCCAACCTGCCTCAGTCTCTCTCATGGCCTTGGGCTGTATCTGAAAGCCCCAGTGGATAGGGAGGTCCCACATGATGGGCTCGCCCTGGCTCAATTCGTTTGCTTTAATGGACGTAATGGCTGTTTGTCGTCCTCAGTGTTCTTCCTGCTGCGCTCTACTGCAGTGAGGAATGCTGTGTGAGCGGCACGGGAGGGGCTGACAGTGGTGAGGGGAAGGGGATAGAGAGAGAGAGAGAGAGAGAGAGAGAAGAATGAGTGAGTGAAGAAACAGAGCAGCCACTCACTGAAGCAATCGGTTTCTATCCTTCCAGACATGGAGCATGCCTGTGAGTGCTTAATTTCATTCTCCAGCTGTGCATGTGTGTGTGTGTGTGTGTGTGTGTTTGTGTGTGTGTGATCATACTGGGAAATGTAGTTCATAAAGTTTGCTACTCTAATGAATTAAAAAGGTCAGGAGCAGTACCAGGATTTATCTGCTGTCACTCTGTGCTGAATCCTGTAGTGGTCTGGGATTGATTGATTTTCATCTAGCATGCTGCAAAAATGTTTCATCACTAAATCAACCCAGCCAGGAAAAAGCAACAATTTAAGATATCAGAGTCAAATTTGGTCAGATGATGTGATCAGTGGGGGTCGCTGTACTACTTTACATGTGACAAGCCTATTACTTGAAGTATTTTATTCTGTCTGTACAGTACTGCAGAATTACCACACAATTAGACTGAGCACTGAGGAATATCCCTAGACAAATGTTTCCTAAAATGCAGCATGTTTCCTTTTGTATTCACTGAACCGAATGCATGCAAATTTGTGTATGTGTGTTTGTGTATGGCTGTGCTCATTGGCTTGTTCATTAGCTTTAGCATGAGTATGAGTATTTTTCTTTCCTTTTAACTCCATGATGAGTTGATTGAGGAAGCAAGTCTCGGTCTGATATATTTGCAACTCAAATCCAGTGATTTGTAAAATCCTAACAAGGATTTCAGTATTTGCATATTCATGTGGGTCAAGGGGATCACTATACAGCATGGTGGTCAAGACAACAATAAGATTTGTTTTAACTGAAAAGTGTGATGCAGAGTCATTCCTAAACATACCTAAGGTGGTTTTCACACTGGACACGTTTACTGTGGTCCCAATCCAAGTGATTGCAGCAGCACTGGTCTGGTTTTAGACTCACTTGATTTTATTAAACACCAGTGCGTTTGTCTTCATCTTAACTTTTCACCATATATATATATATATATATATATATACATTTTTTCATACATTCTTGTGAGTTTTATTTATCTGCTCTTCTATGTTTTTATCTGAATAAAGTAGCAGTAGCAGGGAAGCTTCCCATAACGTTCACCTGCCACTCATGGTACACGTGTGTTTTAGAAACTAATGATGTCTTTAACAGCTAAAACACATATGCAGGTTACTTTACTTCCTTAACAAGTGCAGACGTGAGTGTGAGTTGCGTTGACGTTTACAAGAATCACAGCACAGGTCTAGAGCAACAACTTACATTACTTCCTACAGATAGTCTCAGCTGTGCTACTTGTTACTGACAGCTTTTTTTTCATTACCATTTGTTCATGCAAAGCCTGCTCTGTTTCTAAACTGCCAGTGAGAAAGCCTGTTACAACAGTCTTACAGCTTAGATCATGAATGTGATGGATAGTGAAGAGAACGGCGTTTTAACTGATTTGCAGAATGTCATTCAGATAGATTTGGGACACAGGTATATTACAGATGATTTTATACTACATCTCAGAAATTCACAGTCCAGCTCTTCCACCTAGCTCACACACATTTCTGCAGCTCTTAAAACACCTGGGCTTTTACATTCATTGTCTGACAACCTCTTATTTTCTGACTCACTTGCTCAGAAAAGAATACATGTGTGAGCTTCCTGTGGTCCTCAAAAGCGTAAATGCTATCCTCTGCTTTACTTAGTGACCACTCTATTCTTTCCTATTTGACTTTTATAGCGAATGGTTTAAGAATGATCCATATTTTTCGTCCTATAATTTCAGCTCAGGCAGCACTTTAGGGATGGGTTGGGCTTCTGATACATGTATTCAAAATGCGTATTTGAAATACAAAGTATTATGGTCAGGATGGAATAAAAATGATGTGGTGACATCATGCAAATGGACTAAAGCAAACACTCACAACAAAAGCTGTCCTACTGCTAGAAACTCCCTGCTGCACCAAATATGAATGAAAGTCTAATGAATGTTTTATCACCTTCTGTTTGGGAACAGTGATACCAGAACTCACCAGGGATTGATGTGTGAACAGCAAAGATTTCACATGATTATGTTCTTTCTAAGCAAAGTGATCCTTTATAAATTTGTATGTGACTGGATTTCATTTGGTTTTATACATACAAAGTCATGGGGCAAGGTATTACTTTAACCTTTCCACAAACTTAGCTGCGTGAATTTGGAAAAGTGATGCCGTGTCCTTCAAACAGCATTCGTTTATACTAGCTGGTGTGCTGGATGCTAGCTAGCATGATATTGTCGCTGTGTTATCCTCTCACCTATATGTGGACAAAAATGGCATGTGGGGTATAATCCAAATATAAACCAGTATAAGTGAGCCTCTAGATACCACTAGGTATGCCTGCTGAAAGATATCATCTATCAGTACATCACTTCAAAGTGTATTTCTGTATTAGCAAAATAGTTATTTCCTTTATTAGTTTTTTCTGCTTTTATGTAGTTGTTCATTTATTACCCCCATTTTTTCTGGTTATTTGCAAATGTCCACCTACTAGCTAGCTCATCACATGGCAGCTATACCAACTAAGGACTGTACAGGGCTAGCATCTGCTTCCTTGAAGACACAGGAAGCCAGCCAACACCTAGAATCAAACTGCTGATCATGCTGAATAATATATCTCAGATCAAATAGCAAACTGCCCTCTTCACATACATGACCCTAGAGTCAGCCATGATTGGCTATTGTCACTGTGATTACCCCAGAGAGTGCAAATTATTTTCATAGCCACAGTTTGCTGTGTCATTGTCAGGATTCAGACTTTTGATCTGTTATTTTTCTTTAATTTTTTATTAATTTACCAATTACATTCCATATTATTACCCCAGATTATTGAAAAATCTATCCTCATTCTGGTACAAAAAGGCCAAGGTCTAATTAATGCCATGATGATAGACCCCTGTTAGAGAGACAGAGAGGAGATAAGTAAGGAGGAAGTAAGTACAGCCTCTAAAATGGTGTACAATTTAAGTGAATGTTTTCTTTCTATCTGTATATTCAGTGCTCACATAAGTGTTGAGTGAAGAGGTGGGCTCTGAGTCATTGATGATTCAGCTCTGAAGGACAGACAGGTTGAAGTTCATTACACCACCTTGTTGCCAGTACTGAGAATAGTCTTGAGGCATGGTGGGTCTAGTTATGTTTGAGGCTTGAAGGGAATGTGGTATAGTGCCGGTTTGATTAGTGTCATAGGTGGAGACTGGTCCATTTTTGTCTTCACAGACAAGCATCAGTGTTTTAAATCTGATGCTGGTGTAATGTGGAGGGGGAAGGAAGTGAACGTTCACAAAAAGTAGGCCCCTGAGATGCTAGGCTCGTTAAACTGAAGCGCTATGGAGAAGAGTGATACTGAAAACTAAAATTTCTTAGGAATTTTATCTGTACAATGAAGTCATGACTGTCTAAATATACTTTGAAATGGAGTAACAGAACCTATATTTGTTGTGAAGTTATGTCTTGATTGACATAACCACCTACTGTTTTATTTCTATCAATAAATATTGTAAGATATTTTTTCAGTGTGAATATTATAGACTTTTGGAAGGAAGGGGTACTTCCTTCGCTGTATGGGATGGGGCTAGGGGGGTAGTTTGACTGAACCCTAGACATGAAGGCAGCAATGGGATGGTGTAGAAGAATTTTGTTAGACTGAAACTGAGGCATGTAGCTGCTATCTGGATCAGTTATACTCATTTTACATTTACTTTATTTGGCAGATGCCCTGATCCAGAACAGCTTACATTTAACTTATTTATACAATAAACAGTTGAGGATTAAGGGCTATGCTTAAGGACCCAAGTTTTGAACTTGTGACCTTCAGATCAGTATTCCAACACGGTGCTACCACTGCAGATACATATCATGCAGAGGAAGCCACTTAGAGTAGTCCAATCTTGAGGAATTTACCAAGCACCTGAGTGGGCTCTGTGGAAAGGAACAGCCAAAACCTGCTGATGCTGTAAAGGAGAAACCTGCGTCACCGAGTCAGGTTAGCAGCATGAGTAAAGAATGATAGCTGGTTGTCCTGAACTACACATTTATTGTCAGCGTGATCATCAGGTTTCCAAGGCAATGGCAATCTCCTGATATTGGAATGTAGCTTCATCTTTAGGTATTCTCCAGCAGCTCAGTAGTGCTGGAATTAACTTTTTATGTGATGAACTGCCATCCATAATGGGATGACTGCCAGACATGCAGAGATCTGAGCTGAAACATGAGAGTCTGAGAGAGGAAAAGAAAGAACGAGTTGTGTGTTATCCACATAAGAAGATGGGAGGCTATTACCCGGAATATAGAGGAAAAACAGAGGACAAGCAACTAAGCCTTGTGGGACTCCATGGAGCATAGTATTTTACATTATGTACTACTCTGATACATTGTTTCCCATCCCTGAATATTTACATGAGCATTTGCATATGTCCACTCTATTAAGAACATCTGTGCATGTACACATTCAAGTAATTATCCGTGTGGCAATAGTAATGATTTTAGGTCAAGAGCTTCAGTTAATGTTCATCAAAACATTTGAATCTGATGTCTGGTTTAGATTAGTTTGTACCAACAAAGTCTCAGATCTGCTGTTCATAGAACCTGATGTGGTTTTCTGCTCTTGTGGTCCATCCACTTCAAAACGTGTGCAGTCTGAAATGATTTTCTACTCACCGTGGTTGTAAAGAGTGTCTACCCCTCGAGTTATTCCTGTCAGCTCGAACCAGTCATTGTCCTCTCACCTATCTCATAATCAATCAAAATTTCTTCTGCTTGTGGAGCTGGTGCTTACCGGATATCTTTTGTGTTTCACACCATCATGTGTAATTGCATTAAAAATCCAATGAGATCAGCAGTTTCTGATACACTCAAACCCATCTGGCACCAACAACCTTGCCACAGTCAAGGTCTCTAATTTGAAATTTTCCCTGTTCTTTTGTTTGATGTGAAATGAAGCTCTTGAGCTATACCTGCATGACTTTATGCATACCACTGATGTTACTCAATTGAATAATTAGATCAGTGCTCGAATGTACAGGTTTACAGGTGTTCCTAATAAAGTGGACAATGAGTGTATAATCAGTTGTGCATGCTGTTTTTTTTTTTCCTGACTGGCTGTAGATTATTGTAGGACATGCTGTGTTTGTTATGTTCTGTATAATGTGTGGTTTGGCCATTTAAAACTCATTAGGCATGCATATTGGATGTCAATAATGCATTCTGTATGATGGTGCATTGCATGTTAAAGAAAAAAAAGTTGATCTGAAAGTACTTGATGTTATGATATAGTTGGGCTTGTGGTTCCTGGCAGTAATTGCTGCTCTTCCTGTGCAATCGCAATCAAACTCACTTGTTTCCTATAGCCAGTAGTTTCTCTAAGCTCCAGATACACTACAATTTCAGCTGCAGGATCCACAAACAATGGCAGAGAACAGGATGTGATTATGTGCTGTGACTTCTTAGATGGGGTAAAATCCAAGGCTATAAAGTTGATGCATCTTCTTGGCTGATAAAGAACATCCTATCATTTAAAAACTGCACTCTGCATTGTGTTTTGTGCAATGCATTGGTGACTCACTGGGTAAACTTTTGGCCTTGTCATTAAAGGTTGCAAGTTTAAATCCTATGAGAACTACACTATATTGCCAAAAGTATTCGCTCACCCATCCAAATAATCAGAATCAGGTGTTCCAATCACTTCCATGGCCACAGGTGTATAAAATCAAGCACCTAGGCATGCAGACTGTTTTTACAAACATTTGTGAAAGAATGGGTCGCTCTCAGGAGCTCAGTGAATTCCAGCGTGGAACTGTGATAGGATGCCACCTGTGCAACAAATCCAGTCGTGAAATTTCCTCGCTCCTAAATATTCCACAGTCAACTGTCAGCTGTATTATAAGAACGT
Organism: Hemibagrus wyckioides; assembly: GCF_019097595.1. Classification (NCBI taxonomy): domain Eukaryota; kingdom Metazoa; phylum Chordata; class Actinopteri; order Siluriformes; family Bagridae; genus Hemibagrus; species Hemibagrus wyckioides. The sequence continues at coordinate 11,226,424 of NC_080712.1, forward strand.
GGAAGTGTTTGGGAACGACAGCAACTCAGCCACGAAGTGGTAGGCCACATAAACTGACGGAGCGGGGTCAGCGGATGCTGAGGCGCATAGTGCGAAGAGGTCGCCAACTTTCTGCAGAGTCAATTGCTACAGACCTCCAAACTTCATGTGGCCTTCAGATTAGCTCAAGAACAGTGCGCAGAGAGCTTCATGGAATGGGTTTCCATGGCCGAGCAGCTGCATCCAAGCCATACATCACCAAGTGCAATGCAAAGCATTGGATGCAGTGGTGTAAAGCACGCCGCCACTGGACTCTAGAGCAGTTCTCTGGAGTGACAAATCACGCTTCTCCATCTGGCAATGTGATTGTGATGTGAGTCTGGGTTTGGCGGTTGCCAGGAGAACGGTACTTGTCTGACTGCATTGTGCCAAGTGTAAAGTTTGGTGGAGGGGGGATTATGGTGTGGGGTTGTTTTTCAGGAGCTGGGCTTGGCCCCTTAGTTCCAGTGAAAGGAACTCTGAATGCTTCAGCATACCAAGACATTTTGGACAATTCCATGCTCCCAACTTTGTGGGAACAGTTTGGAGCTGGCCCCTTCCTCTTCCAACATGACTGTGCACCAGTGCACAAAGCAAGGTCCATAAAGACATGGATGACAGAGTCTGGTGTGGATGAACTTGACTGGCCTGCACAGAGTCCTGACCTCAACCCGATAGAACACCTTTGGGATGAATTAGAGCGGAGACTGAGAGCCAGGCCTTCTCGTCCAACATCAGTGTGTGACCTCACAAATGCGCTTCTGGAAGAATGGTCAAAAATTCCCATAAACACACTCCTAAACCTTGTGGACAGCCTTCCCAGAAGAGTTGAAGCTGTTATAGCTGCAAAGGGTGGACCAACGTCATATTGCACCCTGTGGATTAGGAATGGGATGTCACTTAAGTTCATATGCGAGTCAAGGCAGGTGAGCGAATACTTTTGGCAATATAGTGTATATGTCTGCTCAGCTTCATACTTGCACTTTTATACTGCCTTAGCTGCCATTCTGAATGATATCATGTGAAAAATAAAATGAGAAATCAGTGGCTTTAACCTTGACATGGTTGTGGTAGGTAACAGGCCTATCCAGGGAACACTATGTGTGAGGCTGGAATGCACTCTAGATGGGGAACTTAGTCCTGTACCCATGGGCACCATGTACAGACACATTCACAAGGATGGGGCGATTTATCTTTGCCAGTCCACCTGGGAGTTAAGGAAACTAGAGAGCCTAGAGAAAATCCATGCCGAACATGAGAACATCCATACAGACAGTAACCTGAGCTCAGGATCAAGCCAAAATCCCCATTCAAACATTATCCCAGAGACAGGAGTATACCCTGAATGTGACACCAGTCCATTACAGTGCAAACACATGTACACACAGGGAGATTTCCATTCCACCTACTGATATGTTTAAGTTGGAGTAGAAAATAGAGAACCCATAGAAACCCCAAAGGACAAGGGAAAACATGTAGACCTCCACACACACAGTAACCTGGGGAGCTCTTTAGAAGCAGTGTTTTCTACTGTACCACCTGAGTTTCAAATTTCATGTTCATGACTGACAGGAGCAGGTCCTGATGTGGTTTTCTCCATCTATCTTAAAGTTTTGATGTGCGTCTTGAGATGCTCAGTTGTTAATAGTGCTTATTTGAGTTATATGTCATATACACTGTCAGCTCGAACCAGTCTGGGTTTGACTCATTTCTTCTCACCTCTCACATAAACAAGCAAATTCCACTTGTAAAATCTCCACTTTTGGAACTGCTGCTCACTGGATGTTTTTTTGTGTTTCTCACCATCCTGTGTAAATGCATGAAAATCCCATGAGATCAGTCACCTGAACCTGACTAGAGTTTCTGAAACAGTTTGGCACCATCAACCTTGCCACGATCAGTGACCATGAATCAGAGACCACGAAAGTCTCTAAAATCAAATTTTCCCCGCATTCTTGTTTATGATAAAGCTCTTGATATTTATCTGCATGTCTTTATGTATTGCACTGATGCTACTTTAGGCAATTGTACACAAAGGTGTTTCTGAAACTCTTTAGCAGCAACACTTTTTTACTGTGCCATCATGTCAACCCAAAAAGTGATTTTCAAAGGTATACTTTTCAACAGGCCCATGACATTTCACAGACAAGCCTCAGATCACACAACATTTCAATTCTCTCTACTCATGGACTCAAGATCTCTAAAAGAGGATGCTTTGTGTTTTCTTCTGTTTTATTCTCACTGTGCAGGAGGTATGAGCTCCTTTTCCTGGTTCTGTTGTTGGAAATCTCATGCAAGTTATTGGCATCATTAGCCTCTGTTTTCCCGCACTCTGAAACCTAATGCTCTCCACTCTCCCCGTGATGTGCTATTATTAAATGTCCCAGATTTTCAAATAAGAGCCATCCTCATTGGGGGAAAAAATCACTTACAGGCAGAATAGCAGGATGTCAAATATTGATTAACAAAATCTGCTATACCTTATTGTTTCAACGATGGCTATGAAGCCCAAAAGCAGGAAGAAGCAACACATGAGTTAACAAACTGCTCTGTCCCTCATCCAAAGCACAGACAATACAAAAAGGTCTTTTGTTTAGGTTCGATTTAATGGTCTTTACTTATTTTGGCTCATCATTGTGCTTAGACTATTGGGTTCTGCATTGCTGCCAAAATAAATACAGTTAATTGCTCAAAAGAGCACAGTGCTATATAAACTTCACTACCATTAGTAGGTTTTATATCCTAGTAGGTAATGACTGCCTGAATTGTGTGACTATAGATATCCCCTGGTGATGTAATACCAAGCCTGATATTTAGTCACTTTATATTTCAATCTTGGCTTCACTAAACACATGTCTATTACTATACTGATCTTTTTTAAAAAAAATGATTTTTAATCCCTCCTTTTTTCCAGACTAAAATACAAAAACAATTTGTAAACACTAGCATGAGCACACCAGCCCAGTGATAGTGTGTCATATGTTAAATGGCTTAAGGATAATAATAAGAGCATACATTATGAGAGGTAGAAATGCAGAAAAACATCAACTTGGCCAAAATACTACAAAAATAAATGACAAATTAATTTTTTCAAGATTATTTTTAAATGCAAGGTCAACTGCTAGAGTGACAGATTTGTGAGCAGTGGGATGTGTATCATATAGTGGTGTCTCCACATGAGAGTGTAATAATATAACAAGGTGAAATTAAATGGGCAATAAAAAAAACATGCTAGCAAATAATAAATAATAAATTGCACAACACAATTTAATAACCTGGTCATCAGTCATGATAAACGGCATCTTAATACAATCCTAACACACACATATAAACATTATGTGCATGTGAAGGGTGACACTTTGTGAAGTTGTTGTTTTTACTGTCCACAAAGAAACAGTGAAAGCAGCTTTAAATGAGTGCTGTTATTTTGTGCAGACAGGAGGCCAAAATTAAACAAAATATCCATATACATGTGGATCTTAGGCACCTTAGTGAGTTAGTCAGCTTACTGGGGCATTAGTGGTCAACATTATGGTGTATACATGTATACCTACATTCATCAGACACTTTATTAGAAAAATCTAATACCTACTGAGGGGTTTATCCAATCTGTCAATCATGTGGATTCTAGAAATTTAATATTCACATCAAAATTCAGAAAGGGCGGAAAATGTGATCTCAGTGACTTTGACTGTGGCATGGTTATAGGTGTAAGATGGGCTGCTTTCAGAGTTTACAGAGAATGATGAGAAAAACAAAAAATATCCAGCAAGTAGCAATTCTATGGCAGGTAATGTCTTGTGGATGAGAGAGGTCAGAGGCCAGACTGAAACAAGCTGACAGGAAGTCCATAGTTACTCAAATAACTCATGGTAAGCAGAAATCTCAAAACATACAGCACATCAAACCTTGAAGTGGAGGAGATACACCAACAGGAGACTACCTGAAGATCAGGTTCTCCTCCAGTCATCGTAGAACAGGAATCTGAAGCCGTTATGGGCCTCATCTGATGAATCTCGAATTCTGCACATGCAAATTGTCATGCAGATGGTCGGGTCATAATTTGGTGTCAACAGCATAGATCTCTGGACCAAATGTACCTTGTGTCAATAGTTCAGGCTGGTGGAGGTGGTGCAATGTATGGGGAGTGTTTTCTTGTGGGCCCCTGAATACCACTCGAGCTTCATTTAAATGCCACAGCTGATCTGGATATTTCTGCCGACTATTGTCTATAGAAATAGGCAGAATATGGAACAAAATGGTGGAAAGGAGGTAGTGAGAATTTGAAAGAGTTTTCTTGCCTTCATTCAAATGAGTATCAGTGTGCAGCGGTCAATCATGTTATTATGTGGTGTGATAAGGGTTTTCATCATGATTTACACCACAGGTTCCCAACCCCGTCCCTGGAATACAACCTGTCCTGCAAATGTTAGTGTTTTTCTTGTCGATTAATCAAGATAATTAACAATCGTTACTTCTGTATTGAAGTAAATGTGCAGGACAGGGTGTACTCCAGTACCAGAACAATGAGATACGGTTAGGTGAAGGAAGCAATCCACATTGATGCAGTCTCAAAGTATCACTACTATGGGTCATCTGTATGATTGTCCTTCTACAAAGTAAGGCATCATCTGTACAGCTTGTGGCATTTGCTTTGCTTTTGTATGTTTGGTATAATTTTGAATTCAGCTTGCTGCTGCCACGTGAGGCAGTTTTACTGGCAGCACCACCGGCTCATGTCATTAGGTTTCACACATATTCAGTGCGTGAAGAATGCAGTAGATCTTGGATTTAAAACAATTTCTTTTTTTCCCACTACCACGCTTTTCTTGTTCCATGTTATATAAGACAAGAGAATGAAGACTTTGCTGTTATAGGAATCAATACCATGCCCTAAAAATGCTCAGGACTGATGTTACGTTGTTAAGTGCTGACACCAGAGACTCCATCCATTCATGTTAAATAAACATTTCCTCCATATCAGTGATTATATATTTCTCGTTGTTGAATCACTTTTTCTTAATCTAGTTTATTAGGCTTAGATTAGGTGAAACGTACCCTATACAAGACCCCTGTGTATGACTTGTTGCTGTAGAAACAATAATGAATTAGAATCAACATATTAATTCTATAATATAGAATCCGCACTTTGTGATTCAATAATCTGACAGTGCTGTGGTATGAGTACCTTTAAAATAACTATAATGTGCACTTTCTAAGTGTGTTCTTGAGACTCACTCTCATAGTTTGCATTGTATCCTAAAATCTCTGAGGTCATGCTGGCATGTTGCTCTCTTTATCTTTGACACATCTACTGTATGCCTGTATACTGTAAGTCTGCTGAGCATTCCTTGTGATTTCCATTTATTTCCAAACATGGGCTACCCACTGTGTTTTAAATAGTACCTTAAACCATCAATCGATTGTTTAGCTTTTGTTGTCATGTGTGTCAACTGATCAATAACACACAGCTGGTCAAGAAACGACTGAACAATCAACTGTTCAATACATTCTATTAGGAGACTGCTAAATTAGGAGCAGTGATTCTTAAACAGTTTGTCCTATATGAGCACAAACAGCCTCAGACTACAGCTGACAGCGTAAACTTGTATTCAGAGTCGGAGGAAGGCACGATGGCTTAGTGGTCTGCCTCGAACCTCTGGGGTTGGTGGTTCGATTCCCTCACCACCACCCTCTCTGTGTGTGTGTGTGAAGTTTCATGCTCTCCCTGTGCTTTGTTGTATCCTCCCTTAGTGCAAAACATGCCCATAGTATGTAAATGGGTGTGTGAGGGGTCCCTAGTCTTGTGCACCCCTGGGATAGGCTCCAGGTTTTAAGCAACACTTCAAATCCATTGCATGTGAATACAAAAATAGAAACTGTTCACTGACTCACAAGCTACATTGCAGTGTGTGACAAACTGTGGAAGGATTGGATCCATATTTAATAAGTGTTTATTAATATAATGAAATCATATTTAATAGGGATGGATTAATATCTTTTGTTTTTCAGACTGTGACTATATGTATGAGTGTTTTTATCTTTATACTTGTTCCTACTGATACCATTAATTTCAATGAAGTTCAATTTCAATTCAATTCCGTTTTATTTGTGTGACGCTTTTAACAATGGGCATTGTCTCAAAGCAGCTTTATAGAACATAAGAAACAAAAAAAACATAGTACAAATGTCCTCGATTAATGTTAGGCAAACGAATATAGTTTATATATCCCTATTATAGTCTAAGTAACTTATAATATACTTATAGGTGAATTATCGATGTCAGGTAGTTTTTATTTTCATTCTGTTTCCACGCTTTACCTAGTAACCAAGGCCATGGCACTTATGCGACTAGGCTAGTTCTTTATAGTGCATTAGCTAGCTCCATTAGTTACCTTGGATTGAACAGGGCTGCAGTGGACAAGAGTTGGTTTGGTTTTCACTTTTTGTTCAGCTCCAGGTAAAATAGGTTTTATTGTTTATTGTCAAGGGTCTATAGTGACTTACCCAGTACTTCAAGAACAGCTTATTGGGTAAAGGCTGTTATTTTCCTTGACATAGCCAGTGTTTGTTGCATTATTGGTTTCTTCTGTGCGCTGCTAGCCATGTGCCCAGATTTGTTTTTGAAGCATGTTTTATCAGGTATCAGATGTTTTTATCAGATATTTTCACAGAGCTTTGGTTGATTGATCCTTAGTTATGAAATACATTCAGATTGCACATTCATTTTATGCCCATTAATGTGACAGTGTCTTTCATTAAATAGTATCAGATGTTAGTATTTTTTGTTACCCATGTGATTAAATGAACATGGTTCTGTTAGACCCCTAATAACAGATTCTGCATGTCAAAGCTTAGCTAATATTTTTCCGTCTTATGTGAAGCAAACAAACAGCTACCACAAAAAGCTGCTGCAGCAACATCCGGATGTATCATAGTATTAAGATCCTTCTTATGAGAGAGAGAGAGAGAGAGAGAGAGAGAGAGAGAGATAGTGTTCGTGGTTATACTCGTTCTACCACCCTGCACTGATCTTTGTCCTGTGATGCTTTTAGGCCTCTCCCACTTTTCTATTCTTGTGCTCAATGGTTAATTTGCGTGCACCAATTGGGGAGAAAAAATATTTTCCAACACTTGAGAACTTTATCTCAGGACTTGTGGGTTAATAAATAAATCATTTGGGGAGAGGAAAGAACTAAAGAGCACCACTTAAACAATAATTACCAGATATTTTGTGCTGAGATTGCCAGTTAATAATTGATGATCTCTACTACCCTGGCCTGCGTCGATGCAGCGGCTGTATTTATATGCAACGGGCTGCCTCCCAACAAGCACTTTTAGTAGATTGCTGGTGCACTTCACCGACGTCAGTGGTCATCATTTCGATTGGATCTGTCTCCTGAATGCGTTGGTGGCTGCTGTGAGCAGTGTTTCCAGCACACTAATGCTACTATCAAGCACTCTCCATCGGCAGTGAGAGCACCGGAGCAAGGGCCGGCCCTCATTATGGGAAGTAGCTTATCTAGAAGCGTTAGCATTTAGGGGGTTGCATTTGTGTTGATGGGAGGCTACGGTGAAGTGAAAGGTGTGTGTAGCATCGCTGGCTGCTCATTGGCACTTAGGCTGCACTCTAGGTCAAATGGATAGATGTTTTTCTCCTCATTTAGTAAAGATCTCTGTCTCTCGGGATATTTGACTCCACAGGAATTTGGATTAAAGTCTTCAATCATCTGAACTCAGATGGAGGAAGAACATGGTATGTAGATAAACTCAGCATGCCTTCATTTCATTTATTATATTATATTGGTCCAAATGTAAAAATAAATGTAATAATAAAAAATATATGTGATAATAACTGCAACAGTAACAAAATTATTGGCACCCTTGGTAAAAATGGGTTTGTGGTTTACTGAATTAATCTCACACTGAAAAAAAAAAAAACCCCCGTTATCAGTATTTAGTACTTTCAGCAGTCTGCTATAATGTTTGATAAGATAGGAGAATTCAGGGCATGGAATCCGAGAGCACTTGTAAAGTGGCATGTAAATATTTTACCTCTAGCTAACAGTTATCCTAGCTAGCAAATATTTTTTCCACAGAAAATCTTTAACTCGCTCTTTTAGATCCTGAACCACATTATTTAAAAAACACTACACTCTTAGAAAAAAGGGGCTTCTCAAGTGCTCAATTATTTAAGCTTTCTAAAAAGAAGCTAATGGAGGACAGAGAAAGGGACAAACTAAATCTAAAAGAGCATTACTGCAGTATTCATCAAGTGGAGAAAGAAAGGGAGAATTTTTTTAATCCATAAAATGGCATCTCTGTGCATATCCCCTCAAGTCAAACTCCCATAAGTCCAGACTAGCAGAGCATCATAAAGTCCCTACTAACTGCTAAGCTGACTCAGGTGTGTTTAGGCAGGTGTAGAATCTCTGCTCTACCTCAGCACCATACCTGAGTCCTAGAGGACAAGAAAAATTAAATAGATGACCAAAGGATGGCAGTGTTTCCTAGAAACTTGCTTAAAAATCGTAGGAGACATTTTGCAATTTGGTGACTCACTACAACACCCACTATAAATGATCTCTAACGAGAAAACATTATAGGACACTATGAGTCAGCATGCAAGCAGAGTTTGTGCTGCTTTTCCAGAGCATACATCACCAACCTGATTATTGATTCGGAAGACATTTTCCTGGAAACTGTCAAACGTTTATATAAAGACTCCTAACAGAATTAGATCAAACTGTAATATGTCCTAAAAAGGACATTATATCATTTCCAGCATTTATTTATTTATTTATGCTTATCGGATAGTTCTTAGCTTCCCAAATGGGTTCTACATGAAATTCCGTCTTTTATATGATTCTATATAGAACCTTCAGGTTCCTTCAGAGTAACATACTAAGCTATAGAAGCTTTATTGATTTTAAATTTAGTCTTTATCCCAACAGTGTATTATAATAATGTTTACATATTATATGTCTTTAGTGTGGGTGGCACAGCTCCACCATCAGGGTTACTATTCATGTGTTCTCACCTATTTCCTCCCACCTACTAAACCACACACTGGTGGGTGTATGGATATAAATCTGATGTAAATCAGAATCTGGTGTATTGGCCAAGTATGTTTTTACACACACAAGGAGTTTGGTACTGGCTGCTGGTTACCCTGAAAAGTACAGACATTTATAATTTATAGACACTCTTATACAGAAAAAATAAATAAAGAGCACAATATGAAGAGTATGACACAGGTTAGCATATAAAGTGTGACTGTTTGTACAATACACAGTATACAGTACAGAATGTGTGAGTAATGCAAGCGGCAGTAGTGTGTGTAACATATGGGGATGAAGTGATAAGTGACTGTTCTTACAGTAAAGCATTTATAAAGTGTAAAAAGTTTTTAAAGAGCATGTTAGTGATTTTAAAATGTGTGTGTGTGTGTTGCCCTGTGTCCCATCCAGGGTATATTCCTGCTTCATACCCAGCTTTCCTGGGATAGTTTTCCCCATCTACCCTGACCAGGATAAAACAGGTCCTTAAGATGAATGAATGAAAAAGTCTGTTGTGTTTTTTTGGTCCTCAGAATAGTCTTTGGATTCCTCAGGAGTTTCTATTTGAATCCCACTTTGAGGGTTCTACATAGAACCTTCAAGGGTTCTTCGATTGACAAGCTAAAAGAACCCTTAAGGGTTGTAGATGTAATCTTTTATTAGTGTAAATGTGTTTTCCATTTTTTGCACCACTGATTTGGGGATAAAAATAAAAATCCATCCCACACACTACAGATAATTTAGAGGTGGCATTCAGCCTACAATGCATGTCTATAGACTGGGGGAGGAAACCGTGGGGTACCCAGAAAGAATGCCCAAAGCATGAAGAGAACATGCAAACTCCAAAAGTGCAAGGCAGAGCCAGGAATCGAACCTCCAACCCTGAAGGTGCAAGGCATGATGAACACTGGATCTCCATTGTTTCTTGACCCAGGGTTCAAACACCCTCATACATGCAAAGTTTGCACTCTACCTTATCTCCTTATAGCTGTACAGCCTATATATTCTATAATTACTTGTCAAGGGAGAGTTGCTAGATATAGCTTTCTATCTAATGTAATTATTTGTACAGTTAGTTAAGGACATATCAGGTACCCCAGACGGTGTATCAGTTTCTATTGTTTCCGTTGTATGGTTTATGTGTGTGTGTGTGTGTGTGTTTTGTCTGTGAGAGACAAAAGGTGCCCTGTCAAGTCTTGTCAGAGTGTGTGTTGATCAGAAGCAGGCAGAGCGTGCTATCAGTCTGAAGTTACGTTATGGCTGTCCTCTGGCTGTCGAGGGCACCAGCTGCTGAGGTGAACGCTGATCAAGATTAATACATGTAATAACATTCATCATGGTCAAAGAGTAATAAGTTCACTTTGATGGATTCTCACTTGTAGCTTTGGATACACTAGAAAAAAGTGACCCAAATTTTGACATCCGGATCTCAAATTCTCTCACATTGTACTGCCAAAAAAAAAAAGGTGGTTCATAAAGTCACCGCTCAACAGGAAGTCATTTTTCCTCCAGCATTTGTTTCAAAGGCTGTTTGATGTGAGGTGATACAAATGCAGCCTTCAACCTATAAATATGGCTGCTGCTACCAAATGGTGTCGTGCACTGAGTCACGGATTTCAGGCTTGTTTGTAAGGAACAGTGTTGTGATAGCGAGCAGAGCGCTCAGGAAGAGGGGAAGGGGTGGGGAGCCGCAGCTGGATGAGAACTTCGGCTTACAGAACAATGCTTTCCATCTCCAGATCAGCCTTGTTTCCGTAAGACTTCCTGTCCGGATCCCTCCCACACACAACTTCTCCGCTAAGCCAGAGACAAACTGGAAGGGGAGGGGGAGAAGGGTTGGGGGGTGGGGGTGGCTTTTGGCCTGTTTTTCAGGAAGCCATGCATAAACTAGACACTAATGCTAAAGCAGCTCCAGCATCGAACACTTAATTGCAGTGAAACCTGCCAGGATGGAGAATGGCACACATTCATCTTACTGATCTCAAAAAGACATCTGAAGTGCACAAATTGTATCATTCCCTGATGTTTAAGAAAATAATTTCCTTGTACTTGATGTTAAAATATTGCATTAAAGGGAATTCTTTGAATTCTTGACCTGTGCAATGCAGAATTAAAGGCTTTATATAAGCCAATTATATACAGTATATCAATATATATATATATATCTTTTTTGTCTAAAGTCTAAGTGACATTTTAGCATTTCTGCTTAGCCAGCTTGCGTCATCAATTACATTCCTATCTTGTTATTTCCTTTTAAACCTTTTAAAGGAACATTTCCAAAGTACTGATATTTACAAAAATTACCCAAACACTGGAGCTGACATTAACTTTCAGCCATTGTTGTTTAAAGCACACACACATAACAATCATTTAATCCATTAAAGCAATCTTGTGTTAAAACATATCAGTGATACGCTATATTGCCAAATGTTTTGGGACACCCCTCCAAATCATTGAATTCAGGTGTTGTTTTTCGGGGGTTGGGTTTGACCCCTAAGTTCCAGTGAAAGGAACCCTTAATGCTTCAGCATAACAAAGACCTGATAGAACAGCTTTGGGATGAATCACAGTGGAGACTGCGAGCCAGGCCTTCTCATCCAACATCAGTGCTTGACCTCACAAATGCGAATGGTCAAAAATTCCCATAAACACACTCCTAAACCTTGTGGAAAGCCTTCCCAGAGGAGTTGAAGCTGTTATAGCTGCAAAGGGCGGGCCAACTCCATATTACTTTCATGTGCTTGTAAAGGCAGATGTCCCAAAATTTATAGCAATATAGTGTATATCAATATATATCTATCTGAACATTTCCTTTTTAGAATAAATCCAATTTAAAAAAAAAACATTGATACCAAATATTTGCTTTAAAGATGCTGTGAAATGGAAATCATAATGGATTATACATCCGTAACATAATGCATTATTGAGTGAAACAGGATATTCAGACAGAAATTATTGACCATTTGATTTGATTGTACAAAGAGGGCGTGTCAAAACAAACATGGAGTCAGACCCAAATCAAAGTCTATAATCAGTCGTAGACGATTATTGGTTAATGTTATTGTTCCCCACTAGCACAATCATAAGACATTCAGAAGGAAGCAAAGGTTGTATTGTAATTTAATGTTTACACAAAAAGCTAGAATTATTGGCACTGAGAATCATGAATAAAATCATAAGGACAACAAGGTCAAGTTCAGTTTTAATTTAAATGTGAGATTCACTGGACATTTTAATCATTGCGCTAAATTCGCTTTTGCCTTTAACTTCCTCTCAGTGTTGCCAGGTTTGCAGAATCGAGCTACTTCTGAACTACTGCCAGGGGATAAACAGGCTCTGGGCACTACTCTGTTTTAGCTATAAAACATTTTAGCTATTAGATATAAAACATTTTACTGGACAAATGAGAAAGTTTTGCCCCTTTCTACAAATAAGCACTATGGTTTGTATGTCCCACAATAATCAACAAGTCAAATCAACATAAAAGAAGGAATAGACATGTCCAGAGGACATATGTGTAGGATATTCCTGTTGTCTAAATATCTAAATATCAGATTGGGGGAAGTTATAAAGCCAAATGGTGGCCTGTATGAGTTATTAAATATTTCTTACATCATACCCAGAAAGGGATATGCTTTTAAGTTTGGTATCATTTTGAATTTTTAACATAAAAAGGACTGTGTTCTTTAAAGGCAAAATCTTTAGACCTTAGAATGAACACATGATCTTCAATAGTGCCTAAGATTTATTTTCTAATGGAATTTCGAGTTTTGTATGCTTTTTGTACACGTCTTTGGTGTAAGTCAAACTAGTCTATTTTCATTTCACTGCCTTTCAGCTACCTACTAATACTGGCACCTATAGGAATTAGCCCTTGCTTCATCTCTATTTAAAAAAGACAAATGCAGCAGCACTTTAGTCCTTTAGGATGCATCCCAAAACTCCAAAAGATGCTTCCTTGATTCCTCAATCCGACATCATTCAGAAACAGAATGTGATCAGTGTCATTTTTAAGCAAGTACTGATTATCAAAATGCATTCAGAGGAATCAAGGATTGATATCACCTTGTTTAATATCACAGAAATGTTTCCTCCTATTAAACACTGTTAAGAGCATTTTCATTGCCTCCTGTGACATTAGTCACCTCGCCTGCTAATTTCTCACATGAATAAAGAAAATGCAGCAACACCAGTATTAGCAAGATATTCTAGTTTGGACCAGTCCCAAGCTGGAAAAAGGGCCTCTCACATAACGATACCGACTTACCATAATCCCACACTCTTCCAAACTCCAACCATTTATATAGCAAGGGATGATTGGAAAGGGGATTAGTGTGTGGTTAGACAATTCATGTTATGAGCATAAATATTTAATGGGCTTTCACATACTTCTGCATTACAAACACAGTAACAATAACTATTAATAGAAATAGTTACAGAAAAGTATGATTTCAATGGATGTAAACATTGCTTAAGGACACGTGAGTATTTCAAGACATCATAGAGATATGTCACAGCCTACCTCTTAGACATTCAGAAGACTAGAACTAAACAGAAGTGATTAAGTATGAAACTAAAATGAGAATATTTCTCCCGTCTGTTTTTGAAATATTGTTATCCGTAACACTAAGGGACAGGTACAAAATGTACTGCGAATATAATAGCTCATGGTTGCAAAAGCTTTCCCACACAACACTGTTCTGTTGTCACTGCACTGTGTATCTATTGCATTGTGTATTCAGCGTTCTGTGTATTTTGCTCTGTGTACTTAATGTCTCGCACTCATCTCACACGGCACTGGTCTGCTCTGGTAATGCACTGTACTGTTGCACCATGGTCCTGATGAAATGGCATTTTGTTTCAGTGGATTATATAGAAAAATCACGCACACACAAAGCCTTGACTTGACACTTTAATGTGTTTCAAGGTAGATTTTCCCCTTGAAATGTAAGTAAATTGCTTTGTCCATCCACCCATACATCAATTTTCACTCATCCTACACAGGGTCTCAGGGAACATGGAGCTTATCCTAGAGGGACATGGGGCACAAGGCAGGGGGACAGGGTGCCAACCCACCCCAGTAAACTGCTTTGTTTTCTATTTTGTATCGTGCAAATGTCTGACTTTTAAGAAGTAGGTCCTGGAGTAGTATCGAGGGGATTTTTTTGTCTTGGTATCGGATGGAAGAGGAACTCGGTGCTATCGCCCGTCCCTGCTGAGTGCTGAGGGGCCTGAGAAAGGAGGAGTCAGGCCACTTCCTCTCTGTGAGCTGCTGCGGGTTTGCACGCAGTCCCCATGAAGGAATGCTCGCTATTTCAGGGCAGTGAAGTCGATTTTCTGACGAGTCTCGTGAGTGCTGTGATGAAGAGCCGGTGAACCGGGACAAGGAGCTGCCCGCCGGTGATGATGAGTCTCGCGCTAAGTCGACGGAGCGGAAGTTGTTCAGGGAGCGCGCGGTGTTTTTGCTTAGCGGCCCGTTAACGGAGCACATACACCGTCATGGGCCAAACATCAGTGTCCAGCTTGTCTCACGGAACCGGCGGTGAGTGTCTATGTCTCTGTGTACAGACTTCTGGAAGATTTTGAAAGTCACTGACAGTCACTCGGAGAAAAGTTTGGCTGCGTCCCAAACCGCAAAAGCGAGCACTAAATAGTATCAAAGTATTACTTATACACCCACCCGAAGGGACCTAGTTTTGACGTTAAACCGTTTGACATCCTGCTGCTGCGCACAAATAGCTTTTGTTTTCGATTCACGACTTTCTTTAGTTGACAAAGCAAATAGTGTTTCATGTGCAAAGTCTTTCTCTAAACTTTAAAATAAGTTGTAAATGTGAGCCAGTAACAAATCCGACATGAAGATCAGCAGCAGTTCATCCTAACGGTTTAGTGCTGGGATTTAGCCTACATGTGTTAAAGCATTGCTGTGGGATTTCTGTTCACTTTATACTTCATACTTCAATGATGAAAAGAAAAATGGTTTATTCTACAGACCTGGAATGGAAGCATGATATTCAAAATGTCTTTTCCTGAATTTTCTAGGAAATTGAGGCCATGATGAGTTTTAAAGTCGTTTTAAAGGCATCTGTTGTGTTTGTCCTGATACTTTGCATATCCTTTGAATTGTAAAGATCATTTGCATACCGAAATATGTCCGATGAAGAAGGAAGAGTTTCTGAAGGCACACACAATAGAGTGTATATTTGGAAAGAATTCATTAGAACTAATTTCCTATATAAGGAAGTTGTCCTTGGTCATGGCACCGTAAACTACTTACCTACTTAGAAAATACATTTTCTATCAGGGACACGGTCAAAAAGCAGTGATAGAGAGCAGTCTGGTAGTGGACATTATGGAAAACTGCTATGGGTGGACTAACTCACTTTTACTGTCCAGTACTGCCCACAATACTTTACAGAAGGAAGTTTAATACAAAGAACAAAGACGTTCTTAAATGGGGAAAATGATGGTTATCAGGTATTGGTCATTGGGAGCACTGGTGATCACTGATTGGTTATTGGGAGAACTGGTGATCAGTGATCGGTCATTGGGAGAACTGGTGATCACTGATTGGTTATTGGGCGAACTGGTGATCAGTGATTGGTCTTTAAGAGAACTGGTGATCACTGGTCATTGGGAGAACTGGTGATCAGTAATTGGTCATTGGGAGCACTTGTCATCACTGATTGTTCATTAGGAGAACTGGTGATCACAGATTGGTCATTGGGAGAACTGGTGATCAGTGATTAGTCATTGGGCACACTGGTGGTCAGTGGTTGGTTATTGGGATCACTGGTGGTCAGTGATTGGTTATTGGGATCACTATTGATTGGTAACAGGGAACACTGGTGGCCAGTGATCGGTCATTGTGAGCACTGGTATTCAGTGAATGCTGATTCGGAGCACTGGTAATCCTGGCAAATTCAGTTGCTAGATTTGTTGTGAGGCTGAAAATTTTTTTGTGTGTGTTGACAATTAATAGACTGACCATAACATAGCAAAAACTGCCCATAAGGACCAAGCATGGATGTTAGACAAAGACAGTTTTTCAAACCAGCTGTGAAACTTTATTTTCTTTGGTTAGTATTAATTATTATATTGTAATGGTGGGGACTTGTATTGTCCAAAACAGGCGAATACGCTCTTACAAACGAGCAACATTAGTCTGTTCATCCAGCTCACTTACTCAGTTGGCATCTAGCCTTGGGGCTGCTCAGTCTTTGTCAACTCTTCCTATTAATTACAGGCAGATGAAAAAATAGGCTCCAAAGCTGCAGGTCATCATCAGTGAAGCACGCCGCTGTCCTTTCTCATCTCCAGACACATCCGAGTCCATGAATAAGTGGCATTTTGAATTGCCAATTGCGGCTGCACAAACATTCAAATAGGGTTGGACATTTGCTGCACTGCCACCACTGATATCCCTCCTTCCTCGACTGTTGTGTTTCTTCTCCGAATGCTTTAGTCTCTCTCGCCTTTTGACAATCTGTTGCAATTCTTTAGAGTATATTGACACAGCGCTGGGACATTTATAAAATAGTCAACCTTCTTGACATCCTCTGGCTTTTATTCCACAGTAAGTAATGTAAAAGTTCTATAAGATAAATATAATCTGTGAATGAAAGGGTAGGCTACTGCTTACCGTAGCTATGTTGACTGGTTCTAGGTGATAGTGAAAAAGAAACATGTTTTGGTTTTGTTGGGGTTGGGGCTTGTGAACATGAGTCACAGTGTGAAAATGAAAAACAGAAATAACTGGAGGATTCAAGTTTACCGTAATACATTGCAGGGCAAAGACCTTTTTAAAAACTTATCATAAATCACTCAGTGTATTAGCATCAGGTAACTTCTAACTTGTGTAGGTCCTATTTTCTTTTTAGGGTGCTTATTCTGACATGAATAACCAGTGGGCGTTGATTCATTTCCTTTAACGGCATAACTGACATCTGAATCAATATGAATATGCTCATTCTAACATGTTATTGTTTCTATTGTAACAGCAGCTATAACTAGTAACAGCTACTAAACTAGTAACAGCTACTACTCCAAATAATTTCTCCCAAATATGGGAAGGTTTTCAGAACAGATGACTTCTGTAATATTACGGGTTCACAGGCTGAGGGAGTCTTTATTTATACTTGCTATAACGCAAGTGTTAAAAGGAACTAACTAAAGGAACTGAGTTGCGTTGTACTACAATAAAAATAACTATACATGGTTAAAAAGCATGATGCACCATGCATTAGTAGATTCAGAATTGTAATCAGTGGTAAACCGATGTGGTATAAAAGGAATAAATCTTTTCAGTGAAAAAAAAAATCGACTTTCAGCCTGAAAAGGCATCACACCACTGTGTTGTTGATTAGTTTTCTATAAGGGCATGCCCCATCGTGTTTTATAACATACTGAATCTAGTTTCGAACAATTCATTCGATTCGAACAATTGAAATCAGCAAGCATCTCAGCCAGTAAATTATGCATATAGATATTATTTAAAATCAATAGAACCATTAACCTTATTGATATCCAGACCTCTTATTGTTTGTGCATCCTCTTGTAAATCCTAACCCCCATAAACATATATATATATATATTGAATGTCCATACCACACCACATCATCTGTTATCAAAACAAACGAGGAAGTCACCAGGCTTCACTTCACAAACAAATGATGCCGTCTTTCATGATAATGATTACATCCAAGTCAGGATTTGTCCTTAAATCAACACAAGAAGCTGTCGTCATGGTGTTGTTATCACTTTATTGGAGCAGGTCATCAAGGACAATTATGAGCATTACAGTTTCTTTCCAGTCCTTAATGGAACAAAGCGTCCACTCACACGGCTCTCTGGTTTCCACTCGCCGTTTATTTATTAGGAACTGAAACAGCGAGATTAGAAGATGGAGGCACAAAAAGCTTCATTTCCTTCCTTGGTCTCATAAAAGCCTCAAACGGCATATTTCGTATATTGAACAAAAGGATATTTTATTATAATTGAACTGTAGAGCAAGATCAGAGTTTAGGGAAAGGACAAGAAGTCATACTTCATACTTTTCATTAAAAAAAAAAACATTAATATATTGTCTAGATTTTCACTGTCACTGAAGAAATAATGTTATATTTGCGAGAGCCAAGCTGTATCATTAGATTTGTGTTCAAATGACACTTAAGCAAAAGAAATCACACCCACATCCCGCCTCGTCCAACAGCCTCTCTCGCTCTCTTCCTCTATATTTAGTCGGGGATGCAAGCCAATAGTATGACTAATCTAATAAGAAACAGGTTGCCATGAGAGCGCTGATATGAAAGACACTGTAAAATACTTCAGCTGAGATCCCACAATCGTGTCTCTTTCGTCTGGTTTTTCTTTGAATTTTCATCGTTCATCAATCGTTTTTGCATACAATGATTCGCAATGCACTGTCTACAGGATTATGTCACGCAAGAGGAAGGATCTTAGCGAAACGAATGCTGTGATGTGTTTCTCACTATGGGTGTGAAAGTACTTTGCATACAAACAGAGATACTTGACTTGTTTGTCTAGGCAACAGGTCATGCTGCTGTTATTTGTGCTCAAATATCAGCTAATAGGCTGTAAGAGTCCAGCTGTGCCTCAGCCTGACGCTGCATGAGCTTTCTCCAGTGATGTTTAACAGATGCTAATAATGATCGTCCTTTCAAACAGAAACTTCCAGTAGACATGATGACTGTGAAGGATTACGCTCGTCTCGTGCAAAATCAAAAATCCGATCGGTTCGACTTGCTGCTACTAGATACTTGACACTAGTGAACTCATGGGCCAGCTGAGTGCTGATATTTTGAAGTCTGTGCTGAGAAGGTCGTAGCGGTGGCATGTTCCTGTAACACGTGCTCACTAATGAACTCTGTCAGTGCCATGTAAAAGAACTTCTCAGAAATGTGTCGGTAATAGTGCACTCCTGTTTGTGAAGTGGAGCTGAGGGTTGATGAAGAACGTTATTGTAGTCAGCTTAAGCATTTGTGACCGAACAAAGCCGTATAAGAGGGGGTTTATACAAGCAGAGATCCAGATGCTTGATTCATATGCAGTGACAAAATGACCAGATTTTATACCTTTATGAAAATTTCTGTTTAGTTCTCTCAGCTCTCAGGACAGATGTATTCCTGTACCTTTTAGTTCAATGTTTAAATTGTCTTAATAAGGTGTTTCCCCAAGCCAAGTCGAGATGTGACCCTCGGATTATTCTCTTTCTCATTAGATAAATAAGCTTCCTAAAATTTTCCTGATCAGTTTAATAAACTTTAGAACTATAATTTGTACCCTGAGACAGTATACAAATGTATTGTGCAACAGGACTTATTTTAATACTTGGATGGATCTTGTTTAACGACGAAATAACGATAAGCAGAGATAATGGGAGGAAATAGCCTAGAAGTGGACATCACTGTCACTATCACTATCTGATCACTCATTCATTCATCCGTTCATCTTTACAACCTCTTCATCCTGGTCAGTGTCATCAGGGACCCGCTGTTGATCCGTGTAACACTGACCACGGGCAGGGATACATCCTGGCAGCGGTCTATCATACATATTCAATCTTAGGGACTGTTTAGCATAGTTCATGGAGGTGAGAGGAACCCAAGAACCTGGAGGAATCCCATGAGAGAACTGAGAGAACACACACACAGTCAGTAACCCAAGCTCAGGCTCACACCAGGGACCCCGGAGATGTTAGGAGGCAACGTCACCATCTGCACTAATGTGCTTCCACTGTGCTTCCTCACCGTGTTTAAGTGATAGTACACAGTTTAAGTTTAAGTAAGTTTTAATCCTGTTTCAGACAGATGAACTCTCTGGGCTCACACTAAAGGAGTTAATACTAGTGTGCCACATTGGGACTTTGTTAATGCTTTTGCTATTTAAAGAGAAATATCTGTTATTGTAATCATTTCTTTGCTGATTATGCAGGCTATTGTTTTGGTCAGAGTATTGCATTAAACAGTGGGTCTAATACCCTGTTGAGTTATAAGGAAAACCCTTATTATTTTCCTCTTCTGCTTGTTTTGTTTTCAGTGGATGCTTTAGATTTAGTAAAAAGAAATTTGGATTTTTGGAAAACATTGGGAAACTCATTGTGTGAAACATTTCAGTGTAAGAATTCTAATCCTAAAGTTGACCTAAACCTTTAACAAGCCTATTAGTCTAATGAGAAAGAATAATCCGAAATTTCCATTCTGAAGCAGGAGAATGTCTAGACAAATCTTACACCTTACTGAGACAATGTTAAATAATAATTTTACATTTTTAAACATCTAAAAGGGTTCAAGAATACGGTTTTCCATCAGACGGAACTCACAGCATATGAAATGACCATGCTGTCAGTTGCTATACTTCATGGCTCTTCGTTTGGTCATCTGATTAGCGATTAGGTTTTTGACATTTGCAGGACATTTGCTTCTGCTGTGAGTTACATTCATTCACATTCATCCAAAATGTCACTGTACTGAATGTCAGATATTTGCCCCTGTTCACTTCATCTATTCATTAGATGTGGATGTGGTTTCTTCACAGTGGAGGGACTGGAAAAATCTTCTCTGGCCAACTGCGATGTGGTAGTCGGAGGTTCCCAGTCCACTCAGCTGAAAGGGAAGGGGAAACTGTCGTCTCTAGGTAAAATCTTCAAACCCTGGAAGTGGAGGAAGAAAAGAACCAGCGACAAGTTTCAGGATCTCTCCAAAGGTAGACTATGCCTATTTGTTTTTTACGTGGCAACAAGATTGTTGTTGTTCTTTAGATTAGCTTTAGAGTTAATCCATTTCTATGAAGGGTAGGGGTTTTGTGTCACAATTCTGTCTTCAACTCTCACATACTTGAGTTAATATATTGTTCGTCAACACTACCAAATATTTCTGATTATAAATATACAATAATACCATAATATTTAACCACAATGTTTAAAGCTTGAGTGTTTACAGAAAAAATAAAGCCCAAAATTCGAAAAAACAGGAACTGAAAATGTATTATGAAAATGGATTACATTCTTCTGCATTGAGGTTTACAATACAAACTCACACACAAACACATTTTAATCTATTGACTTCATTTAAAATGAGTCATGTCCCAGGGCCTGATTCTGTAAGTACTTTCAGTTGAAACCAGATATTTACATACACTTCAGAAAAAAACACAAAAACTTTTTTTTCTTTACTGTCAAACATTAAATCAGAGTAAACTTTTTCTGTTTTAGATCAATAAATATTAACATATTTTTTGCATTTGTTAAATGTCAGAATCGATCGAGGGAGAATTTTATGGAATTTTTTTTTTATTACTTTCATCAGTCAAAAATTTACATACACTTCCTTAGTATTTGGTAGAATTGCCCCGAAACTGTTTCACTTGGGCCAAACGTTTCGGGTATCCTTCCACTTCCTTTCTACAATAGTTTGCTGGAATTTTGGCCCACTCCCCCTGACAGAACTGGTGTAACTGGGTCAGGTTTGTAGGCCTTCTTGCTCGCACTCGCCTTTTCAGTGTCACCCACAAATTTTCTATGGGATTGAGATCAGGGCTTTGTGATGGCCACTCCAATACCTTGACTTTGTTGTCCTTAAGCCACTTTGTAATTTGGAGGTATGCTTGGGGTCATTGTCCATTTGGAAGACCCATTTGCACCCAAGCTTTAACTTCCTGGCTGATGTCTTCAGATGTTGCTTCAATATATCCACATAATTTTCTTTTCTCATGATGCCATCTATTTTGTGAAGTGCACCAGTCCCTTCTGCAGCAAAGCAGCCCCACAACATTATACAGTACTACCACCCCCATACTTCACAGTTGGGATGGTGTTCTGAGGCATGGCCGAACAGTTCAGTTTTTGTTTCGTCAGACCACAGGACATGTCTCCAGAAATTAAGATTTTTGTCCCCATGTGCAGTTGCAAACTGTAGTCTGGCTTTTTTATGGTGGTTTTGAAGTAATGGCTTTCTCCTCCCAGAGTAACCTTTCAGCTCATGGTGGTAGAGGACTCGTTTTACTGTGGATAATGACACTGTCTTACCAGTTTCAGCCAGCATCTTCACAAGATCTTTTGCTGTTGTCCTGGGGTTGATTCGCACATTTCGCACCAAAAAACGTTCCTCTCTGGGACTCCTTCCTGAGTGGTATGATGGTTTTACATTCCCATGTTTTTTATACTTGCGTATTATTGTCTGAACGGATGAACGTTGGACCTTCAGACATCTGGAAATTGCACCTAAGGATGAGCCACACTTGTGGAGGTCCACAATTCTTTTCCTGATGTGTTGGTTGATTTCTCTTGATTTTCCCATGATGTCAAAGAAAGAGGCTCTGTGTTTGAGGTGTGCCTTTATATGTATCCACAGGTGTGCCACCGATTAACTCAAATGGAATCAATGAACCTATCAGAAGCTTCTTAAGCTCAGAATGGAATCATCTGGAGTTTTCTTTTTGTTTAAAGACACAATAAACTTAGTGTATGTATACTTCTGACTTTGACGAATGTGATAAAAAAAAAAACATAAAAATTCTCCCTCGCTCTATTCTGACATTTAACAAATGCAAAAAATATGTTAATATTTATTGATCTAAAACAGAAAAAATTTACTCTGACTTAATGTTTGACAGTAAAGAAAAAAAAGTTTGTGTTTTTTTCTGAAGTGTATGTAAATATCTGGTTTCAACTGTAGTTTTGTGCTATCATGAACATTTCTCTCCCATCTGCCTATCTAGTTTTAGAGAGAAAAATCTCCACCAGACAAACCCGTGAGGAGCTCATCAAGAAAGGGGTTCTTATTCCAGATCAAGGTTGTGTTTTCACTCAATAAACTATTCCTAGTTGTGATATTAGTCATTGATTTGTGGCTTGTGTTAGAGGTCACCCAGTGAACATTTCTCATTTCTGGGTAGCCGAAAGGGAACAAACTCAGTTGTGTGTGACAGAAACTACAAATGAAACCATCAGAGATCCATGTTGGATTGAACCAACAGCAATAAACGCTTCCTTTGTTTAGTTCATTAGTTACGTTTGTTAGTTAACCGTGTTGAATAAACACTTTCTTCATTTATTTGGTCAAGGCCACAGATACATATTTGATTAAAGATTATGTTAATGAATAGGTTAATAATGTAGAGTATAGTTAAATGACCGTGTCGTTTGCTTTTTCTCAGAGGATGCAGTGAGCACAGAGACTCTAAACGGACATGCAGTTCCCAGTGGAGTTACAGAAGAGGTCAAAGTGGACATCGAGTCCCCAGAAACTCCCGCTGAGGAGAAGACTGTGATTACGCCAGAGGCTGATGACACTGAAGGTGACATATTTTTAGACTGTTTGTCCTCCCTAGTCATATACAGCAGTGGTTCTCAAAATGGCGTCTGGGGATCGCTAGTGGTCTGTAAAGCATAGCCAGGGTCTTTCTTTTGTTCTTATAGCTTATTTAAGTAGGTTTTAATCCAAACATCAATAACTCAAAACAACCCTAGAAATGATGTCAACTTGTATTCTGTCTCTGGAAAGTTTTAGGAATAAAAATAGGAATAAATAAATCTACTGCTGTATTAAACAGACCAAAAAATAATGTTCTCAAAATAAGTGTGTAAATTCGAAGGTGTGCCAAGCTTCGGACTTGTTTGAGAATCATAAAGAAATCTATAGATCTGGGTTGAAATCATTTGAAAATACTTGGTGATTGTAGATAAAGGGTATAGTAATATATCTGCATGTAGCAGTTGAAGTATATTTTTGCTTTGGACACAAATTATCAAGCATTACTTTGAGCTGGACGGGAAACAGAGAGGATTTTGTGCTTTTCTCTGATTGTACAGCATGTTGGAGCAGGTGGCATTTGTACACGTTCGAGCGGAATTGGTTATTGCATAATTTCCAGAGTGCAAAAGTTTACATATCCTTTAGACAAAATGAACACAAGACAAGTGAACTTTACACTAATTGTTTATCGTGACGTTTGTGTAGCTGCGCCTGCATCATCACATAAGAGAAGTAGTCCAGTATGTTGACATAATCATTTTAAGAATTTGCCTTAATAACCCGTCCTCTGTTGTACCTCTGAGCAGCTTTGAGATTCTCTCAGTTGTAATATTCTTCCAATTGGTCTTGATGTATTTGTTGAAACTGTGTCGGCAGTCACACACTGACAATCCAGAAGGGTCTGGACTCTGATCATTGTCTTGCTGCCAGATTCACCCACATTTCATTAACACATGAGCTAGTGGAACATGTTAAATCTTTCACTTAGGGGATGCAAAATTTGCACTCATTTGTGTCTGATCAATAGTAGTTCCACGGTATGCAGGTGTCTCATGCACTCAATAACAATCAGTATTTATTCCTAAAGGAAAAACATGCAGCCTTGAACATTTTGTGCATTGGTTTTTCGGTAGATTTAGTGGTGTAGTCGAGCAGCGTGGCCTGAGCCGAGCAGGTTTGCCTGGCACCGCTACGCTAACAGCTGAGCTACATCAAAAACCATTTAATATTCAGCATGTCCAGATTTGAGACCTTTCCCTTTCTTTCCTTTCCAATGGAAACGTCTGGGTTCAGCAAATTTCTTGTGTGCTATCTGAATCACTGATTTTTTTTTCCCCTTTAGTGGAAGAATGTCACTGCTATTAGCAGTCCACTGCTTTAATGGTGAATGAACAGTGAACTTGTCATTTTTTTAATGCAGAGAGAAAGAGAGATGTGTTTTCTGCATTTTGCACATTTTTAGCTGTATTTCTTTTGCCTTGTCCTGTCTTAAGCCCTGCGCTCAGAGAGATCACTTCTGATCATCCTGAATTTACAGGAAAGTGCCACGCTAATGAAAAATGACTTCCTTCCCTCTCAAGACTTAAAATGTCATTTGGTTTTATCCACTTTGGCTAATTGTATAAAGCATACCATGTTTTTACTGTACTGACTCAGAATTTGTAAGTCGTAATTGGATAAACTACTGGTTTTCTGCAAAGCTCTGTGTTCGTCTGTCTGTCTGTCTGGGGCTCTGCCTGTTTTCATTGCATTTTCATTTCTGACACGCCAGAGTGCTCTGGTCCCGTCTCTGCTCCTGTACAAAAGAAAGAAAACACATGCAGCGCACAGGCCGGCGCGTCTGGAACTCAAAGACCCGCTGCTAAAAAACAGCAGGCCGCATCCAGCAAGGCCTCGAGCGGGGCGGCAGGCGCAGGGGTGAGGAAGGATGCCAAGACAGGGGTTAAAAAGGTACAGAAGGGCACTAGTAAACAGGCTTCCGCTCCTCCACCCAAACAAAATACACGAACCACAGCTCGTGGGAACGGTGAGTACCCAGGCTCGGAGTGGTGACGGAGCATCGTGCTTTTGCATGTGCAGTGCATGGAGGAGCTCTGCTTGATACTGAGCGTAATCCCTGACAAGCTAGTCTTCCCTTTTATACCACACGCTCTTGAACACTCGAATCTGTGTGACTAGAGGATGTTGATTCGATTCCCTTCAGTGGCAGCTCAGTAGTGTCAGGTGTCATTCAAATCACTGGGGTATTTAAACATAAGCAATCGAAGACTAAAGAAAGTACAATGTTTTCATTTAGTTTTCAGTAGACTCCAGAGTCAATAAGGTCCCTACTTTTTTTATGTCTTAATAAATTCAAGTGAGGCTGTTGAGGAGAGAAGCTCTACTGTCTAGTTCGTAGACATTCCACAACATCATTAATCATAACTATAAACTAATAACATGTACTGTACAATGTCTCATAGTTCATTTATAAATGTAATAAATGTAATTATTGGCGTGAGAGGAATAAAACACTTCAAAACGTTGTTAAAGGTAAAGAATCAACTTTGAGGTGGTACTCCATTTTGCTTTAACCTGCATTGTTGATTATTTTCCTAGAACAGCAAAACCCCAGTGTTTTATTACCCCCAAACATGTGTGAAAGTCTTACTTTGCACATGTCTGTAAAAATAAAGAGTCTGTAAAATGTATTTTAGAAAAGTTGGAACATCTGAATAAAAAAAAAAAACAAAACCCTGAGCATACATTAAATTTTAAAGAATTAAAAATAATGTTTGTAATGAGAAAAATAATACATTACTATAGCATCGGCGCCTTTCTAAAGCTTTATCTCCATTTAAAATGCCAGGATCTATGAATATAAATGAAGTTATAAGTTCATTTGACTTGTTAACAAGCTCACGTAAATTTTTCCTTAAAAAGTAGTCTGTAGGATTCAGTGAGCTGTATAAAACATTTTTTGATGCTTGCTCATGCGTCTAATATAGTAACTTTTATAATAAAAAAAACAACCAAAAAATATGTATTCTTTTAAATGTTTATCTAAGCTACCAGAACATTCTTCTAACATTTTCCTTGTATTATCCAGTAAAGCAAAACTAGACATTCTTTACTACCATCTTTTGTTACCAAACAAGCAAGATATCTTTCCACCAATATTGCTAGCCTTTAGTTAGTTAGTTAGCTACCTTGTTAGCTAGCAACTGCATGTATTTGTCACATAAACACAAATGAGATTTTATTAAATTTGAGCGATTTTCACGTTTCGGTGTTAATTCTAGCCTCTTTAAAAAATAAAAATAAAACTACTAAAACAAACCAAAGCATTTTGTCTGTCATCAGCATTAGCTTAACGTGCAGGTTCTCTTGCTTCTAGCTACCACATGGTGCGCTAATGTAGTAGAATATCACTAGGAATGTAGGCTGGAGCTTTGAGTTTGCGACTGAGTTTAAATGTAAAAATTATTATTATAAAAAAAAACACTATTTGTTGGTTTAAGTAAAACTGAAGCATTTTGACTCAAAATAGAAAGAAGGAAGTAGATGCAGAGAAAAGTACATGTGACACATATATTCTCCATTTTCACTTTTAAGTGTTGCTTCATGCTTGGTCACTTTTCTGTGCATTGATGTGTGTGTGTGTGTATCGCCTGTTTTGGTTTTTGGGTTTTTTTCCAGATATAGAAACTCTTAACGAGAGATTCTTTCGATGCTGGCGTGAGTGCATGAGGAGCTTTGTGTTCGATGAACAGCATCACTGCCCACACTTCCGTCTCCTTCTTTACCTGAGAGGAAGCATGCAGTCAGAGAAGGACAGAGTCGAAGTGTTTTGCATGTTGTTTGTTTAACGCATGTGAGGGTTGCATGCATTCCATGATCCTGGGAAACTGGAATTGTCCGTGCTGCTGGTGTGTGCTAGCAGCAGCATTGTTCTCTTATCTCTGCAGGAATTTTCTTATCGTTATGAACATGCCATTGTCAGATGGATTCTCTTCAGGTTTTTAATGTTTAGCGTTACTGTACATATGTATTTGTACAAGTCAGAATAGATTCAGACTAGAGTCATGCCGAAATCTTGACAATTTGACGTGATCAAATTATTTCTGCATTATTTTTTATTCCAAGAAGGATTATTTATTGCCAGACAGGTGAGAAAAAATCGATGTTAGTACACTAAATATAGCAGACCAAGACTATTTCAGTTCACTTATCAGTCAACTCCGTGTCCGTGAGACTTCACTCATATTCAGCAAAACAACCCAATTCATGCTGTTCTGCTGTTTTTGTAGTTTTTTTTTTGTCATGTTTTTCACCGTGACCCAGAACTGAAATGTAAACAGTGTAAACTGTCTTTTTAATAGAAAATTTAAAAAGCACTGCATTTAAGAAGGATTATGAGCTAAAAATCTAGCACAGTAATAATGATTATTATTACACTAACGTGGTTAACCGGAGCTGCAGTCTCAGCTCACATTTGAAATGAATTGTGTTGTATAATTACAGCTGCACAGGTGCCAACATCTGCATTAGTGTTTATAAATATTTGGCTCTTGCTACAGCGATAGAGAACCTAAAAAACAAAAGCTAAACCAGCAGGGCAAATATATTCCCCCCTGTGTAAAAACAGATTTACTGAAGGGCAAAGGATGCAGTTTTTTGCGAAAGAAGCTTATTTGTAACTTTTAGCGGTTGCTTATGCTTCATGCCGACTTCGTCGAGGTGAACTTTGACCTCTGAATGAACTAACCTCCCTCTTATAAGCAACAGGAAACAATAAGGTGTGGTGTTGTTCAGTGCTGATAATTAGTGGTCACACTGGATTTTCGCCTCCTTTTGTCAATTCCATTCTGTTGCTTAGTGCACATCTGAACAGTATGAGCCATCCTGTCCATCACCATACACTAGGAATTTCTTGTTAGCTCCTCTGGAACACCGTCCCACATATTCCACTGACATTTCTGTAAATAGTTTTTTTTATAAATCCTCATAAAAAGCGTGTGTGGTGTTTCTCTGTTCTCACATGCAGGCCTTTAAAATCTCCTAGTTTTTACATTGTGGATTGGACAGAAATGTTAATAACGTTTGCTGATGTTCCACGTCCAGTGTATTTTCCTTACGCAAAATTTCATTTAACCTAGAAATAGCTCTTGTTCCTTTTTTCGCTCATTTCTCTCATCGTCGCTATTGTAAGCACTTTCCTTACATAGGACTTTCTGAAAAAAGCTTTGTTCTCACTCAGTGTCATTTCCTGACAGCTAAATCCACCACTCCAAAGAAAACTGCTGGCTCGGCTAAAAGTTCCTCTCAGGCCTCGTCGACCGCCGGTGGGAAGAACGTCAAAGATGGCACCTCTGAACTGACTCCAGCAGATAGTAAGACTGGAAAGAAAGCCAGATCACCTCAACCCCGCCCCAAAGCCTCGGCTGGATCCGAAAACTCAGCCGAGGGCAACTCTTCCGCTAAAGACCAAAGGCATAGTCGTCTGGCCCCCGGTGCTGATGGGAAGGCCGATAAGGAGACGTCTCAGGTCGGAGAAGATGCTAAGAAACAGTCTGAATCGCCCAACGGAAGTCATCCGCACGAAAACAATGCTACAGAAGAAACGGCATTTACAGTAAGCCCACTTTCCTCAGACACACCAGGAGAGAACCAGAGCGCAGAGAAAGCAAGCAAGGACACGAGGACTGGAGCAGATGGAGACAAACAGTGAGTACACTATCTCTCTACTCCGTGGTTCACAGGAACATCATTATAATTCCACTCAGGTATTACTGCTCACTGGCTTATAGAGTTCTGTTTATTTCTCTATAGTATCACAGCTGTTTCATTTTATATTCGTTTGGTTTTATACTCAACTTGTACTGTCAAAGCCTGCCTGTTTCTCAGCATTGCTTAATTCTCGAATCTAATTGACCAGCATTTATTATAATAGCAGGTCAGACAGTAGTTCCAGCTGTAATTTAGATCCCAAATTTCTATTGTGCTCATTATCACCGGTCACTGTACTATGAAGTTGCCAGTAGGTGTTCCTTCTACCGGTTGTTGATTGTTTATTAGTAGATGCTGCAACTAGCTCTCCACTTGACAGCAAATCAGTTTTCTTTCTGCTAAAATAAAACATTCTAGAGTGAGATTTGGTGCTTATGTATAATATTCACCGGTGTGTATATATGCATCAAATCATGAGATGAAGGAGAAGCAGTGTGTGCTCTTGGCCACGGATCACGGGTGCTCTACTGTCTTCGCTCGCATTTGGTAGTCGCTGCACCATATTTGCATAACGTTACACTTTTCTCAGCTTTGCTGTGTCGCTGGACACGCCCAAATCTTGTCACTAACGGTCACTGTCGCTCATGCTAGCAGAAGTCGTCAGATTTTGTTTAAAATGGACGATTTCTGTGTGAACGTAGAATTAAAACATGTTAACGTTTCTGTAGTTACACAAGGGCATGTATGATATTTACGGATACTCCACATAATCTAAGACTGAAATTAGCCAGAATAAAACAGGGTTTTTATTTAATGAAGAAGAGCATAGCATAATAGTGGAAGTGGAGAAGTCGTAGCTCAGTGGTAAAAGGTGTTAGACTACTGATCGAAAGTTTGTCAGTTCGAATTCCAGGACCATCAAGCTGCCACTGCTGGGCCCTTGAGCAATAGCCTTAACCCTCAGTTGCTCAATTGTATAAGATAAACTTGAGATAAATGTGAGCATGTGCCAAATGCCTTAAATATATAATAGTTTATATGGTGAAGTATTCAGTATAGAGATGTTTATTTAGCATTTATAAAAGCACCGTCAGTGCTTTAAAAAGTCTGTGCATTTTCTGCTGCTGGAGAGTCTTCAGAACAGGAAAGTTTCAACGTAACAAGACAGGATGACAACATGTTTTTTGTTTGTTTCTTATTATCATCGTGAGAGAGTGAATATGAGAGAGAGTGTGTGTGTGTGTGTGTGTGTGTGTGTGTGTGCGGTGTGTGTGTGTGTGTGTGTGTGTGTGAGAGAGAGAGAGAGGCTGGTGAGGAAACAACTATTTACATCTCTAATGATGTAAGCGATAACAGGAAGGAACTTGTCTTGCAGTTGTTCTATGACAATAAATATAAGAAATGATAAATAAAATGGTAACACTCTTTTATTCATTTTAAAATATATATTCTTTGGAAAATTGCTATGGTTTAAGGATGTGCAGTTAAAGAAAAGTAATCCACTTCTGGGTGAAATCCATAACTCCACTTTGAGTAAAGGCAACACCACACCACCTCATCATGGGTTTTTACCTGTAACTGCAAAGGTACATCGATCAGGCATAACATTATGACCACTTGCCTAATATTGTGTTGGTCCCCCTTTTGCTGCCAAAACAGCCCAGACCCATCGAGGCATGGACTCTGAAGGTATGCTGTAGTATCTGGAACAAGATGTTAGCAACAGATCCTTTAAGTCCTGTAGGCCCCACCTCGCAACTTACAGGACTTAAAGGATACTTACAGGATAATTTTGATAGATACTGACCACTGCAGACCGGGAACACCCCACAAGAGCTTCAGTTTTGGAGATCCTCTGATCCAGTCATCTAGCCATCACAATTTGGTCCTTTGTCAGACTCTTACACTTGTCCATTTTTCCTGATTCTAACACATCAACTTTGAGGACAAAATGTTCACTTGCTGCCTAATATATCCCACCCACTAACAGGTGCCATGATGAGGAGATCATCAGTTATTCACTTCACCTGTCACTGCTCATAATGTTATGCCTGATCTGTGTACCCAAGTGTTTCATTCCTTACGTATCAGTTTGGCAGTTTGAGCTGGTTCTTGTGGCATTGCCCACATGACCATCTGACCAACATCTGTGACCTAATTTCCTATGGTGTAACTCTGGGAAAAACAGCTTACGTGCCTGTGGAACATAACAAACACAGTACATTTTTCTGTCATCTGCTCTCCGAGTCGTTGAGCATTGATCTGCCATTACGTTACACATTACACATTGTGAATTGTGAACTTAAAGCACATGGTTGATCAGTGATTTTTTTCCCCTCAGGTTACTGATGTAATTGTGGTCTAGAGGTTGTGTTGAATGAGCTTGTGTGTTTGGTCATTTACAGAACTGATGGAAGCAGGAAACCGCAGGGTGTCAATGTCGAAAGTCCAGAAGTGTCCGTTATCCCTAATACCCTCAGAGAAACGGCGGCTAGTGACTCTGACTCAGACGGGCCCATACTCTATAAAGACGAGGAAGAGGAGGATGAAGAGGACGAGTACACCTCCAGTAGGTGTTTTTTCTCTTGTGGTGTAGTATTACACAATTCATTTTCCGAAAGTGGTGAGAGTCTATAATGGTGATCACTATACGATTTTTTTTGGCTTCATCTTGGTTTATATATATTTTTTCTTTTCATGGCCCTTCTTTCATTTGCCTAATTTACAGAGCATTCTGACACAGATATTTCTAGAGAAGTCTGTAAGTCTGTCTATCAAATGTGGACGATGTTCTATTTTAATAAAAGTGAACCAGGTAGAACGAGGGAAACTGTTTCGAAGCCAGACCCCCCTATGGATTTAATCAGAGCCAAATTAAAAGAGCGATGCAGACGTATTTAGTATCAAGGTGGATACTTTTTTCATTTGGCTAGTTTGACCAAGTGAGTGTAAAGAATTAGTAGAAATTAATGTAACTTAAATTTGCATGATCAAGCAATCTGTCAGGACAAACATGTATACATGCTGTCTATAGAGAACATAAAGAGAATCTCTCTTCTTTGTAAACACCAGCGAGTTACATGGCATGAGTTCTAAAAGCTAGCACAGTTGCCTCACAGCAAGAAGGTCCTGGGTTCGAATCCTGGGTTCAAACAGACAGGGGCCTTTCTGTGTGGAGTTTGCATGTTCTCCCTGTGCCTGCGTGGGTTTACTCCAGGTACTCTGGTTTCCTCACACAGTCCAAAAACATGTACATTAGGTTGATTGGTAATTCTAAATTGCCCATAGGAGTGAGTGTGAGTGTGTGTGTGTGGTTGTCTGTCTATATGTGCCCCTGTGCTGGACTGGTGACCTGTCCAGGGTGTACCCCTGCCTCTCGCCCAATGTGTGCTGGGATAGGCTCCAGCAGATCGCCGTGACCCTAATTGGGAATAAAGCGAGTATAGACAATGGATGGATGTTTTTATTTATCGAATCCTAGTTACTTCGTATTCAGTATTTTAATATACAATATATTTTAATCTCAGTTCAGCTAATCTGTGAATTGATAATTGATCACGGTTTTATTCACCACAATATCAGCAATAAGCTATCACAATATCATTTATTGTCAATTATTAATCAATTATCTGCTAGTAAGGTAAATATTAATGTGATGTGATAGAGGAATTCAGCGAACAATTTTTTTTAAATCTATTATTAGGTCTTTGCTATATATAAGCATTTGGTTGGTAACAATATGGGACACAGGAAATGACCCTAGAAGCCTGCTGTCATGTCCTGTTTCTCATTGAAACAAAGAATTACATTTAGTTACATTGCCAAGATCTGAGTTTTGCGCATTAATCCATCGTTTTTTTGTCAATACACTGTGTTTTTGGTGTGATGTGCTCCTGTCCTTCCTAATTCTCTCTCTGTCTCTCTCCGTCTCTCTTTCTGCTCTTTCTCCCTTTCTAATTTTACCTCCGCCTTCATTTTATGGCATTTTTAATGGCAGAACCCAAGTGCCTGAGAGAGATTAGCACGAATATTTGTTTCCATAGGCTCCCTTGCCAGTAAAATCCGCCGCAGAGACACGCTTGCCATCAAACTCGGCAACAGGCCCAGCAAGAAAGAGCTGGAAGAGAAGAATATCCTTCCAAGGACGTCAGAGACGGAGAGACAGGAACAGCGGCAGCTGATAGGCTGTAAATTAGTGAGGTGATGTTGACCCAGCACCTGCAGAACACCACAGAATATCAACACACTCCAGCTAAAAGATGGAAAGCACAATATATTTTGAAAGCCTCCATCGGGAATTGATGAATTCGTCTATAAGGAGTTTAGTTAATCCCAATTGGGAATTTTGATCTTGTCACATCAAATTGAGTAGCAGATTTTTGTTTTTTTGCTCCCCATGTTTAATCATATGATTTATTATTAGTGTGGTGATCGACTCATCTTCTTTCACTGCAGGCGACTCAGCCAGAGGCCCACCACTGAAGAGCTGGAGCAGAGGAACATCCTGAAACGTGAGTAAGCCCTTGTCTTCCAGTTCAGTCCCATGACAACATAAGGAAAAGTCTCTGTTTGCAGCAGAAAGGTTTTAACACACGTTGAACAATCACTTTGAAGCCGTGTTAAGTTAAAGAAAGACTCAGACTAGCTACTGTTTTAGTGCACTTTTTAATTTAGTTTTGAATTAGTATAAGCATTGTTAACCAATGAAGCCTGGACAACGGTGGACTTGTGGACTTGTGGACGGTGTTTTGTGCATTTTCACTCACAAAAGGTCTGGACGGTCTAGAAATCTGAAATTTAAAGTATACTAGAAAAGTATAGAAATTTAGAAAAGATAGAAAGGTTGTTCTTAGTGAAGGGTTTCACAATATATCCTTATATAAAAGATCAATATGTAAGTTCATTTCTAGTCTTTACATCCCCCAAATATCATTAAATTTCTCTGGAAGTGATTTAAAAGTAAATACAAATAATTTCATCTTGGTAGGAAAAAAATCTCACTAAAAAACAAAATCTATGTACACTATATGAGACAAGTTACTTCACCAGAGGTCTGTTTTGTGGTGATGATATGGGGAAGAAACCTTGAGAGGAACCAGACTCAAAAGGGAACCCATCCTCATCTGGATGACACCGGAAAGTGTCTCTCTGGATGAGAGCATCGTCCAAATGCCGTAAGTGTAAATGTAAATACAGCCTGAATGCGACAGCAGTGACTGCAGCGCACCAATCATAGTCTCATTCACACCACAGGGCAAACCATCTAGCAGCCTGTTTTTGGGAGGCCTGAGAAACCCAATAGACATTATATCTGAGTCTTTTTACACAGACAGTAAGCTCAGGATCAAATCTTGAAGTTTTGAGAGGAAAAAAAACAAAACAAAGTCTTTAAAGGTCTGGAAAGTGTCAATTTTCTCTCTAGATTGTTTCCGATCTGTAATAGAGCTTTGGCTATTTTCATCAAGAGCCCTCGAAACTGCATATGAAACCTGCTGAGGTATTTTACAGAACTGCATAATCTGCTGTCAGGTGTCTATTTCTCCTGGACAAGAACAGTAATTATTCATCTGTGCTACAAAAAAAGCCCAAGCATCTACAATAGCCAGGATCAAAGCACATCCAAGGCGGTCTGAGTCACCCCGATTTCATACATTTTATACTGAGAGAAGCAAGAATAATGACGCCCAGAATGAACTACAAGCATTGTCAAAATGTCATTTTATTCTAAGCACTGGTGTTAAGATGGAAAGGAATTGAACAAGCCTGTGGACGGTTAATGCAGTGTGACTGATGGGAAAGAAGCAGCGTGTCCGTTTGCTCTCCACCGCTGAAGTGCACTCAGGCTGTATGTTCAAGCCAGAGGCTGAAACCAAGACTCGCGTTCACCATGGAAAAATACCATCAAGTCTGTCTAAGAACCCTCAGATTTTCATTTGTCATTATCAGCCATTCTGCTCCAGTCTTTTAAACAGGAGTCAAGCTTTAAGAGGCTACAAATTGCCTCATATTGTAATGGATTGTCAGGCATATCACAATCACAGCAGCCTCGCTGTATGAACATTGTTTACCTCACTGTCATAACTGGACACGTGTATTAAAAGCTGTGTTGCTGTTGTGTCACTTGTGGGTCTTTTTTCTGTTCCGTCACTGCAGAGAAAAACGAGGAAGAGGAGCAAGAAGCCAAGCAAGAAATTAAAAGACGGCTTTCTCGGAAGGTATCACACATTTCAACTCGCGTAGCTTCATTCCTCTCGTTTTATCAAATGCAATTTACATTTATAAACTCTATTCTTTAATCTTTCAAGGTTTAATTTCACTAATTAATGTTTTTTTTTATGAATTCTAACGTTACCACGGTATTATCCGTGTATTTGTGGTACACTGCGCCATCTGGTGGATATGAAGTGTACAACTTGTAAAATGTAAGGAGTGATTACTAACAAAGAAAATCCTTATTAAGTGATACGTCTGTTTTGAATATAGCTGCCTGCCTCAATGACTTGTGTGTATGGAGCTCAGGTTGTTAGTTTTCTATGCCGTCTAAATAAAAGAGCAGTGATTTCCATGTAGTGGAGAAAAAAAGGTCCTCTTTAATCTCTGAAGTAGCGATGCTTTATCATTTCAAGCACACTGCACATATTTGAAGTAAAAAATAAATAACTAGGCTTGATTTCTACACGATTTAGCCTTTAGTATAATTATTGAACTACTCTTGTTTAGAGAATCTTGTTACTGTTCAGTGTGGAACATTTCTGTATGTTTTGTGTGTTTGTGTTTGTCTGTAGCTGAGTCTCCGGCCCACAGTCGCCGAGTTAGTAGCACGAAGGATCTTGCGTTTCAACGAGTACGTTGAAGTGACTGAAGCGAAAGACTACGATCGGCGTGCTGACAAGCCCTGGACCAGGCTGACACCTGCAGACAAAGTGAGACTTTCACCAATTCTTCTCCTTTTCTCATTCTCTACATCTCTCAGTGTTTAGTATATATTATGTATATGCAAATTTTATTTAAAGCTAAACTCTTAAAGTTAATTTGTGTTATTTCACAAGATGCTTTACTATTGTGTTATATTGAATTTTACAGTTTTTACTCCAGGTATTACGGTTTCCTGCCACAGTCCAAAAACATGTTTAGGTTGATTGGTAATTCTAAATTGCCCATAGGAGTGAGTGTGAGTGTGTGTGGTTGTCTGTCTATATGTGTGTGGCCCTGTGATGGACTGGCGACCTGTCCAGGGTGTACCCCTGCCTTTCGCCCAATGTGTGCTGGGATAGGCTCCAGCAGATGACCCTGATTAGGAATAAAGCGGGTATAGAAAATGGATGGACGAATTTTATGTTGGTGCTGCCGCCTACTGGCCATTGCACATAAGTGTTAAGTACGATTCGGATAAAAAAATGTACCTTTGATATTGCTTATCAAAACAGATTGCATTTAATGTGTTAATAATGTGAATCATATATAGAATTTTCATTAACCAAATATTATACTGCCTAAGGATTTGCTGTAGTAGATTAAAAAAAAGCCTTTGTGATTTAGCATAAGTGGAAAGCTCAGATTTTATTATTAGCATGCACTTATCAACTAATTATTAACAGGAGGACTAAGTGAAATTCTGTTTTGATAAGAAACGCTTTTCTGGATGAATTGTGGACATACTTTTTTGTTGTTTGTTTCAAAGGCTGCTATACGCAAGGAGCTTAACGAGTTTAAAAGCAAAGAGATGGAAGTACACGAAGAGAGCAAACAATTTACCAGGTGAGTCATGAGTACAGAAGCATATTTACAGACACAAATACATTTTTTCTGAGTCTGATGTAGGCGAGAGATACAAAATTTATTGAAATATTTTTCAGAACATTTACAGCTTGTGTACCTTGGGTTGTATTAAAGAATGTCTTTGTTAGTCAGGCAGGTGAAGTATATGAGAAGATAATGTGTATGCGCATACACATTGTTGTTATTTTAGCTATCTACCACAGTATGTTGGGGTTGAAATGAAATGGTAAATATGACAACTGAAGGCAGAACACCCTAAAAACAAACAGGACCTTGAGACAGCTGCAGTAAAGATACCCTGTGTATGGGGTTCAGACTAATCAGTATATAGTTTATTGTATATTGATGTATATTAATGATGAGAATTTAATGTATGATTATGTTTAGTTTGTCTAATCATTTTTGGGCCCTTGGAAAAAAAAAGGGGTGGGTGTCATGGAATAATATCTACACCATTCACTGAATTTGATTGAATGTAAATGAATTATTAAATATACATTAATTCAGTGTGAGCTCTAGTATACCGTGGTGGACACCTACAATAACCATAACATCCACATATTTATTGGCCAGACTCTTCTCACTATTTTCTCTCATGCTAAATATATCATGTCTAAACTTGGCACCGTAATTCCGAATGCATTTATTTGCAAGTCAATATTCATAAATGTATCGTTACTATCCAGCTCAACAGGAATTACATCTGTATATTCATGCTATCGTCCAGTGAACTAATCACGTGGCAGCAGTGTAGTGCAAACTGGACAGCTGATTTGAAAAATAATCCAATAATCCAGTCCTTTAGTGTCAAGTTTAACATCAGAGTCCTGTCTGGCTGACCGGAGAGGAATCTGATGTTGTCTTGCAGATGTGGTCTGTTGGTCTGTTGTGATGTGGTTATTTTAGTTGCTGTAATCATCCAATCAGCTTAAGCCAGTTCTCTCAAAAGGCATTCTGTAGTTTTTTTCTTTACTATCATTGTGTGTAAACTCTAAAGACATACCAGGATGTCAGCAGTTTCTGAAATACTTAAACCAGTCAATCCATACATTCCTGGCACATACCTCCTTACTACAGTGAGACTGCATTAACTGAACTGTACCTGCATTACACTGTTGCCATATGATTGGTTGATTGGATAATTGCCCAGATGAGCAAGATATACAGGTTTAAAGTGGCTGAAGAGTGTATCTAATATTGCCAAATGTCAGTATAAGTTCTATATACAACATTTCTGAATATACAGTGTAATTTAAGTAAAGTGTATTTTGGCATGGGGATGCACTATATAGGCATTCTGAGCAGGAGGATGTTCTCTCATGATGGATGATTATATTAAAGGGAGACAGGCTTCACTGTCGTCAATACACTGATTTTTTTTTTAATCGTTTACAAGGCGAAAGGAGATTAGAGATATAGATTCAGGTGCCTGTAATAGTTGTAGAAGGGTTTCTGTGTTGTCTAAACAGTTGCTGCTGAGCAATAATAACATTTTAAGTCATTGAAAAGATTTTAAATAGAAATTAGACCGCATCTCAAATTAGCTTCTGATTCTCTTCTGTCTAAAATCTCTTCCACTTTTACTGTATAATGCTATGCCCGAATGAACCGATTCTGCAATGTAGAAAAATTTCTCTGTAAAGCAGTGGGACATTAATTCACCACTATTACATCTATTCCGCTATTATGTCATGCTGTGATTTAAATTTCAATCATATTACCGTACTTCCTATTCACTAAAACCCCAGCTTGCTTGGGCAGATTATCCATCAAACCGTGGCTGCATTTATTTTTCCTCTTTTTGTTAAGACTCAGGAGTACGATTTTATTAATCTATTAACGTGAAATGAAGTAAAAAAGTAAACTGTGAGCATGATTTTGTGACCTCAGTGTAGTATCTCATGATCACATCGAACACAAAATACATTAAATATTATATTATATTATATTATATTATATTATATTATATTATATTATATTATATTATATTATATTATATTATATTATATTATATTATATTATATTATATTATATATTACATGGTTAATGATCGGTGCATTGTGTGGTAGATTTGCACAATTATTTGAGCTTCTTTTTTTTCTAAATCTGATTAAGTTGAGCTTCATTGGCTTCCTCCTCGGAAAGCTGTCTTGTTTTCCAATAAATTTTGGCTTGATCCTTCTTTTTTCAATCTCCCTACTGTGATTGTGTTAAAATAGCGTCCGCTCTCTCTGTGCCTTGGCAGGTTCCATCGTCCCTGAGAGGCTGGAATGGTGCCCACACCACACACATACACACACACACACACACTCTCTCTCTCTGTCTCTCTCTCTCTCTCTTCCGGTTCCTTCACTTCATTTTCCACTGCGGGGCTCACAGTCCAGCTCCATGTCACACACTGACACATTTCGGTCATCGTGTCTCTAAACATCATGTAATACTCGGGTGAAGCAGAGGACAGCCGAAACGCCAGTGAGAGAGATGTCTGTGCGAGAGCAAACATGAACAGGTGCCTTGCTCTGTCCCTGGCTTTGTTTGCACACACTAAGGACATGAAGAATTTTTTTTTTTTTTGTCTCCTTTTCCCAGTATGCCTCAGGACATACAGTGACCTATACTTCTGGACACATCATTCTGTAAGATTTCGTGCTGAGGATGTGGATTTTTTTTTTTTTTTTTTTTAAAACATGACTGATTTTATAAGTGTTACAGCGTGAAGGCCCATATTACTTGTGAATATTCATGCATGTGAAAAAAATCATAGTCACCCATTGTACCATTTCTATAAGAAACGTCGAACAGGAAGTCTTTTACAAAATGACAAATGTTTATTCATGTTATTATTATTATTATTATTATTATTATTATTATTATTATTATTATTATGAATGGTAGCAGCTGTAAAGGAAGTCAGATTTGCTTTGTGCCTTTTCCTATTGCATCCAATAAGCTGCTTCGGGTATCAGCTCCATTTGAGCATATGTGGTGCAGATGGTCTTTAGTTTTCATAGCTTTACAGTCTTATGGTTGCTGTCTTCATCGATTTGGCCTTGGGCAAAACAGGCTGTGTGTCTAAATGCTGTATTAACTACAACAGGGCTGAATCTTCACTCCATTATTGCACTTGGACTATGGGAAATGCTCATTCATTCAACATGCTGGGTTTACACAGTAGTCACATTTTTGTATATGTATTTGTTTTTGTTTTTTTTTGTTTGTTTGGTTTTTAAGCATTCCCTATGGTTTTCTCCACAAACGGAGCCTCATCTCATCATTTCACTCCTGCACCACCTCCTTCTCATCGCACCCAACCGGGTGGAAAAACTCCAGATCTGTTTTGCTGCTGCGAGCATTGCCATGTTGCTTTGTATTGTAATATGCAGTGGGATCAAACTTTTTACATTATACTGTTATAAGATGATGTTACCATAAATGTACATGTACGAGAGGCCGGGAGTGTTATTTTGTCATTGCAAACAGGTATCATGGAGAACTATTTAAATTATTTTTAATCAGTTGTTGTACAGAAAGTGCATATAATACATGTGAATACATCCATTATGCTGGAAAGCAGCAGACTGATTGTTTTGTTTATTATTACTGCACTCTTCCCGTGCTGAGGAAAACAAAGCACTCGCGTCTTTTTCAACATAAAAGGATTTGGGTTTAGGTCACTCAGTGCAGAGCCTAAAATTTTCTCTGCCGATGAGTCTTTGAAAATAATTCCTATAATTTATGGTTGAACATGGGGGAACTGCAGGAATACTTCATTGTGCCTTGTTGTATATTTTCTGTGTGTAACCTTGTGTTTCCTCTGAGTTCTTCAGTTTCCTCTCATCCGAGCAAAACATGGTGGTGGGTGCACTGGCTTTACTAGGGTGTGTGTTTGTGTGAGAGATGCAACAGTGGCATCCCATCTTTGGTTTATTTCCAGCGTTCCAGGGATAGACTCCGAATCTCCTGCGATCCTGGACGAGGAAAACATCACGGCGCTCAGGTAAACTGCTCTGAGCAGCCTGATTTTCAGCTGATTTAGCCGTGTGTAGATATAACTGAATCAGGCCAAGCCTTACTATTTTACACCATTGACTCCAAGGCCTGATTCTTTCCATGGAACTGAGCACAAGTCAGTGACATTAATTTCACATTAAGTCATGCTGGTGTTCCACAAATCATTTTAGCGGCTTAATAAAGCAGCTCCGAGCCGGATACATTGAGCAGATGGTAAGACAAGTGGTAAAAAATGTGATACGACAGTCATAGCCTCGGTTCCATGGAACAGAGACGAAATTGCAAACACAGTAAAATGTCATTGCTATCTGTCAGCAGGTCCATTTTTTATAGTCGAGGTTATGAGACCCATGTGTCCTTATGATGGTGGAAATATCTTTCTAATCTTTCTTTTTTATTGAGCACAGATTCTCAACCCTGCTCCTAAAGTACCCCGTCCTTCACATTGTATTGCTTTCCTCGATCCCGACACACCAGATTAACTAATTAATAACCTTCCATGTGTATAAGAGCGTGGAAAACACGAAAGTGTGCGCTTCAAGACAAGGGTTGGGAACCTGTACGATATAAGATCTCTTTCTATTCTCCTGTGCCTTTGCACATCTTTTGAGGTGTTTAGAACATGGCTGCATCCAAGAATATCATCCATTTTCACACCTCTGAATGAATCGAAGTAATACACGTGGACGTACCCTCAGCGAGCACGTAATAACCAATTTGTAGCAATTTATCCAGAATAATATGCTCAGCCCTCGGGTTTTGTGGGTTATGTACCTAATAAGCAGCAGCGGCTTGTCACTATAGATTTTTGTACTGAAGGATGACATTAATAACGACATACCCTCAAACAAATTCAAGTCGAGAGGCTATGGCCCTTGACAGGCTACTATCTGTCATAATAGAAGGGTGAGAGTCAACAACATGCGGTCATCTAGCAGTGAGTGATTTTGTACATATCTTTGTTCAGCTGACTTTGACCCAGCAGGTGTGTGTTTCTTGTGTGACACACGGTAGAGCTTATACCATTACCCAGGTTTCAGGTAAATTTCCAGCATGTGGGGATTATATTGATATATGCATTTCTAATGTGTAGATATTATCTACTCCATAAACCCCATTTTCTTCTCCAAATCTTTGCGAAATATTTTTACAATACTACATCATGGCCACACAGGCTGCATTTTATTAGATTAAATTTTAATTATTTCCTATAAAGCTTAGCAGTAAATTTAGTCCAATCTGGCAACCCCATTAACTATGCTGTCCAATTTTCTATTGCCCCAAACACGGGATGTCCGGCCCCTGTGCTTTGTGAAATAATAACTATACACCAATCAGCCATAACATTATGACCACCTGCCTAATATTGTGTTGGTCCCCCTTTTTCTGCCAATACAGCCCTGACCCGCCGAGGCATGGGCTCCAACTAGATCCCTGAAGGTGTGCTGTGGTATCTGGCACCAAGATGTCAGCAGCAGATCATTTAAGTCCTGTAAGTTGCGAGGTGGGGCCTCCAGGCCGGGAACACCCCACAAGAGCTGCAGTTTTGGAGATGCTCTGATCCAGTGGTCTAGCCATCACAATCTGGTCCTTGTCAAACTCGCTCAAATCCTTACGCTTGCCCATTTTTCCTGCTACTAACACATCAATCTGAGGATAAAATGTTCACTTGCTGCCTAATATATCCCACCCACTAACAGGTGCCATGATGAGGAGATCATCAGCGTTATATACGGCACTTGACAGTGGTCATAATGTTATGCCTAATTGGTGTATGAACACATGATCCTGAAACATCTATAAAGGCAGTCGAACATTGGCATATATCTGTCAGGTAGCAACATCATTTCTTTGTTTGTTGTGAAAATTGTGCAATATTTCCCAGAATGTTTTTTTTATGTAAAAAGTGTCTCTCTTTAGTGAATAACAAAATTGTTTCCTAGTCATCTAAGGTAAGATTTAAGTAAATCATAATAAACTGCTATATTTGATTTTATAGCTACTTTACATCATTTATCATGTGTAAGAAGTTCAATTTTAGGTTTATTAGGCCGTCAAAACACTTGGTATACTCTTTGTGGAACAGACCTCCAGCACATCCAAGCCTCTCTCATCATTTTTAAAGTTCAGCTATTTATAGGTTTATCAACAACGAGCTGTTTGGAACTGGCAGATGGCCTACTGTATGATCCCACCATTACCCTCACCTCCTCCTCCTCCTCCAGTTCATGGTTTACTGGTGATAAAGTGCTAGCAATCCAAACAATGCCCTGCACTGAGCTTGTGCAAGCTGCTTGGGCACTGGAGAGGAAAGCGATGCACCAGGATGTCCGTCTGGCTGCTCTCCAATGGGAAGTCTGCTATAAAGCCGTGAAGCAGGCCAACAAAGGCACAAGTGCTCAGCATTAATTTTGTTCTCTGCTTTCCAGCTGGTGTGTATCGAGCTCTCTGTTTGCCTTGAAAGGCAGGGTTCAGGTCAGCTTTTGCTCTAGCGCTATTTACACACACATACGATCTGAGATCATTACTGTCCTGAGATGGACTGTGAGATCAGATGTGGTGATATTTCACATGACAGGTTGAATAGCACCGAGGAAAATCTACTAGTTTATCAATAAGAAAAAAAAACTTTGTTCAAGAAGAACCAGATATAATCCAAAAATGGCTCCAGAAGTGGGAAAATGTCACTCTGGATATTCTTTCATTCATTTATTCATCTTTAGTAACAGTTTTATCCTGGTCAGGGTCACAGTGGATCCAGACTCTATCCCAGGAACACTGGACCTGAGACAGGATACACCCTGGATGGGATGTCAGACCATCGTTGTGCTCCACGCACACACATTCACACACACCATCTCAACTGGAG
The DNA here is from genome assembly GCF_019097595.1 of Hemibagrus wyckioides. Lineage (NCBI taxonomy): Eukaryota > Metazoa > Chordata > Actinopteri > Siluriformes > Bagridae > Hemibagrus > Hemibagrus wyckioides. The sequence continues at coordinate 11,270,142 of NC_080712.1, forward strand.
TAAATTTTTATTGGTCAAGCCACATGTTTTGGGGATTGGGGAGGGGGTAGGGAGAATAGAGAACCCGGAAGAAGCCCATGTGGGCACAAAGAAAACATGTTTAACTTAATATATTGCTGGAATTTAGCAGAAGCCCTTATAATTTACATATTTGTATATAACTGAGCAACAGAGGGTTATGGGTCTTGCTCAGGGGCCCAGCAGTGGCAGCTTGGTGGACCTGGGAAGTCACAACCTTCCAATCAGTAGTCCAACGCCTAAACCACTAAGCTACCATGCTCCCCCTTAAGCTCAGGACTGAACCAGGGACACTGGTGGAAAGATTTGAGGCAGCACCATCACCATGCTGGCTTTCTCGGGCTATTTTAGAGCTTTAAGTAAGTTTATTTATGCTCTTAAAAAAGAGCTTACATATACTATACGTAGAAATCTTTCTGTTTGTCCCTCATGGGGAACATATAAAGGAGTTAACTGATATCCTACAACAGAAAGTTACAGAAAACCCTAAAACTTTCCCAAGATCTTCTGATGAACCCTATTTTCTACATGCGTATGGCATAAGGGCATTGAAAAGATATTCCCTCACTTCCTGTATTGATGATGGTGCCAGACAGCATCACGACAAAATCTCCAATAGATGCATAATTGACTAAAGATCTAGAGAGTGTGAAGGACACAGCATATGATTTACATAATTTTCATCATTTTTAATTTAGAAAAAAATGGTTTCATCAAACAATTCTAAGTGTCCTTGTGTACTGTATGTGGGGGTGGAGTCATCCTGAAAGAGACTACACCTCCCTAGGATAGAAACGATTCATCATGGGATAAAGGTGATTGGTCAGACGAATTTTGCAGTATACAGTATAGCTGAGGCGAGGTTTTTCCTTTGTATAATACATAGTAGATCTATATAACAGAGCTTCATTAGTTCAAATGGCATACCTATATAACCTTTTCATTTATTTGGTACATTTGTTTATCCAAAGAAACTATTAACTGAAGTGGTGTTGAACCCAGCCCTAGTGCAGCGAGATCTATTAGTCTGTGTACTGCCAAAAGTTAATAACAAAAACGTTTGGGGGTGTTGGTTGGGTTGATGAGTTTAATCCCTGTGGAGAAATCTTGTACTCAGACTTTTTTTTTTTTTTTGCTGTCATAAGATTATAATTGTTCACACTCAGATTTAGTCTTCTCTTGGCAGCAAGGGCACAAGCAAAATGTCACTCTTCTAGTCATGAGCATTTGCATGTTGCTTGCAAACCTTTTTTTAATGCTTTCAAATTCAGTTCTGCTTGCTTTACCAATTTCTGTGAAAAACAACAAAAACTGTTCATCATCAGTCAATGTTGGCTGGATAAGTTACAGGATATGAGCAATACATTTACTATTAGTATTCTACATTTTAATTTATAACCATTAACATTAAGGCAAGCTGTTGTACCCGTTATTTGCATAATTTTTGTCTTATTGTTGAATCAAGAACATAAACCAGTTAAGTATTTATTATAACAAAGCTCTGGGGATCTGGGGAATTTGGAGGCCAAGTCAACACCTCAAACTCATTGTTGTGCTCATCAAACCATTCCTGAATTATTTTCTCTTTGTGGCACGGCGCATTATCCTGCTGAAAGAGGCCACAGCCATCAAGGAATACCAGGGATGTACATGGTCTGCAACAATGCTTAGGGAGGTGGTACGTGTCAATATAACATCCACATGGATGGCAGGACCCAAGGTTTCCTAGCAGAACATTGCCCAAAGCATGACACTGCCTCTGCCAGCTTGCCTTCTTCCCATAGTGCATCCTGGTGCCATGTGTTCCCCTGGTAAGAGACGCCATCCACGCTATGAAAAAAAACGTGGTTCATCAGACTAGGCCACCTTACTCCATTACTCTGTGGTCCAGTTCTGATGCTCATGTGCCTATTGTTGGTGCTTTCAGTGGTGCACAGGGGTCACCATGGGCACCCTGACTGGTCTGTGGCAATGCAGCTCCATACGCATGCATACGTCATGCAGTGTGTGTTCTGACACCTCTCTATCCGAACCAGCATTAACTTCTTCAGCAATTTGGGCAACAGTAGCTCGTCTGTTTGATCGGATCACACGGGCCAGCCTTCACTCAATGTTATTCACTTCACCTGTTAGCGCTCATAATGTTATGGCTGATCGGGGTATGTTGCACTAATGATTAACCTTGTTATGTGATTAGAAAGCTTATCTGGTATTTTGCAATCTTTATATTCTTATTGATCAATTTGGTAATGGGTATGGCAGAGCATTTTTCTTGCTTTTTACCATATACAGTATATAAAGGTATGGAACATCCAGCGATGGTTAGTTAGTTCCTGTTATCACTAATAACAACTATAAACATCTTGTGATGTTACCAAGGAACCAGAACAACATGAAGACATCTTCCTGACTATTACTAAACTGCTAACATTAAAGACTCCTTCAATACATATTACCTAAATAACTCCTAACAGACCATATCAAAGATTACATGTACTTCTTTGTTGACTACATGAGCTGTTTACTGAAAATACTGTCAGCTACGGTTATAGAAACTGATTCAAAACCTCTGAAAAAAGAATTCAGCATTACGTTACATAAAACGTCCTTATATGCGTGTTTCTTGCAGTACACTTGTTTATTAGATTTTACTCTGACATTTTCTATTCAAACAAGCTGACATTAACGCGGCGCAGGATTAATCATCTTCCATTCGAGATATTAAACAAATCCCCCCCCGAATTAGAAAATTAGGTTTCCATTAAAAGTTCAACAGTGCTATGCCGTGACAGTTTAATGGTCCGTAAATCTCTTCCTTTGCTAGCTAACATTTTCAACATTTTAATTAAATTGATCTTCACGTAAGGCAAATGAGGAGATGGATTACTCTGTAATTATGTAAGACTGTTGGGAATATTATCATTACACCTGTTAGCACGTCCCTGATATGCAGACGAATGACAAATTAAAGAAGAAGAAGAAAATAAAGCCGTACCTCTGTTATGTGACTACCCACAGGGACTCTGAATGGGTTTGATGAGGATGAAAATGATGTGAATGCAATGCCACAGTCTTCACAGTCACCAGATCTCAACCCATTTGAACACCTGTGGGAGATTTTGGAGTCATGTGTCTGTCATTGTGCGTTAGTTAGCATCGTCAAAACATCGGAGTGAAAGAATATATCTTGGAACTGTGGTGTTCATCCATCTAATAAAGATCCAGAGATCTGAGCTTAGCACAGTGAAGCTACTTTGTGGTGATCCTATGCATTCACATTTCTGGCATTCGACAGACATCCTTATCCAGAGTGGCTCATTTCATACACCTGAGCAATTGAGGGTTAAGGGCCTTGCTCAGGGGCCCCAGCAACTTGGTGGACCTGGGGTTTGAGCTCACAACCATCCGAGCAGTAGCCTGACACCTTAACCACTAAGCTTTAAGACACATTCCCTATGCTTTAAGACCCAAGCTGATAGAGACACATCACTGTCCTATGTGAAGTGAGGAAAAAGCAACACTGGTACACAAAGTAATTCTTTAAAGCAATCTATTGCTATATGAGCGGTACTGGACCTATAAGTCTAGTAAAAAGTGTATAATTCATTGTAGTATTCATTTAAATCAGCTCTACATAGACAACCTTTATGTTCGCTATTAGTTTCAGTGTAGTTAACGGATCATCCGTAGTTATTGTATAATGGATAATTGCGTAAGATAAATAGCTGGATAGTACGCTAAGAGTTTAAGGAGTTAAGTTAATACATGTCCACTGCTTTCCCACTTGTCTGATTTTTCCCACTTTATTATGTGCAGATTCGTTTAAGATGAGTATTTACATGACATTAGCTTACGAAATCGCACCAAGAGAGACCAGTTATGACCTTTAAGCCCATTTAACATGCTTAGACAACATCATTGTGTAATTATGGCCGGCTTTTAATCAGTGTTGATGTGTGACCCCTTCTTTACATTAAAACATAATCCAGATAAAAGATTAGATAAGCACCTATCTAATATCAATTTGGGCTTGAAATAGATCTTGAACAAACTGTCAGTCCGTCTGTCCTTCCTTTCACTTTCTTCTTAATTAGTCACAGAAGGAAAGAACATTGGTTTTACACAAGGTTTTACTATCAGGGTCAGGGAAAGTAAGTAATTAGACATGTGAAATAGCTAGAAGCGTACTTTCGTTACAGCACCGCAGTTAAAACCCGAACGACCTCCATATGTACAGTAATAGGAAGTGGCAGGATTCAATTACCTCTGACAGAAATGTATATTAAAAAAAAAAAAAATGAACATTTAACCCCAAGCCTAAGTTTTAGGGTCATGTGACTACTGCAGTGCAGAGGAGATGAAGATGAAAAACATAGTTTCACACATTAAATAATTATGAATGAATTAAATCACCGCTTTCCTTTAAATTAAACATCTGTTATAGAGCAGCAGGGTAAAAGACATTAAGAGTGGATTTAACATTAGCATGAATAAAACAGCACCAGATTAATAGCATTAATAAAACATCCTTTTCCATGAATCATCTATTAAAGCATATGAAAAATGTACATTTCAGTCCCAAAACTTTCTCTCAAACCTGTTACCTGAACGCAAGTCACATATTCAACCGCAATCTGAATTTTCCGTAGGTTGTGGAAAGAAGAAAAGTACTATCTTTTTTTTTTTTAGCATTATTTATGTTATGAGACTGTAATTTTGTAACATCTTTAATAACATCTTTAATGTCCTCATGCCTACAGCATGGATGATATTTTACTACATTTTGTGTATATTCACTGATCAGGCATAACATTATGACTACTGACAGGTGAAGTGAATAACACTGATGATCTCCTCATCATGGCACCTGTTAGTGGGTGGGATATATTAGACAGCAAGTCAACATTTTGTCCTCAAAGTTGATGTGTTAGAAGCAGGAAAAATGAGCAAGTGTAAGGATTTGAGCGAGTTTGACAAGGGCCAGATTGTGATGGCTCGACGACTGGATCAGAGCGTCTCCAAAACTGCAGCTCTTGTGGGGTGTTCTCGGTCTGCAGTGGTCAGTATCTATTAAAACTTATCCAAGGAAGGAACAGTGGTGAACCGGCGACAGGGTCATGGGCGGCCAAGGTTCATTGATGTACATGGGGAGCGAAGGCTGGCCCGTGTGATCCGATCTGACAGACGAGCTACTCTTGCTCAAATTGCTGAAGAAGGTAAGGCTGGTTCTGACAGAAAGGTGTCAGAATATCAGTGCATTGCAGTTTGTTGTGTATGGGGCTGCATAGCTGCAGACCAGTCAGGGCACCCATGCTGACCCCTGTGCACCGCTGAAATCGGTAACAATGGGCACATGAGCATCAGAACTGGACGATGGTTTGATGAGCACAACTCCGGTTTGTGCATCTGTGGGATGTGCTGGTCAAACAAGTCTGATCCATGGAGGCCTCTACTCACAACTTACAGGATCTGCTGCTTAACATCTTGGTGCCAGATACCACAGCAGACCTTCAGGGATCTAGTGGAGTCCATGCCTCGATGGGTCAGGGCTGTAGTGGCAGCAAAATGGGACCAACACAATATTAGGCAGGTGGTCATAATGTTATGCATGATCGGTGTACAAACCCGTTTACTCAAAAAGAGCCGCCAATACCAGCAAACAAATGAGATTTTGTTGCTTGAGATGGATTAACAAATTTTCATTCATTTTCAGGATCATTTTGAATAATTGGAGAACAGAAATGCAGGAGCTGGTCCGTCTCTTAGATCGATTAGAACAGATTTGAAGGTCAGCAGATTGAAAAAGGTCTCATGAAGTTCATTGTAATGCATTCTTTACTTTTTTGACCGAAAATGTACTTCAGGCCTGCTGAGAAATAATCTTCAAAAATCTTTGTATGGCTCTAAGGCTCATACAAATGAAAAGCAATAAAAAAAATCACAGCAGGCTGCATCCAATAGTGTGTACCGTGTCTGTTCAAAATACTTATTGGTATTCAGACTCGTGTAAAAAATAACAATATATGAAGAGAGAAAAACAGTGTATTTATGATATTTTGTCATTTGAAGGTGGATAAAAAGATTTAGAGATGTAAATATCAATATAATAATTATGACAGCCTGCTATTTAAGCTTAGTAACAGTTTCTTTTAAAATCTTGCGTGTGTTTAGCGCTTGAAGTCTGTCTATCTGTATTCAGATTTAGACTGGAAGTGGGCGTGGTCTAGAAAGGACCTCGGATAATGAAGGTTTTAAATGAAATGTGACCCCTTTCACTGTGGCCCTGTAAGGACTGACACAAGGAAAAAGAAATCACTTTATAAGAAATACACAAATTTACAGAACAGAACCTTATTCAACTCCTGGACCACAGCTGCCTCAAGTGAGTTCATCATTGGTCTCAACCAGACACCCTGTGGATCTTTCTGAAAAGCTTTTTGTGTAATGTGACCGAGTCGGCAAGGGCGCTTTCATTTAAAAGCAACTTTCGACAGATAGCGCTGTACATTATCATATATAGTATGTGTGTATATTGTGTCCTGGGGTGTAATGCAATGCGACAGTGTGATCTGTATCTTGAAATATTGCTAGATCTGTATTCACATTCGGACTGGAAGTGGGCGTGGTCTATAAAAGACTGCAATTCATTCAATGTAAGCCCTCCCACTATGTCGCTGTAAAGACTGAAACATAAAAGACACTAGAAAAATGTTTGAAAAAGATCACAGATGATATCAATTTACAGTACATACATTTTAACATCTCAAGGACTTTCACAGTTCCTCAGTTCATTCATCACTCGTCTCAACCAGACACCTTGTGGAACTTTCTGGAAAGCAAGGGAGCTATTTTCTCAAAACAACTATCTACAGACAACACTGTGCATCGTCATGTACAGTATGTGTGGATATTTTGTCCTGGGGGTGTAACACAATTGTGACAGTGTAATCTGTATCTTTTATATTGCTAGTGCTTTAAATATTTCTATCTGGCATTCAAATTTAGACTAGAAGTGGGCGTGGTCTAGAAAGAACCTAGTAAAAATTCATTCAATATGACTTCTCCCACTATGTCCCTGTAAAGACTGAAACATCTAGAAAACTAGAAAAATATAAATTTTTATATAAATATAACAAAGCACAAATTATACCAATTTTTTTCATTGTCTGTGCCGTTTATCCAATCTATCATCGGGTCACGGGGATCTCAGGAGGCATTGGGCATCAAGGCAGGATACACTCTGGACGGAGTGCCAACCCATCGCAGGGCACACACACACTCATTCACTCATGCAGTCACACACTACGGGCAATTTAGAGACTCCAATCAGCCAAGAAGCATGTCTTTGGACTGTGGGAGGAAACCGGAGCACCCGGTGCAAACCCACCAAGCACGGGGAGAACATGCAAACTCCACACACACAGTGACCAGGAGCGAGACTCAAACCCAGGACACTGGACATGTAAGGAAAACATGCTAACCACTAAGCCACCTTGCCACCATTATATCAATTTATAGTTCATAAATTTTACAATTCAAGGACTTGCACAGTTCCTCAGCTGCTTCGAGTGAGTTCATCATTGGTCTCAACCAGAAACCCTGTGGAACTTTCTGGAAACCTCTTTGTGTAATGTAACAGAGTCAGCGAGAGAGCTATCATTCAAAACAGACAGCACTGTACATCGTCATATACAGTATGTGTGTCTATTGTGTCCTGTTGTGTAACGCAGTGTGACAGTGTGATCTGTATCTTGAAATATTGCTAGTGCTTGAAATATCTCTATCTGTATTCAAATTCGGACTACAAGTGGGCGTGGTCTGAAAAGACTTTTAATGTAACCCCTCCCACTATGTCCCTGAAACATAAAAGATACTAGAAAAATAATTTTTAAAAAAACCCACACAAATTCTATCAATTTATAGTACATACATTTTTACATCTAAAAAAAAATGCACAGTTGCACGACTTGCACAGTTCCTCAGCTACTTAGTTCATCATTGGTCTCAACCAGACACCCTGTGGAACTTTCTGGAAAGCTCTTTGTGTAATGTAACGGAGTCAGCGAGAGAGCTATCATTCAAAACAACTAGCTACAGACAGCACTGTACATCGTCATATACAGTATGTGTGTATGTTTTGTCCTGGGGTGTATCACAGTTGTGACAGAGTAATATGTGTGTGTTTAGTGCTGAAATATGTGTACAGACGTGGACAGGAAATGGACATGGTCTAGAAAGGGCCTTTGAAAATTCAAAATATATCTAAAATATATAAACATCCAAGCTACTGGAAAAAGAAATCATTTTATGTAACTTTGTGGAAAAGCTGAGTCATCTTTCAAAACAAAGTTGGAAACTAATATCTATACTTGACAACAAATAGCAAGTAATAATATCTTATTACATCTTATTATAAAGTTTCTGGGTTTATTATATAAGTTCGCTGGACAAGCTGTTAAAATCTACCACACAGCTGGGATGCTCTTTAAGCAGCATTTCATTATAATGGCAGTATAATTTTCTGGAAAGATTTTCTTTGAATAATGCTGGATAATTTGGAGTCCCTAGCAGAGTGCTACTCAAGGTGCATAGTACATGTCTTTACAAAGTGCTCTTTAGAAATTAAAGATCTACCTGTTATGAATTTTGGAGCTCAGTATGGACAAGGTGTTAAGGTTGGGCGGATGGAACAAACCATTGACAATAGGAAAAAAAAAAACAATAATATCTATCAAATATCTATATTTGTATTTATTTGGAACACATTACAAATAATGCATTCGTATTCAGTTACATCTCTCCTGTGGCTGATTAGACCGCCATTTACCTGACATGATATTAAGCACCATTTTCTCCATTACACCACTAACTCCTGTCACCAGCACATAAGACCTTCACCAGACTGAGGTGTAAGAGCAGGCCATGAATCAGAAAGTGTTTGAGGTGCTGTTAAAGTACAAGGTGTGGATCTGCACATCCCCCCCCCCACATGAAGTACACAGCTAATCTGATTGCAGGAAACACTCAGCTTAATGCGTTCAGCTTATAAAGCCATCCGAGTTATGGTTTATGAAACACTCATCTAATTATAACATAATCATCAGATGGCTTCAGAATTAGGCAACATGGACCACAAACTAAATATGAATCACTTTCTGGTTCCGAAATGAGACAAATTCGATTAGAAATGTTGAAAGGATGTTTATGGTACATTAATTCCATAAGAGATCCTTTAACTGAGTGAGCATTTCTAAAGTTCCTGTAAAAAATGAAAAAGAAGTAGGGGGGAAAAAAAACCGCACAGATGAGTGGGGTAAACGATCCTTTATAAGATGCGGTATAAAGGCTTTTACGGCTTACCAAATGAGCCATGCTCCCTCATCATGTCCTAATAGGCTTGTCATTCAGGTTACTGCCACTGAGGTGTGTTAAAACCGGAGTCAGCAGTCTGTCTCCAAATGGCTTCAGCCTGAGTTATTTTGAGAGAAAGTTTGAATCAAAACGTCTTTATAATGCAGTAAAGCTTGGAAACTCCAGCCAAACTGACACACAGATGATTGTGCTGTTTATTGCGCTCAGGAATGTGAATATTAAGAAACCTGCCTATGAACCATCTGTCCATGCTGCATTACTTTACATATCACTAACCCTGACTGCAGTCTGATCATAAAGCATGGTGAAAATGCTGCTTCTAACTTCTGGAGTTCTGAATTCTGAATTGTGAATTGAAGAGGCTTTGAGTTGACAAACCCAAAACAGTTCAACCCCTGGGTTAATAGCTTTTCGTGATGCTGGGTAACAACTTTCCTGTATCGTGCTCTTCATGTATGTGCCAGACATTGTTAAAAAAAAATCAGAGATGCTCGAAAACCGTTCTCATCAAACCCGGCTTCGTGAAATAGGCCTCTGATGTCACGGGGGGTCTGTACTAGAGCGGTATCTGAACGATGTTTAAATAGAAAAAATAAATAAAAAGCAAAGGCTTCTTTTTACACTCACCATTTTGCAGCACATAAACGCCGGATAAATCCACCGGAGACATCCAACGTTGGATGAAAAATTGCAGTGCAGTCATATGATACACTTGCACTGATTCACAGCTCGATGATGGGAGCGTGATGGTTTTGCTGATGAGAGTGGTATTAGCATGAAAGCTGAAGCTTTGCTACCTGGTAAGAGAGGGAAAAAATATCTGGTGAAGGTTTATAGATCTAAATCAGCTCCATCAATCTCTTTGTTTTCAGTTCTCCTCTTTTGCACATTGCACTGTATAACATATACAGAATGAATACTGGTCAGCACTATTTTGTGTATTTGTCCTGTCCTGCTTCTTTTTGTATTGTCTTTTTGTCTTGCACTTTATGTGGCTAGGACAACTTACTTTAAGTGCTTAGCTCTGTGTTGTTATGTAGCTCTGTGTTGTTTCTTGATGGCTAGACAACTGGCTCAAAGAATCTCTAAAACAGAAGGTCTTAAGGGGTGTTCCCAGTATGCCGTGGTTTGTACCTAGTGCATACGGGGCCTTAAGTGTTGACCAGGCCTCCAAATTCCTCAGATCTCAATCTGTGTCTGTCATCTTTGTTGTTTCATGTAGCACCAGGGTCCTGGAGAAACGTTGTCTCATTTCACTGTGTACTGCGACAGCTATATATGCTTGAAATGACAATAAAAGCTTCTTGACTTGACAAAAATCAAATCAATCTTCACCACTGATGTCGATTATAGTTACACAGGTGATTCAAGGTGGATTTTTCCTTCCACAGGACAGATACAGCAATAATCCTCCTCGAAATGCTTGTTCACTGACATTAGCACAGGCCACAAAAACAAAACGGGTTCCTCAGCAGGAGTGAGAAAACGAAGAAAAGGCAGATCAGCTTGCGGCAGTATGCTACGTCTGACACAGCAGAATCGTGTGATCGCCACCACGACTCAAACTGTGGGGACAGCTGGTGAGGACTTACCCAGTTAAGACACACACACACACACACACACAAAAAGCCAGATTAAAACTCCTACATTTCTGCAGTATTACTTTTTGTACATTCCTAACAAATATTTTTTATTTCTTTTATATTTAATTAAGTGATTCGTTTGTACAGTCTGAGGAGGCGTAGTCTGGGTTTTCATTTCACTGCAAGTCATATACTGCATAAAAAAAACCTTTTAGGTTACAAATAAAATCTTAAATGCTGAATCTAATAGGTAGAATCACCGAGGTGACATGGTGGCTATTTTTTTGTTGTTGTTTTTATTTCACATCAGGATGCAGGAAAATCCATCACAAAAAATATTTTATATTTTTATAAAATTTTATTTTACTTGAATCTGAGTGTGTGGATTGATTTTCCTTAACAGCTAGCCTGACATTAGAACACTTATAATAAACTTTTTTTTTTATTTAACAAAAGCAAAACATATAATCGAGAACGTGTTTTCAGTAAGAAGAAGAGTCTCCAGTGTCAGGCTGCGCTTTCTTTGTAACACGACAAGCTGCGTTCTTTTGTCTTATTAACTTCAAGGGAGAGAAAAAGAGAGGCTGGTAAAGTGTCATCTATTCATTCATAATATAACTGATGGAAAATAGTATAAATGGCTACAGTATAAGAGGAATAAAAGACTTCAGCGTATGCCGTTATAGGAAAATAATCCAGTAATTCCACACTGGTGATTTTTCTCTAACAGCACAACCAATAATGCTTCTTCATTACAAATATAGTGGTAGGAATAGAACATTTAGGGAAAAAAAATGTACTAGCAATAAAATTTCTAAATTAAATAGAAATCAGCTTAATGTGGCCTCAATGCCTCAGCCATTGAGTTTAGTAATGCTAGTTTTCCCCCCAGAGAACACTGAATAACAAAAAAAAACAGTGAAATGTCAGCCTGAGAATAGAGAACATCAAATAATGATGCAAAAAAACATAGTTTATAGAACACTTTCATACATACTTTCAGCCAAAAATGTTTGTAATGAAATAAAATAATCCTGAGGGACTGGAATACTTTAGAGGGAGCAGACTGTGTTTAGGTATCTTCAAGGGTCTCACTGTTCAATGGTGCAAAAACCTTCAAAGCAGCGCAGGTAACTGGAATTACATTCTACTGTGGTGTGATGGACTGGAATCCCACCTGGGGATTGTTCCCATATTGTGCATAGTGTTAAGTATTGGGGCAAATAGGCTCTGGGTTGTTGATCAGGGTTCAAGCCCCAACATCACCAAGCTACACTGTTGGGCAATTGAGCAAGGTCCTTAACCCTCCCTCTGCAATCATAGCTGCCCCTACGCTCTGCCCCTAACTTCCTCAGCTGGGATATGCAAAGAAAAGAATTCCACAGTGCAGCGATAATAAAGGCTTCATGCCCTCACTTCTCATTCCTGTCATAACATCAACCCCCAGACCAGGAGAAAGCGCTTAGTGAAAATCAGTCAGTCAGTGAGTGAATGAATGTCCATTGTTAAAAAGTGCTACATATACAAAATACAATAGAACTGAATTGAATGAATACTCTCTGCTTTGTGCCCCGACTCCCCTGGGATAGACTCCAGGTTCCCTGAGACACAAGTGGAAGATAACTGTGACAGGAATATGGAGGGATGAGCACTGTTTTGAACAATTGAGACAAAATTTTCATTTACATTTACAGCACTTGGCAGACAACTCTTATCCAGAGCGACTTATAGAAGTGCTTTTAAAGTCTCCAAATGAATACGAATATGAAGATTAAGAACTCTAACAGCTCTGATGGGAGGAAATACAGCAAGAAATGCACAGACAAGTGGGTCTTTAGATGTCACTTGACTACAGACAGTGTCTCAGGAGTTTTGGACAAAATCCTGGAGAAGTGCATTCCACCCCACACACACACACTGCACAGCTAAAATCTTACTATCTAAAATTGCTACTGTTGTCCATAGTCTTGCAGTTTATTTCTACTATAAATAATTTAACATACTTAAATTTCATAATTTTTATTTTATCACTATTTGCAGTTTTAGCTATTACCTTAAGCGGATTCTTATGTAGACTGACTATAACTCCTTTCTGTACGTTGCATTTTCACAGCAATGTTAGCATTCTCCTTTACAAATTTATTCTCACCTTGTTGCTCTTTGTCTGCGAGTTTAACAAAGGAATCCTCATTTTTAACAGCAATTAATAAAATGATGTTAAACTGTATTCAGTGTTGGGGAAAAGCATGGACATTCTTCCCTTTTTTATTTTCTTTACACACAAAATACAAAATGGCAAAAATGGAAATCTGTTTAATCCATTGAAAAAATGTAAAAAAAAGAAAAAAAAGAAATCAGTTAAAAATCTCATTCACACTTGACCGATATAAAGTCCTTTCTGAACGATTCTTCATTCTAAGCGTCCTCAGGTTTGTCAGCAGGAGGTCCACAGGGCTGCAGCATCTTCTCCATCAGGTTGAAGCGCACACGAGCCTTGCTCTCGTTCTCAGCGATGGAGAAGTAATTGAGGAGGTCGAAGTGGCCCATGTAGGAGCAGTACGAGTCTCTGTGCTGGTTCACCAGCCATTCCCACTTGGTGGTGTCTGCGTGTCCTGTGCCGATGTACTTCGACTGCAGGTGCTCCAGCTGGCTGTGGATGTTGTAACGGTCCGTCATCTTCGCTTACAGATCAGCCGTGAAGCCTCTGAGGAGGACAAAAGAGAACGTGGATGAAGTCAGTGGAGTATATTCCTGTAAATCTTTTCACTGAGTAAATGCTCATGAGAAAGCTATATGCCTCTTTCTTAAATTGCCTGACAGCTTTTTGAAAAGTACCAGTTAAAAAAAAAAAAATAAATTTTTCCAAGGGCATTTCAACTCTGCAAAATCTAAAAAGGAAAAAATGAACTGTGAAGCAGCAAAATTGAAGTAATGACCCATCACTGAGTAATCAGACACAGCAGCAGCTTTGTGTGGAATGAACCAAATGAAACAATTTGACCTTCTGGAGCTTGACAGTCTTTTCAGAAGCAATAAATTATACAAACGATTATAACCGAGCGCACCAAATGAGTACAACACGCCTCCCACGTACAAATCGAAACAGGGTAAATAAACCAGCTGCGGCAGTTAAATGAAATTACTGTCCAAACAAACAGCAGATTAGAATAAAATAAACTAAGCAACAATCATGTAAACTTTTAATTGCCTGTTTCCACAATCTCTAAATTTGCTTGTGTTAACATGAGCAAAGGCAACAAACTAATGAATCGTGTTCAAGACATGCTACACTAACGCAAGCTTCTTGTTCTAATGACTTTGACAGTAAATAGTGCTCCACATTTGGACATACATATTGTTTTCTTTACTTGTAACAACTACATAACGCTGTTCCAGTTGTCCCAAAATCTGTTCAGTGGGGTTCACACCAAACTAGATAAACCATGTCTTCAAGTAGCTTGATTTAGGCACAGTGTCAAAGGGCTGTGATATATTAAGCAGCAACTGAGCAGGACGTTCTCAAAGTTGGTGTGTTGGAAGCAGGAAAAAATCAGCAACTCTACGGATCTGAGCAACTCTGACAAAAGCCAAATTGTGATGGCTAGACAACTGGGTCAAAGAATCTCTAAAACAGCAGGTGTTGTGGGGTGTTCCCAGTGTGCAGTGGTTCGTACCTACTGCATACTGGGCATAGATGTGGCCTTAAGTGTTGACCAGGCCTCCAAATTCATCAGATCTCAAACTGTGGGATGTGATAGACAAAAGTCCAATCCAAGAAGACCCCATAATGAACTGGAAGAGTTAAAGGATCTGCTGCTAATGTCATGGTGCCAGAAACCACAGCACACCTTCAGAGATCTTGTAGAATCCATGCCATAACAGGTCAGAGATTTTTTTTTTTTGCCAGCACAAGGGGAACCTACACAATAGTAGGCATGTGGTTTTACAGTTTAAGGCTGATCGTTGTACACAGGCATTCTATACAATTTTGTTCTTCCACCTTTGTAAAAACTTCTTCAGGATTATCCTGAGACTGCTTCCCTGTTAAGCAATCTCCATGCATCTCTTACAGATGGGACGAGATAATCAAATCTGTCTCATAGCATCTGTAGCACGGTTTTTCAACATACCCACCTGCAAAGTTATTAACTCACTAAAATGATTGGCCTTAAAGGATCAGGTTTCCGTACTAATCACGCCCTACATATCACCACATGAGCTGTTTAGAATCTTTCCTCCATGAGATCAACAATCAGTAAACTCCAGGAACTAAGAGGAGACTAGCTGATCATTTTGTTGAAGACCTTCATCCCATAAGAACGAAGGGTTTCTTCTTCCCAATGGTGAGACACTTCAACAGAGATCCTACTGCAGCTCTGACTGAGTTGTCGTGATGGGGGGGGGTAAAGTGAGGTAAGACGGAGAAAGAGTTCATCTAAATCCTAGTGGAATGAATGAATTATGACTCTTCACCCTTCTGCCATCTGGAAAGAGGCACTGGAGCATTCGGGCCCTCACAACCAGACTGTTTCTTTCCCCAAGCCATCAGGCTCCTCAACACCCAGGACTGAACTGTTCAACTCACTCTCTCTCAGCCCTTGTGTTTATTATAGCTGCTGCTATACTTATATTTATTTCTATTTTGCACTAACTCAACCTCTGCTATTGTATTTTTGCACATGTTGTCAGTTCTCAAAGTTGTACATCATCTCATTTTATTTCATTGCACATGTTCTTTTTCCGGCACTAAGTGTCCTGTGTTGTCTTTTTGGTACTTATTGTTTCTGCACTGTCTTGTCTATGCTCTGTTTGCACCTAGCTGCACACTTTGCACTTTATGTGGCTTGGGCAAACTTTGGTCTTAGCTCTGTGTTGTTTTTTTGTGTTTGATCTTTATGTTGTATGTTTCTGTAGCACCAGGGTCCTGGAGAAACGTTGTTTCATTTCACTATGTACTGTGTCAGCTATACGTGGTTGAAATGACAAAGCTTCTTGAATCTTGAATCTACACCACAAGCTGCATCCGCAAAGCAAACAGCATTGTGGCTGACCCCACACACATACACACACACACACACTCTTTGCCCACCTGCCATCTGGAAAGAGGTACCATTCGGGCCTTCACAACCAGACTGTGTAAGAGTTTCTTCCCTCAAGCCATCAGGCTCCTCAACACCCAGGACTGAACTGTACAAAACTCTCTCTCTCTCACACACACACACACACACACACTCACCTGTGTGAACAGACTCACACCTTATTGCACTACCTCAACCGCCTCTATTTGCACTACTTCAACTGCGGCTATTGCATTTTTTGCATTATATACGTTACAATCATATATGTGTTATTAGATACCTGTTTTGTTACAGTTTCTCCAGATTGCACATGTTCTCTTTCAGCGCTGTCTTGCGTTGTTTTTTTTTTGTACTTATTGTCTTATCTTTGCTCTGTTTGCACCTAGTTTCACATTTTGCACTTTATGTGGCTTCGACAAACTTCTGTCCTAGCTCGGTGTTGCTGTTTCTGTGTTTGTAATTATAATGTTGTATGTTTCTGTAGCACCAGGGTCCTGGAGAAACGTTGTTTCATTTCACTATGTACTGCGTCAGCTATATGTGGTTGAAATGACAATAAAACCTTCTGGACTTCTCATGTGGCACAGTTACCAAGATCACATTTTTAACAGACAATGTAGCTACACCATTACTAACTGTACGCACACTTTCACTATACTTTACTGAATTGTGTGACCTCTCAGCAGGGCAGTGACACGGACCTGTATTTGGACACTAGAAAGAGCACATTATGGAGGGAAACGCTTAAACAGGCCTCAGGTTCATTCTGAGATAATCTATCACTAGCGTTAATAGGCTACACGGCTCTTATTCAACTTATTAAAGCCATTACGTTCTGAGAAATGAATGAGATTATATAATTAAGTTATGGTGAAAAGGTGATTAAATTAGACATGATAAGCTGCCTAGTAACACAGTAGGTTACACACAATCACAATAAGCTAATTAATTAGCTTCGGCTAAAATCGTCTGTTGCGTTTCTTCGGTTGCTAATCAGTTAGCTAGCTCCACATCGTTCACAACCTGAATATCCATTTACTCTTTATTCCTGAATATTAAAATAACTATTATGAGCACAGTACCTTATTTCAGGCTTTTTTATGGTCCCAAAAATACTCGGAGCTTCGTCCGAAAGTGCCGAATATTGTTATGTTAGAAAGCAGATGGAGGCGATGTAAAGCGGAAGTAGCTTCTTCAAAATGTGTCCGGGTGGCACGCAGGAACAAGAATAGTAATAATTGTGTTCCGTTTTAATGCGGACTGTTGGAGTAAAGCGTTCTCTGTTTTAAAACCTTTTAAGAGAGAGTCCTCCCTATAAATGCATCCAAAAGAGGATATACTTTGTTCCAATAAAGAATATATAACATATAATAAATAGACAAAGCGGCCAAATATTCCACATTTACTGAATACACTGATCAGTGTTTTTTGTTGCAATGCCAGATGTCATGTCTGGACTTTTCTGCTTTGACCACACTATTTCCCTCAGGGATCACTAAGTTTCATTCAGTGTCAATTGCAAGGCAACACACTGTAACTTAGCAATCCAGCCAGCGTTCATGCTCAGGGTTGTGGTGGATTTTGAGTCTTTCCTGATTATACTGGCATAAAACAGGAATACAGACTGAATGGTGAAGCCAGTCCATCACATGGCACTAGGGGCAATTTAGTGCAGTAAGATATTTTTCTAGGTTGGTAAGAAACCAGAGCACCCAGAGGAAACCCATGCATACATGGCGAGAGCATGCACGCAAATTATTCCACACAAGCAGTAAGCCTAGATCAGGATCGAACCAGGAAGATTGCAGCTGTGAAGTAGCAACGCTTCCCATCTATTTTGATTTATTTGTTTGTTTTATATGATAACAGGTTGATATGCTTGCTATAATACATGATCAGTCCATGTCCAATAATGTGAAATCCTAGCTTAGGTTAAACATCTGTACAGTGAGGGAAAAAAGTATTTGATCCCCTGCTGATTTTGTACGTTTGCCCACTGACAAAGAAATGATCAGTCTGTAATTTTAATGGTAGGTTTATCTGAACAGTGAGAGACAGAATAACAACAAAAAAATCCAGAAAAACACATTTCATAAAAGTTATACATTGATTTGCATTTTATTGAGTGAAATAAGTATTTGACCCCTTTGCAAAACATGACTTAGTACTTGGTGGCAAACCCTTGTTGGCAATCACAGACGTCAGACATTTCTTGTAGTTGGCCACCAGGTTTGCACACATCTCACATCTCAAGGAATTTGGGCCCACTCCTCTTTGCAGATCCTCTCCAAGTCATTAAGGTTTTGTGGCTGACCCTTCAGCTCCCTCCACAGATTTTCTATGGCATTAAGGTCTGGAGACTGGCTAGGCCACTACAGGAGCTTAATGTGCTTCTTTTTGAACCACTCCTTTGTTGCCTTGGCCATGTGTTTTGGGTCATTGTCAGGCTGGAATATCCATCCACGACCCATTTTCAATGCCCTGGCTGAGGAAAGGAGGTTCTCACTCAAGATTTAACGGTACATGGCCCCGTCCATCGTCCCTTTGATGCGGTGCAGTTGTCCTGTCACCTGGGGATGGTGTACTTGGGGTCATAGGCAGCATTCCTCCTCCAAACACGGCGAGCTGAGTTGATGCCAAAGAGCTGGATTTTGGTCTCATTTGACCAAAAACACTTTCACCCAGTTCTCATTCAGATGTTCACTGGCAAACTTCAGATGAGCCTGTACATGTGCTTTCTTTAGCAGGGGGACCTTGCGGGCGCTACAGAATTTCAGTCTTTCACGGCGTAGTGTGTTACCAATTGTTTTCTTGGTGACTATGGTCCCAGCTGCCTTAAGATCATTGACAAAGTCCTCCAGTGTAATTCTGGGCTGATTCCTCGCCGTTCTCATGATCATTGAAACTCCATGAGGTGAGATCTTGCATGGAGCCCCGGACCGAGGAAGATTGACAGTCCTTTTGTGTTTCTTCCATTTGGGAATAATCGCACCAACTGTTGTCACCTTCTCACCAAGCTGCTTGGCGATGGTCTTGTAGCTCATTCCAGCCTTGTGTAGGTCTACAATCTTGTCCCTGACATCCATGGACAGCTCTTTGGTCTTGGCCATGATGGAGAGTTTGGAATCTGATTGATTGCTTCCTTCTGTGGACACGTGTCTTTCATACAGTTAACGAGCTGAGATTAAGAGCAGTCCCCGAGAGTGCTCCTACTGTAATCTCAGCTCGTGATTGATAGATACTGTAATTGATAGAGGATCAAATACTTATTTCACTCATTAAAATGCAAATCAATGTAGAACTTTTCTGAAATGCGTTTTTCTGGATTTTTTTTGTTGTTATTCTGCCTCTCACTGTTCAAATACACCTACCATTAAAATTACAGACTGATCATTTCTTTGTCAGTGGGCAAACGTGCAAAATCAGCAGGGGATCAAATAATTTTTTCCCTCACTGTACATGCATATCAGATTATTTCTTTTGCTTAGCAGCCAGCAGAATGCAGACCATGTGGTTTTGCTGCAGGCACACACTGTCCAAAACTGTTCAGAATTTGTGCTACATGTAGCTACCTCTGTTAAAAAATGGTGTGCTGTCCTATAATATTTTACATAAGGTCACATTTGACCTTTAAATCGACCAGGATTTTGTAACTTTGAATGGATTTTTCAAGTTCCTTTTCAGTCAAGGACGCCTGGGGACAAAAAGTCCACTGCAGATTCTGTGAGGCATGTTTTTGCTGCCTCATCATTCAAAAAGACTGTAAACAAGTCCAGTGAAGCATGTGAGCTGTCTACAGACACCAGCAGTCTCTCTGATGAGCTTCAGTGTGATGAGCCCACTGCGTTCATCCATTAGACGTAGCAGTTTCAGTTCATCGAGTTTGCTTTGGATCCGGGGGCGTGCTGTTTGAAAGCGAATCTGATTTCCACCCTGATGTGATGCCTGTTTCATACCCATTTCAACATTCATTCTTCTAATGCTTCTAGTGACAAAGCTTGTTTATTTGCACAGCACATAATTTAAGTACCTCTCATGAAACTAATTATTTATTTAATTTGCCATTAGAAAGAATGACACATTTATACTAACGTTAACAACTTTCACCGAGAGAGACGGAGAGCGAGTAAGGGCTTGGAAAAAGGTACAATTTTGAGGACATATTACTCATTTCAATTATGTCCCTCGCTCATTAATGCAATTTAGGGGGAAATGAAATAATCCATTTCATATCCACAACAGAATAGACTCATTTTCCTCATTGTCAACTTTGGAGTAAACAGTAAACTCTTGGCAAGCGCAATCTATGATTCTTGTTTATTGATTTGTTGAGTGGCTGCTAAAATGAGAACAGGATTACAATGGCTTAAATGAAGCTCACCTACTCATCATAAAAGGAGCACTGTCTTTTGTTCTTTCCCACTGAAAGGAAAGACAAGATGGTAGTACGGTCCAGAGTACTCCATCTCTTAGATGGATATAACCACATCCCGATATGCACATCCCGCCTGCTGAAGGAGCAAAGCTTGTAATTGTCTTTTATGGTCTCAGATAATTCAGGAATATAGACGAGCTTGCAAGTTCTGCATATGTTTCCTTCCAGCCCTCAATTTTCATATATCAGTGGGACATAAAATAAGCCGTAAAGGCTGATTAGCATCAGAAACAGGGCTCACTTTCTCTGAGGCTACAGACACACTGTGCAACTTCAATATATTACATAGGGGACTAGTTTGAATAGAAACAGTAAGAAGAGCATTTAGGTAAGATTCCCATTTGCTTCAGTGATATTCAGCACACATTTTACCTCTCTGACAGTCTCATTTAGCCAGAGCTTCCCCTCTGCAGTGCTGTATTCCTGTCAGTGATATATTAAAGAGCTCAGTCATTACTGCGTCTGTTCCCTGCTCTTAATGATTGGAGTGCTAAGCATATAAACATGTGAGCCGGGGAAGAGCAGTAAGCAATTAATTGCATTGTATGAAGGCCTGGTTGTCTAAATGAGCGAGGGCGAGGGTAGACTTTAATTCACTTGGGAAATATAGATAGATATACTTTATTGATCCCCCAATGGGAAATCTGGTTTTATGTTTCACCTAATTAATGGAAGAAGCGTGACCAGTGTCTGCACTGAATCTAAAACTTCAGTCCAACTTCTGGAGGCAGGATCAGCAAGTTTTCCTCACATTCGGATCAGAAGGAAAACGAGCTACAGTGCTGCCAGTGTTTAATATGGATTCATTTTGATTGTTGTTAATCAAAAATATTCTACGCTTTTGATGAGGCAATGGCTTAACAATTATTGCTTATCTTGTTCTTCTAAAGTTCTGAGTGTTTGTCCTGGTACAATATTAAAAAAAATGACTATTGTATCTTTAATCACTGGGCAGCAGCCTGGGTTTGATTCCTGGGCAGGGAAACAACCCAGTGACTGAAGGGTTAACTCTCAGTGATGGGAGGGTTGGGTCAGGAAGGGTTTCAGGAGTAAAACCTATGCTAAAATCAAATATGTGGATCAGGCGATTCACTGTTTTGCTACCAGAGGTTAGAGTTTATATACTGTAGCTTTAGAGGAAGCACTAAACTAAGCACTATGCGTTTCATAGTCACTGGTTTCATCTACCCTAAAAATCACTGATTTTACCTTTATTGTCTTTATATTGTGATTTGTTTATAAGTACTATGTGATTGGCTCTGTTAGTCCTGTTCTCAAAAAACAAACAAACAAACAAACAAACAAACAAACAAACAAACGTTGAGTACTACCAGACTCCTGTAAGCACACAGATTAAGCAGACTCAAAATTGAGTCAATGACAATTAGCTTATATAATTCAATTTAACTCAACTTTATGGTCAGTATTGTGCTTGCATCGTACTGTGCAGCTGCTGCTGTATTTGCTGTTGCTTTGAATAGAAGCTTATATCATACATAAGTTGTTGAATAAATGATTTATGTTGTATAATATGAAATATTCAAGTTAAAAACATGGTAACGTTTATTTTTTATTTAATACAAATTCATTTTTGTATTACTACAAGGATAAATTTTTCTCTGGAATTCGTCCATTTCAGCAAAGCCGCTTTGTGTGCATATAAATGGCAATGAAACCATGTACTAAAAATACATGAGATGTCTTTTTTCAATAGAAGACACCCTCGCAATAATTGCTGGCTTTTATTTCCTCATTCTACGCATGACCTTGTATATCATTATGGGGTATTCTCAAACACGAAGTGATATCACTGACTCACTACATTAAAAGAAGCTTGCATGGACAGGAAAGTTTCTAGTAACGTTTAGGGAAATGGTTTGTTTTTTATGCCATAGCTGCAGCTGGTCCATTAGCAGCTCAGTTAGTATGTGTGTGCTACTGCTGTGACATGCACTGTGTTTTAAGGGTGATTATACAACATTACTGCCACCAAATAGCAGAACATCACCATCATTTAGAAGCCAGATATTCAAGGGTAGATGTGAAAACAAGAAGGATATCCCCACTCTTTTAACACAGGATTTTTTTTTTTTCAACTTTTAATGCTTTAAAAATAAAAAGTGTGTGGAAATCTACCATCCTTGATGTTGTACTGAGCTTCTCTCAATACAACATCAAGCTAGAGGATATATATATATATATATATATATATATATATATATATATATATATATATATATATATATATATATATATATATATATATATATATATATATATATAAAATCATCCTGGATATAGAATAAAAATATGCTTGTATATGAAAATATTCAACAAATTCATGGTGTAATAGTTTGATTACCTTGATTATTTTCCAATAACAGCACACCCCAAAAAGAGTAAAGGGAGTTACAGCTCAGTTTGCTTTTTTGCTAAAAGAGTGGTATAAAGTTCCCCAACAGCGATGTGAAAATCTGGTGGAGAGCATGGAGCCAAAACGCATGCAAATCGGGATTATTCCACCAAATACTGATTTCTTAATGTTATTTAGCCAAAGCATTAACACAGTTTGTTTACAAATTATTTGCATTTTGTTTTATTTGAGTTATTAAAGTTCTGCAAATGAACAAAGTGCAGTTAAAGATGTATATATATGTACAATAGATAAGAGAGTATGTGAGCAAATAAAACAAAACAAAAGCAAATAACAGTAACAGTGTAACAGTAAGATAAACTAAGATATGCTATTATAAAGATAATACAGAATGTACTGGGTGGAGCAGAAGTAACCCTCCTGGTGGTTCAGCAGCAGGATCCTACTGTACGCTCCACAGCTTGGGTTCGATTCCCTGGCAGGGAGTTAACCCAGCCATTGAAGAGTCAACTCTCAGTGCCGGTCTCAAACCGGCGTAAACACCTGTGCCAAATCAGATATGTAGATCAGATGATCCGCTGTGGTGTCCCTGAAGAGGGCGCAGCTGAAAGAACAACAACAGGGTGGAGCAGAACTGCATGATGATTATAAGTAGAGAAGGCAGTAAAGCATCAGTGGTACTGCTTAGAAATTGTCTAATAAAATCCCTACCATGAAGCATGCTGGTGGCAGTATCATGCTATGACATGATAGGCAGGTCAGAACTGAGGGACGGATGAATGCAGCTGAATACAGAGAGACCCATGAGATAAGCAGACTGACAACCAGTGTGAAGGTTCACTATTCAGCACACCAATCCAAGGCAAGACAGTGCCAGAGTGGCTTTAGGACAAATCTGTGAATGTAATTGTGCGGTCCAAGGAAAAAGATTAGACTTGAAATCCATAGGACATCTGTGGTGTGACCTGAAAATGCAGCTCACAGATGCTCCCCATCCAGTCTGAATGAGCTTGGGAGGATCTGCCAGCAAGAATGGGAGAAGTTGAGTTTGAAATCCATCTGCATTGAGTTTTACTCAAAAAGACCTGAACTGCTGCCAATGGTACATCTAGCAAGTACTGTATAAGGGTTTTGTTTTTATCTAAACCCCTTGTTCTATCGAATAGAATAGATGTTAAATAAATTTGCCTCATCATTACTATATGTGGCCCTGTGATGGACTGGTGACCTGTCCAGGGTGTACCCCTGCCTTTTGCCCAATGTGTGCTGGGATAGGCTCCAGCAGACCCCCGTGACCCTAATTAGGAACAAAGTGGGTATAGACAATGGATGGATGGATGGATGGATGGATGGTGTTTTATTTAAATTAATCCATTTTATATTAAATAGAAAAAAATATGCTCTAAACCCACTGGGTCAATGATTCTATGTTTTTCTTGGTTCTATACTATTTTTGTGGAAAAATCTGTTTATTATTAGCCATGGATAACGCCATGTATCTACCAGACAAGTCTCTTCCAATGTAAAAGACTACAGTATGTAATATGGTGAATATAAATCTGTAGATTAGCTCATTATCACAGATCATTTGTTGGTCTAACTTCCTGGAATTTTGAGAACAAATCATTTTCGCAATACTATGAATCTGTTTCAGTTGCTTAGGTATGATTATCTTGAAGTTACCCACATTCCTGAATAAATCATTAACTCTTTCAGAGTCATCTATTATGCCCAAACACACACACACACACACAATTTCTGCAGAACATTAAAGGTGAAGGTAAAACCTAGGTGGGTGGTACTATATTAACGATTTTATACTTTAAAAAATCAATTGATCTGTAATTACAACCTGTAAGGATTTCATTTAACATTGGAAATCACACAGTGGTTTGTTTTGCACCTTTAAATGTGTACCTCTAAATGGATTTCACAAGCCCAGTCTCTTTAATTAAATACGTGACTGAGGAGTCCCAGTAGTCTAACTGATGCCTCCATACCTCCTCAATCTTACATCCTTCAGCCTGTGAAGCAGAAAACAATCGAAGTCTGCCATGAGTAAGGGTGTGCGATCGAATGAATGCACTCAGAAACATCAAGCAGAGCTTTTCCTTCTTTCTGAGCGAAGCTGGGTGTGTTCAATTCATTATATGGTAGCACTTTACACTAACACTACATGAATAATCAGGCACTAATGCAGTGATTACAATTTCAAACACAGCCTAGAACTGAACTGCATTCCCCAAGCCTCTTATATTCTGAATACTGCCATGAATACTGACCACAATGACTGGAAATATCTGAATAAAGAAACTGCATGCTAAGGGGTTTAATGATAAACTCTGGTCATGATATGATTTGATTCTTTATACTGGCTTCATTATTTGATTCTTTCCGATTGGCTGAATATTTTGAATGAAGAAAAAAATACAGCTAAAAAGGTTTTTTTAGACTTTTTTTTATTCATAAAAATCCCAAGCAATGTGCCTTTTTGCATGCAGAATATATTCTGTATAAATTCTCCCCCAAATTTGACTGAATAAAGAAAGTCTCCTACCCAAAGAAAATGATGTGTTAAAGCATAATTATTTTTTGAGGCGTGATTTTAAGTAAAAATAGATTTGGCAGAAATGACAGATTTCTGTAATTACAGATTTCTCCTCTTTCTCTGGCACTGTAGAGCTCACTGGTGTGGTTTGAAAGCTTTTTTTTAAAGGTTATAATGTGGTTGTGTAACCCTATAATCTATAATATGTTTTGTCAGTGTGGTCCAGAGCTATTGGGCACTTCATACTGTAAGTACAGATGATTCCTGATAACAGTGCAGGTTCTCTCGGGTAACCACTGTGCTTTCTGCTAAGTATCCATTCAGTTACTGTTGTACATGTAAATTGCTTACAAACTAAAATGTAAAAAAAAAAATCATAAAATAATTGCACTATTATTTTTGTGACTTCGCTGTAAGGTAGATTAGACCCATGCGAGCCAACATTAAGATAATCTGAAGTGTCTCTTCTATTGTGGCCGGAGGTTATGAGTCCAAACCTTCTCTCTTTTTGTACTTGCTCAGGATCTGAAGAACTGTTGCATTGAAGAAGCACTGCAATAAAACAACAGCTGAAATGGTATTAGATGGCATCAGATGGCTGGAATTATTAGATTTCAAAGTAATAAAATCAAATGATCACCCACTCTACTTTTAGTTGGAGTCTGAAATCAAGAGATGTACCGATTGTTAATAATGCCTCACAGCTGCCACGGCTATGCTTACGACGAGGCTCTGCAAGCCACCAGCATGAGACAAGTAGGTGTCTATCACTACAGTAGAAGCATGAATAGTAGTAGAAATAATTTAAGTCTTTATTCTGTTTGTATTGTGTATTTATTTGCTCACCAATCTTTCCATGAAAAAGCCATAGAAGACTTCAAATGGCTGTTAAAGATTCAATATGCACTGATGAATATTGTATTAACTCATTTACCCAGCGAATACGCCACTGTATACCTTCTTTATGCTCCTGCTTTGCACTTTTAGTGTTTCTCTCACAGCATGTCATTTTCTTGAGATTTCCATTACTGTGAATGTTCCAACAAATATTTTGAATCCAGATTACAGTGATGTGTTTTTGATACATTCTTCTACCATACTTCTGGGAACAAGTTGTAAACCCTAATCACGGCCCGTATTTATTACTGTTCGTACATGACTCTGATGTGCTTAGTGCATGTATGAATTCATCATGATGAAAGCATTATTATATTAATGTCACAGTTCACCAAGGATGAAGACAAGGAAGATGCAGTAAGGTTAAGTGCTCTTTATTAGTGAAATCTCTAAACAACACCTGAAATGCTAACCTCCGAAAATGCACCAAAACAGTCTTATCTGTAACTCCAGGTTGCGAAGACACAGTCCAATATCCCAAGGGAGATGAACGAGGTAGGAATAGCAGAGGTAAGTGTTAACAATAATCCACAGGACCGAAGTCACAGTGTGAGTAACCTCGATACCACCCGATGAACCGTGGGGGGTGAGTGTGCATTCATAGTGCTCTGGTGATTGGGTGCAGGAGCTCAGTACTCCAGTGATTGGGGGCATGGTTGAATGGTTGGTACTGTGGCTGTGCACTCGTTAATATATTAATTAATATATGCACATTGTATATTGTCCTTATAATTGTGTTAACAGGCAATACACATTATCAACGAGGTAACCTCAAAAAAGTGGCTGAAATCTCCATTTTTTGTATTTAAATAAATCAAGTGCAAGGTGGTTACACAAAAATTGACTAGACCACAGGAAAATGCTCAGATATGCCTATACTTTTACCTTCATCAAAAAATACTAACCATACTAACATTTATTGAAGTCAAATTTTCAGATTTAATTTAATTTAAATGCCAAAGTCATATGTTAAAGTTGAACACTTCAGGCTTATCCATTTATATTTATTTATGGCAGTTTTTGTATCTAAAGCAACGTACAATTGTAGTGCATACTAATCACCCAAATCCTTCCTAAATGTATATCCTGTCTTATCCTATGCGATATATAAAATCACGAGCCCGGAGAGGACAGAAAAGAAAAAAAAAATGGACCAGTATGCAAATGCAAGTGTGATATATAACCATGATGACGGTAATGTATGAAAATGGAAATTTCCCCAGCAATAACACAATAACTCTAGGCTGTAAAGTGAAAGAATAATGTGTAATGAGGCGGAAATTGTTCAGTGCTGGTGTCTCTATTTAGAAACAGCAGCAGATCAGACCACAGGAAATTCTTAGGTATACCTCTTCAATAATGTAATATTTTGCAACATTGAATTTTGAGGATGTTGCGATTCATAGTAATAATAATAATAATTCATCACTATATTCTGACAAATCTCATAAACAAATTCATTTTCAGTGATTTCTGTTAGAGAAGATCTTCGTAACTCTATATCTCTATTAATATTTAAATATGGTGTAAATTAAACCATGATTACTTATATAATTGTCAAATACTGATTAAACATTAGGTTTTATGATTTATTACTTAACAAAAAAGTACTTAACTGAATACATGTGATGTGATGTGATGTGATAGTTTAGTTTGTAGGAACAATAGTGTGTAATAATAACCTGTTAATAATCTTCTGGTTATTTCAGTAGAGAAGAGAACAGTAGGTTTGTGTAATTAATACAGAAATTGATCCTGGTTAGTACTTATAAATCAATCCTTCTAAGTAAAATGAATGATCTGTTTAATTGATTATTCATCTTCAGTAAGCATTTTATCCTGTCATGGTAGTGGCAGTGAATTAGAAGCGTATCCCATGAACACTGGATATGAGACTGGATGAGATGCAGGTTCATTATCACAGATTTGTTAATTATACAAATGATCTATAGCTACATTTTTGTTTCACTGTGCAGCACTCCAAGAAACACAACCCAGCTGTCTTCCTACACTGAGTATGTGAGCTCAATAGTTTAATTAACAGAACAATTAGCTTTAGAACTGGGGATAATATATAAGTGTTGTTCAATTCCTGTTACGTCTTTATATGAGCAAACCTACTTGTCAGTTTTACATTTGCACTGCAATGATAAATGTAATTAACTGATTAACATTTGTCCCACATCTGCAGAGCCGGGGGTTCGAGTCCTACCTCTGCTCTGCTTGTGCGTTGTTTGCAGGTTCTCATCATGTTCCCGCATGTGTTGATAAATTGTCTGATAAATTGGCTGTCTCTCGAATGTCTGTAGCGTGTGAATGGGCGTGTGAATGGGCATGTGATTGTGTGTGATTGTGCCTTGTGATGGGTTGGCACCCCCGTTCAGGATGTCTGCCACCTTGTGCCCCAGGTTCCCTGGGATTGGCTCTAGGTTCCCTGTGACCCTGTGTAATATAAGCATTACACAAAATGGATGGATGGATAGATGGATGGATATACGGATGGATGGATGGATGTATGGATAGATGGATGAATGGAAGGATGGATAGATGGATGTACGGATGGATGTACAGATTGAAGGATGGAAGAATGGATGTATGGACGGATGGATGGATGCATGGATAGATGGATGAATGGAAGGATGGATAGATGGATGTATGGAGGGATGGATGAACGGATGGATGGCTGTACGGATGGATGTACAGATTGAAGGATGGAAGAATGGATGGATATATGGATGGATGGATGGATGTGTGGACAGATGGATGGCTGGATAGATGGTTGGATAGATGAACAGATGGATGGATGGATGGATGGATGGATGGATGGTTGGATAGATGAACAGATTGATGTATGGATGGATGGAGAGATGGATGGATGGATTTACAGATGAATGTATGGACGGATGGATGGATGGATGTATGGATGAATGGAAGGATGGATAGATGGATGTATAGAGGGATGGATGAACGGATGGATGGCTGTATGGATGGATGTACAGATTGAAGGATGGAAGAATGGATGGATATACGGATGGATGGATGGATGGATGGATGGATGGATGGCTGGATAGATGGTTGGACAGATGAACAGATGGATGGACGGATGGATGGATAGATGAACAGATGAATGGATGGATGGATAGATGGTTGGATAGATGAACAGATGGATGGATAGATAGATAGATAGATAGATAGATAGATAGATAGATAGATAGATAGATAGATAGATAGATAGATAGATGGATGGATGGATGGATGGACGGAGGGATGGATGGATGGATGGATGGAGGGATGAATGAATGGATGGATTTACAGATGAATGGATGGATGGATGAACAGATGGTTGAATGGAAGAATGGATGGATGGATGAACAGATGGATGGATGAACGGATTGATGCATGTGATGTGTAGTGTTACATTCTCATCATGCACATCAGTATCAGTGTAATACATGTGAGAAAAGCTTTTTTTAAGCTGATCTTGTTAACCTAATTGAGTTGATATTTGCACTGAAGTGTTGAAATGTCCATTTAATTATTGGACATTACTATTGCACCATTTTCTGAGAACATTTAAATGTAATTACAGTAACACTTCTTTAAATGTGTGTGTGTGTGCGTGTGTGTGACCCGTGTTGCTCATGGTTACTCATAACCTTATCGCTATCATTATTGTGTATCACTGTAATATTTGCGAATTATTTTAACTTTATGTTTATACTTCGTCTGACTACTAGCACTTTTCCCATCCGCTGTGTTTTTTCTCCCACTTGTTTCTGGTCAGAAATGTAGAGCTATACATTGGTGAAACTGTCAATTTATTTAAAATATCTCTGCTTTATACTCTGTACCACTGGGATGTAAAATATTTCTAGTGAATGACAGGGAATGATTTCTTAAACAGCACTAAAAATATAAGTTTTAGGCATCTGTAAGAAGCTGAAAAAGGAAAGATATAAAGAAAAGCATGTCCTTCAGATGAGTCAGAGTGTTAGTCTTTGTACAGAATACAGTGGAAATAGCAAGTGTAGTAGAAAAATGATAAATCACTATCAAGTGCCTAGAAATTTGCTGAAAAATTTCAAGGTGAAATGGAGCTTTTAACGATTAGATTGCTATTATTAGCTTACTGTTTCTATTCCAGCGTACGAGGTACACTCATAGGTGCTTTCTTCATTTCTTTTTTCTGTCTTTAAATAAATATTACCAGATATTTGCAGCGTGGCAAATGTGTAGTTTATAAAATCATGCAGATTCATACCTGAGACTGAGAAAAAAATGATCTCAGTGATTTAGAAAACACAGGCAGAGAGCTCAGAGGAGAATGGCCAGACTGGTTCAAGCTGACAGGGAGGCTACAGTAACTCAAATAAGCACTCTTAACAAACAGAAAAGCATCCCAAAATGATCAGAGCACATCAAAAATGGAAGCCTATGTGATTTAACTGCAGAAGACCACACTGGTTTCCATACCTGTCTACCAAGAACAGTCAAAATTTAGCGTAAAAATCCTAGCATCAGTAGCCTCTTTGTGCAGTTTTATAAGGAAATGTTCTGAATAAGGCTGTTATTCTGGTCAATTCTGTTTCAGTATAAAAACGTTGTGCGTCTTTGTATTAATATGGCATCAGGAAAAATTCCAATGACTTTGAATGACAGTTCCTTACGGGGACAACCCAAAGCAGAAGCTTATGTCACAAAGATTTCAAAAATACCAGTCACTAAAGTGACGAAGTAGACATTGTTTAGATCTGTAGGAAAGACAGCAGTAAATAGGATTGGACACTGTAGTGGAAAGTGCACATTCGTTGACAGCGAGGCTTGTGCATTAGTGTGATGTGTGGAAAGCAGAAGAGCAACTGCTCTTCAGATGACTGAGAATGTTAATGCAGGACGTGATCAGACTGTCAGCAAGAACAACTGCACAGGAAGGGATATTATGGTAGGGTTGCAGGGCAAAAAAACCCTCATTACAAAGATAAATGCACATTTAAGGGTGCTGTGGTCCATAAAGCACAGACACAGGCCTATAGAGATGTGTAAAAAGTAATATTATCAGATGAGTCACCCTAGACGGTATATTCGATAAGTTGTGCATGAAATTCAGCAGTCCAGATTGCTTAAATCTAACAGTGAAAGGGTTCTGCAGCTCAGTTATACCGTAAAGGACATTTTTATGGCATGGTTTTGGCCCACTTGACCACTTACATAAAAATCAGCAGATTATATTGTGCATGTGGAAATGTGGAAATTGTACAGCACCTGCATTTATGCTCAGAGCTGTTGTCCGTATCTACAATTATACAAAGTAGAGCATTTTCCTAAAAGCTATGAGAATATTGCACAGTTTATTTTTTAATTAAAATTTAATTAAAAATCTTATTCGTATGTATGAAGTAAGGGCATTTTGTTTTAATGCTGTAATGTTGAAAATTTTGAAGACGTGGTTCGGTGGTTAAAGCAGCACAGATATGCTGTGCACCACATGAGAAAAACAACAAATCTCATCTCATCACCTCCCTGTATTGGGCTCATTACTGGAAGAAACTCTCTGTGAGCTGCATTTGAAACAAAAAATTCACAGTCCTATGAATATCTGTCACAAAGGAGAGCAAGTGAAAGAATGCGCCATGGGAAAAATCAGCATGGGGAGACCTTTGCAGTTCCAAACCTTAGTAATGCATGAACCTTTAATCTGTCTAAACGACGATGCTCAGATGTCTGTGTCGCATATTTCTGTTAAGTGCTGCAAATTTCAGTCGAGTGACATGAAGAGAAACTTGCAATTCACAACGGATAATTTATTTCGGACGAAAAAATGAAAAACTCAGTAGCACATAGAAAATACAACCTGTTCATATCTTTGTCAGAACAAAAATGTTGCCATGCAAGCAAAGCAAATTCAAGATATTTTAGTTCAGCGATGTAAATTTCATTAATATCTTACAAATCAGATTTGACAAATAACACGTTTGCATAATCACATACATAATCTGTCACCACTGAAGCATGACAATTGCATATGTGCCATGTCAAAGAACAAAAACTGTTCACATTGTGCATTCAAAGTACTACAAGCCTAGCCTAACAATAATCATGTATAGTAAAGAAAAAGGAAAAAAAGAAAAAAGTACATTGCAGTGCAGGCGGACCGGCTGAAAAAACAACACCTTTAATATTATACTGCTTGGTAACATGTGGTAATGTGTGGATGTGACATGCCAGTTAAATCGCTGATATACAGTATATATATGTTTATAAATATCTAGGCTATTTAATTGAATCCAATGGCACATTATGACAAATATAAAGCACTGATTTTGTTTAAGAAAATATTATTTACAGTGTATTTACAGCATTACAGAAACTGGAGATGAAGATAAAACCTTTTCAGTCCTTTTTCTGATTGCACATCGACAAACAAACAGTCAGAGAAAAAAGAGACGCACAAATGCAGCGGTTATCATACAGCATATGTTGGTCTATAAAACATAATTGGTCTAATGGACAACATGGCAGATGTGTGCACAAGCAATTCTGGGCTATTTATTATCTGACTTCGTGGAAACGTTTGTGCTCAGGTAAGGTTTCCGCTTGGTACGCTATAATTCTAAGAATTCAACTTCACCTCAAGCTGAAGAGTCACGCTACTTTAGCATATGAAATGTAGCTTTTAGAAAGAATCTAGACTGGCATGGGAGATTTCCATGACCATCACAGCTGACCCGAGCTCAGAGACCTGTGGTGACTTGTGTGAGTTCTGAGTTGATGTCAACACTGGGCTGGCAGCGCAAATCCAGTGATGACATCTCCACTGCTAGTCATACCTGCCGGTTGGTTCGGTCTACTGTGGGACTGGACTGAGCCTCGCGCTGGGGATTGCGGGTGCGCGTCGAACGCATCGAGTTCTGCAGGTCCAGCACTGACGGACTGGGTATGCAGAACTCGCGGAAACAGCGCTTGAAGTTCTCGTCCAGGAAGGCATAGAGCACCGGGTTGAGGCAGCTGTTGGTGTAACCCAATGCGATGCAGAAGTGCCAAGTGATGGTCTGCAGCAAAGAGTTGGGGATGGTCACCAGGGCCTTAATGATCACAAAGATATGGATGGGGGTCCAGCACACGATAAAGACGGCCACCACAACCAGCACCATGCGTGTGATGCGCCTCAGGTTGCGGTCCTTCTCCTTTGAGCCGGACAGCATGCGAACGCTCTTCAGGCGGAGGATCATCAGACCGTAGCACACCGTGATAATCAAAACAGGCATTATGAAGGCAAAGATGAAAACGCAGATCTTTAGCAGGTTCTCCCAGTACCAGGATGGGTGAGGAAACACGAGAGTGCAATCTACAATGCCTAATGCAGTGTGAGAAAGGATGAGCAGAAAATGGCACATGAAACATGATTAAAATAGCAGTGCATTATCTTCAGATATGTGAAAAATTATGAGAAACAATGCCTCTATTATGCTATGAACACATTTTGTATATTGTTTTTTCCATTAATTGGTCTCACATTTTTTACTTAGTATATAATGAATTAAATGCTTTCAGAAACCATTCCAACATACAAGAAGCTCATTGTATGTGGACATCTGACCATCAGACTTATATGTGCTTGCTGTGTTTATCTCATACCAAAAACACGGTCATTAATACAGACTTGTGTCCTCACCTTCCTCTGTGGTCTGCACTCATCTGAGCAGGCTTTCTACAGGATTTTTTAATGCAGCCATGGGAATTCTGCACTCTCCCCACCACAAGAGTGTTATTGAGATCGGGCACTGATATTAGGTTAGCTGAGGAGGCATGCAGCTGGTGTTCCAATTCATCCCAAAGGTGTTCAGTGAAGTCGAGTTGAGGACCCAAATCCACTCAATTTCTTCCACATCAACCTACCTTCATAGACCTTGCTTTTTGTACAGTGGCATTAAACAAATTTGGGCTCCTTAGTTTAAATCATGGGTAATCTTAATACTACACTTTACAAAGACATTTGAGACAACCGTGTGCTTCCAAATTTGTTGTAACGGTTTAGAAGAGCCGCATAACGGTGTGATGGCAAGATGTCCATATACTTTTGGTCACCTGGTCTACTTTTCCAGAAATCTGTCCTGGACGTGCTTTGATAGCTAACTGCTCTTCATGATGAAACTCTCAGGTGTCATTTATTGTGCAAAATATTTACCCCCAATTTAGTATTATCGGCTATTTGGCCTAGATGTAGGACAATTAAGTAATTTTCAGTTCCAGGTTGGAACTACACTACAAAATAATGTGGAAATGTCTACGGGGTTGAACACTTATGCAAGGCACTGTATTGTTGGCTTCAAAGAAAGAGTCCCTACAAACACATTTATATAAGGTGTTTGAATTACACAGTAATTTCACACATACCGCTGTTGTGGAAGTCGAGTGTAGTAATAGTTGAAGCCCTGACCATGACTGGCAGACCGATGGCAGACGACAGGATCCAGTTGCAGATGTTGACGATCTTGGCATTGCGGGGGGTTCTGAAGTCCAGAGCTTTCACAGGGTGGCACACTGCAATGTAGCGGTCTACACTCATAGTTGTCAATGTGAAGATGCTTGTAAACATGTTGTAATAGTCAATGGACATGATTATCTTGCACAGGATGTCCCCAAAAGGCCAGGTACCCATGAGATAGTTGACACTTTGGAAGGGGAGGGTACTGGTAGCCAAAGCATCTGCCAGGGCCAGGTTAAAGATGTAGATGTTTGTCGCGGTCTTCATTTTGGTGTATCTGTGGTGAACAGAAGTGCTGCATTAAATAGAAGTTCATTTTGTGAATCATTTTCAAAGATGATAGAATTGAACAATTTATATGTAAAGAAAATTTAATTAATGGTAGAAATGATGGATTATAATATTACAAATACGTATGGATATGTAACTGAATATAAATACTTTATTAGGACTGAACAGATTCAGATACGAATGGGAGGCGCACTACTGAATTTTTCCACAGAAGGTTTTTATGTGTTTTTGCTCTTTTTACCAGAGCCCAAAAATTTTTATTTTTTTGTTTTGGGGATGTCCAGCTTTGAATTTCCGAATGAATTTTTTCACAGTCCACAGTGCTGGTTAATGGCTCATATGAAAGTAGGAATCGGAGCTTTAAGGATTTGTAGTTTTTCATAAGTATTCATGTTTTTCCCTAGCCTACCAGGGGCAAAATATTCATAGAAAAGTTACATTAAAAAGTTTCTTCAAAGTAAATGTTGATATCAAACCCATTTCTGCTCGCTGAGACGCCTCAAGTGCTTGTTTATAAGCGACTAAAATATGAAGCTGTTATCTTTAACCACTAAAATTCTGTGTAAGTTTATCCAGCATAGGGAAAAACATCTCCCACTAAAAGCTAATAGAGTCCTGAATCTGATGAAAGGCAGGTATAAACAAAACTTCTATATCTATCTAAGCAGGATATTTTTTTATTAAAAATAAGATACTGTCTTGCACACATCCCTAATTTATATATATATATATATATATATATATATATATATATATATATGTATATATATATATATAAACAAACCTTCTGCTTACATAAGGTTTAATATAATTTCATAATACTGATAGAGGTGTGATTAACTGAAGCACTACAGACACAGACACTGCATTACACCACTAACACACTCATATGATGTTACAGCATAATTTTAGACTGATAGTCATCTGCAGCCCTTTTATTAAAGATATTAATATAAAAACTCATATTGAATACATATATATATATATATACTGTACTTGCGTACTCAATATCCAATTCGTGATTCATTTCTCTCCCTGACTTACACAGCTCTCATCATAATTAGGCGTCAGCATATCACCTCATTTCTCAGGCTTTTCTCATAGGAGCGGATGAATATGGGAACGCTTCCCCACTTTGAAATAAATGCTGATAATTACTGAGGTCTTTAAAGTAATCTGGAAGTATTGAAATGACAGAGATGTAGATATAGAGGTGAGGCAGAGCGTGCATTTTAATAGGAGACTATTCTATTGTGCATAGAAATGCCCGTTTTGGAAGATTCAACTCAGCCGCTTTCAGCGTGTCATATAAAGCATGAGCCCATCTCTGATAATAATGACCCAATTTTATCACTAACGTCTGCACCAAATGAGACAAAGTACACAAAGATGCTTGCAATTTTCGTCATCTCATAGGAAAGCCTTCACAATTTATAAGGAGTGGCATTTGCACTGCGTTTTGAATATTTTCATTTCAAGGGAAGAAAGAAGGCTTATGCATAAATTCTCATCTGAAAGATTTTCTAATCAGGAAAGTTAGTCGCTGCTTGGAAAGGGGCAGTTGTGTCTAGACTATTAAAATGAGATTTTAAGTGCTCTCCAGTGTCTATGAAAATAGGTACTTAATGAGAATAATGCATAATTCATAAGTATAGCATCTGGTTTCTGTGCAGGAAAATAATTTGCTATCTTTCTATATTGACGATCTGAAAGCATTTTATGCTAATGAGCTCAGACAGTGAATTACTCAGTGCAGAAGGGTGCATTTATGCTTTTATGGACTTATTTATGGCCACGGAGTTTCTGAAACGGCTTTTAAAGCCTCCTGCAAAATATGCAAAAAGCTCATGGTAGATTAGCTTATTTGTTTTAGATTAAACCATTATGCTATGAAAAGAAAAGCAAGGGTTCACCAGTTTGAAACACTACTATTTGAATCTTGCGATAAAACAGAGATAAAATATAAAGTCTAGCTCATTCCAGACACATCAGCTGGAGGTAAACAAAATCCTGGCTGGTATGTGCTTCCAACATAACAATGTCTGCAGACGCAGGCGCATCTGATGAATAAGGCTGCACTGTTTAGTTGACTGTCACAGATGAAATAGCACAGAACGTCACAGCCCCGTGTGCTTAACACGTTCATGAAGGTCAATGACCGTCAATGTTTCAGACCTGACGTAATCTTCTGATTTAATTCGGTAAGAGCTTGCCTACATAGCCATTCTTAATCCCAGTGGGTCAAATTCAGAAAATAAATCAGAAAACATCTCTGCTATACAACTATTACCTTTGATATCCTTGGCACTCTCATTTGCACTGATATGATACATACCTGGGTGTTTTTTTTATTATAAATGTATGCACTTTATGGTATCTAATAGTCATAATGGCATGATGACTAACTGTTATTATTTTAAATGTCAAGTAAAACACTTGATTGGATCCACATAAGTCAGTGTTTTGATAGCATTAACTTGTTTCATGGAAATAGAACACCTTGGCTGACCTTTTGAAATATCTTCACTGTTTTTATTAATATTTCATTGATTTACAGCGTTTATGGACAAATCAGGCATGTCTAGCTGACATATCCTTAGCTTAATTCATTTGTTAGCAACAATAATTGATGGGGGAAATGCAATGGTATGTATAGTATTAAAGAAAAGTCCTAAACATGGAAATACCAATAGGTTTTTGGTCAAATGCTTGAAATCAGGCCTGCGGTTCGACTGTTTCATAACAAAGGTTGTCAGGGACGTTAAACATCATCACACTGAATAGGAAAACTACAGCCTCGCTGTGTTTATACTCGCACTCTTGCAGACTTTTAGTGCCTCAGATTTATCCACAGAAAGAGCACAGTAGATCGTTATCAGGGAACATGTTATTAAATAGAGATTGAAAGACTTTTCAGAAGCTTAGTGGTGGTGACAAAGTCAGACATCTGGGCATGGTGTTGTTCGTTTATAGCCCTACTTTATTTTATTTCTGGAGATTGTATTTAGGCTTCAAATTTCATACATTTATTTGGGATTATCTTGAACAAAAGGTGTCCTAAACTTTTGTAGATTTTATTACAGAGTTGCACTAATAGAAAATCCAGTGGCTTTTGGTTGAGGGAACCAGGGTGATGGTCACTTCTGGGTTAGTCTACAACAATATGTCATCCCTGCAGCACTCTGTTTATACCACAGTGACCCTGACAGGTAGGTTATTAAAGTTCTATGTATTTGCACACTGTCAGTGTACTATGCAGCATCCCAGCGTCATATCTGTAGGAAAATGAAAACCTTCCATTTTTTGTTGCATCCTACAGGATCTCAGTGCTGATGCATACCTCTATTCTGTTCCAAAAAATACCCACTGAAGCTTTCTGGCATGCTGTTCATTCCAAATAATGTATTCGGAATCGTTTACATCCCTGCACTGTACGCGTACCTGGGTTAGATTAAAACAAAATGCACTGTAGATGGATGAATTTTTTGGGGTTTTTTTTAGCATTCTGAACGTAACCCTTAGCAAATTGTCACTCTGGCAATAAAAAAAGGTTCAAAAGTAAATTCCACAAATATCTTTGCAACCCACAAAAGTACCTGTTTATTCATTCAACTGTAATGTAGCACAACATTGTGACACCACAGACTATCAGGCATTACCTCTGATTATGGAGTCATACAAAACCTCTTTACACCAGACAAATGATCCTGCCATTTATTTTTCTCACCAGGGTTTGTCTCTAATTGTGCGAATATCCCAAGGATCAATTACTCCTCTCGTAATCGGGCATTTCAGTCTTGTGAGGAACTGTACTCTGCTTCTAATCACTAATATGCAGTGTCAATCTTCATGGTTTTAGATGTTTGCTGGGAACCCATTAAAACTGATCCCTCGTGACTGTCATATTAGCTTCGAGCGTTTCTGATTTGGAAATTGCAGCATCTGTCTTTCTCCCAAACAGCTGCAAACAGATGGTGTTTCTCTGGCATCAGAGCGTTAAAACCAATGGGTTCACTATTATTCACATCGGCACAGGCGATGTATCCTGACAGGGCAAAAATTGAATCTTCATGCACATTTCTCATGTCATGGAATAATCAGGCATGAAAATGATGAAAATGTATGGATTTGTCACAAATCCATTTTTCTAAAGCCAATTCTAGTCAAGCACCCTGAAATGACAAGTGAAGTAGATTTTTCATACTGATGAAGGACGGACAGCCTTCGAGCCCAGGCATGTAGTGAAAGCTTGACTGATAACATAAGGTTTTTTTGACTGCATTTCATTTTAGTTTCCTTCTTTTTCAAGTACAAGTGGATTATTGGATTAGGTGGAAATTGAAATCGGAAACCATTTTCATAAAAAAATGAATCACAAGCCAAAGCTAGTGATCAGGTGGAGCAGGATTTATTGTTATCACAGACAAACCCGGCTTTCAATTCTATTACAAAACCTCAGGATTAGCTTGTTGCTAGGGAACACCAGAACCGCTTCTGTCTCTTTAGAGTCTGCTCATCGATGCATCATTTTTTAATGTTTTGGTTTTTTTTTTTTTTCAGATTGATTCTCCCAATGTCAAATATGGATAGCTAAATACACTAACCAAGGTCACTAGAGACGCTGAACATCTGTAAATGCTCTTGAGTGATGCGTCCCTTCTGCGCAATGGCAGACGGGTGTTGCTCGAGTGAGCGAGTTTGACAGAAACGCTCAGAAATGCTCATGACTAATCTTGAATAAACTTGGATACATCTACTGTATAGCAACACTGTTTAAAAAAAACAACCATCTGTTCTGCTAAGGCATCTACTTAGTCAACGTGACGCATTCAATTTCATTACAAACCGCTGCTGGATTCTATAAAACAATGAAGAAACCAGAAGGAAGAACAAGTGCCACTACAATGTAGTCAAAAGCCTCTTTTCTCTAATATGACAGTTGCTCCATTGAAATAAATGTCATTAGACTGACTGGAGGAAAAGGATGTGGCAGTTACAATGGATTAAGACAATGTAATCTGGGGGAGTCGAGCATAGAAATGCCTAATTAAAGCTTATATAATCGACATTTACATGCAGAATGAAGATGGTGGTGCTCTGTCTGCCTGCGGCTGAATCATCCAGAGCTCAATTCCATCCTAGCACCTGGAGTCAATCCATTAAAGATTACCCAGACACTCCATCTGCTTCTGTCTTTCTATGCCAGAGCTTGGCGAATATTCAAAACCATGTCACTGGCTCTCAAAGTCAGGTCTGGGGACTTCCAGAAGGTCTGCATTTTTATTGTGTTAGATCGGTGGAAATCACAAAATAATTCCATTTATTATTGAGGTTTTAGAATTATTTGCCAGTTTGATTAATATGGCACGTTTTTTTTATTCCAACCTCAATAACTCAAAAACAAGTAGGGCTGTAAATAATGTAGACTCGGGTCTAATGCTTTCTGTCAGTGGAAAGTTCAGTAATTAAAAATCGCTTTAGGGCTCGAATAAATAAGCCAGAATATTGCTGGGCACATTTAAATAATGAGCATGATGCCTAAATAATTGGAACTAATAAATCTGCGGTCAGGAGATTACGGTTAAAGGACGTCCTGGCTTCGAAAAGTTAAACCCTGAAACAGCGTTTGGTGGAAGAATCCGACCTGAAATCTACTTTTAAGAAAGTTTTCAATAAGAAAGCTTTAAGAAAGTTCTAGACAAGAACCAATTCATGTTACAGCTCCAGACGCTGATATGTGTCCAGGCCAGAGAGTGGCAGATTTTCAGAACAGCACCGGTGTGTGAGATCACTAACTCTGGAAAATTATAGTGATCAGGCTGCGCTACGGCACTTTAGTATGAGAAATAGTCTTATAGATTTGTAAATCAAGTTTAGTGCAGTCAGCATACAGAGATGGTTTTCTTTATTCTGTTTGTATATGCTTGTTTTTTTTTTTCATGTTTCCCAATGCTCCAGAGAGCTCTCAACAATCAAAACAGACGTCAGATCACTTCTGTGAGGATTATTGAATCTCTTACATACAATAGCTTGGGCAAAAGAGCTAAGCATTGCTGAAGTGAAGGACTCAGACACAAATAACTGTAAGGTTTGTTTTCAGGACAGATTTGGACTATTTTATCATTACATAAGGAATCCCACCTTTCACCGTGGAAGTTTTGCTACATTGAGCAGTGATTCTAGCTTCACAGTCAATTAATCCAAATTCTCTGGCACACTGTTTTAAAACAGCAAACAGACTGCTAAAATTAATGACCTTTAGGAAAGGATAATTACAGTTACAGTTCATGCAAAGCATGAATAAAATCAGTGGAGAGGGCTTGGGGCACTACTCTTTATAATACCAACAATGATGAATAATTTCTAGGGCTCAGTAAATGACCTGAGGCACCAGTGTGAGGACAAATCATGAGTCTGCAACATTACTAGAGTCTTTTTCTGAAGAACTGGTCAATACAATTTTGGTTGTTATCTAATGCTAGGCAAAATGAAAAAATAAAATATGGATATTGTAGAACCTGCTGTTTTGATATATTGTGGATATCATGCTATCTTTTCTTATTATTGAACTGACATTAACATTTTGTATAAAATGTACACTGTTAAATTTTTTGATAGACTTAATTTTCAGTGTTAGTGTTTTAATATTTTATAAAATAAATTATGTTTTTTTCTGGATATTTTTGAAAATGTATAGTTTTGAATATAAGTACCAGTGTTTATAAAAATCTGTCTTTTTTTTATACAACCTGATGTCATCTCCTACACACCTTATAAATCTCTTGTACTGTAGAAATATAAGATATTTTTTCATACTGCCCAAACTTACTGCCATCTCCATACTTTCAAACCAACATGATCTCAGAATCACAAGTCTGTAATACTCCTCCCAAGCAAACTAGTATGAAAACAAGTATAAAAATTTCAGGTAAGGTTTCTGATGAGTGGTTATAGATTTTCTCGTGGATTTTTGAATTTTTATCTTTAGTTTATTTTTTAAGTTTACTGTCAAAAAATTGGTACCCATCTATAATACATTTTGTATGATGACACATAGTCAGAAAAGCAAAGGCCGCACACACACACACACACACACACGTTTTTCAGTTACCACATCACCATGTCAACGTGTTCAGATCAGTGACCATCCAATGATGTTTGCTGTCTATCCAGGTAAGCTTCCTTTCCCTGAAATTTTACCTCATGTCACGGATGGAACATTGATTAGTTATAAAACATCTTCTACTAACGACTGCTTGTCTCTCTATATCTATATTTTATTGCACATTAAACAGACATGCGGATGGATTAACATTTATGGCTGCACGATTAAGGCACATTAAATCTGTTTCATAGCCTCATGCTATGAAGATTAACGGTTCTGAATATATACTCTTTAACCTTTCGGATCTGTTTAATTAAAATACAAACATTACTATAAAGTCAGGCGATGTGTCCGTGATTCATGTAATTGTTTCTAAACCTCTATTTTGGTGCGAGTAATGAGTCATGAGTAATCCAGGCTTCTTGTTCATTCATCTGGATCAATGTTGTAGTGCACACATACTCGACTTCACCTGAAATCTAACATAGCGTAATGTAAATAGTTCATCATGTTTTCCAAGAAATCACAAAATCAAACTAAGTACAGTACATGTTCAGTACATTAACTGCACTGGACATGAAATTTAACCGCAATTAAATTATATAAAGAAAAACATAGTGAAATCAGTGCTCATATCAATACCAACAAAGTTATGCTTTATTCCTTGCTCCTATTATATGAATTAGGCAAAGGTAGACCTGTTCTGCTATTCATTTTTCTGCAACCTTTGAAATTAGCGATCAAAAACACGTTATATGTACTGTATATCTAAATGTAGCTCAATCCTGTAGTGTTACACACTGCCCCTGAGGAGTAGAAACTACAACAGTAGTCTGAGTACCACATATGGTGTTTAATTCTATTGAAACGGGTGATAATATTTTAAAGAAATTGTTGAATTTGTAGTGAATTATCATTATTAATAATTAAAATTATTATTGATGTTTCGTAGACGATTCTAGAGGAGAAAATTTTACGTCAACAGGTGAATGATGTCACGCTGGCATTTTTAACAGGAGAACTGTTTCACTTACTGGTGTTAAAATAAATGTGCAAGTGCACCTGAATTGGCTATCGCACCTATTCAAGCAAAACGAGATGAAACTATTAAGAGTCAGCTTTCATTTCTGCGATTGCAGAATATTGCATCTTCTACCTATCTTTAAAAGTGTGAGAGGAAAGAAAAATATCTTACTGTGAACCATATACTGCCTTGTCCTTTGGAACTAGCACCGGCTCTGTGAGAAGGTTCTAGTAAATGACTGTTGTGTGATAACGAGATTTAGCGTCAGTGTGCACGTGCAAATTGCTTTCACACCTAACGAAACACTAACAAGAAAACGTCAAAGGTCAGCTTTTAATTCTGTAACTGCAGGGTTTCATAACAGGCTTTCCAGCAAGCATTGTGACGGCATGGCCAGGGCCTTAGAACTACAGTATCAGAGTGAGTAAATCCACCATCCAAAAATTGATCCAAAAAAATCCAGGGGGTCAAAACCAGAGCCTGCCAGATTGTTGACTGGAAAGCAGTAGCTTCAGGGCTGGCTAACATGAATTCCAGCAAGGCTAAGCCACCTGGGCCTTTCAAAGATAATGAAGATTATTTGGCATCCTAATCAATTTGCTTTAAACAGATGGGAAAAAATTGTTTTGTCAAACCAAGCACAACACCACGGATGCATAAAAAATATATAGAATGTTATGCTGGGCCGGGGCTGGTTTCTTTCTAGATCCGACTGTAGATTTATGCAGCCTATCAGTGACAGTTATATCAGCTGATTACACAAAGTGAAATGAGAAGGAACGTATAATATAGGCACAGATTGTGTATTATATCGTCTTGGCTCGACCTGATAGCCTTTGAAGGAGAAACTAAAAGTAGACGGAAAGTCTAAGTGCACATTATCCAAGCAAAGTTTATTGTTTAAGCAGAAAATAAGTGCTTTTTGGTTTAAGCAAGAAAATGGACCCAGTAGAGCATCACAGAAGTGGAACACTTTAAAAAATAAATCAATAAAGA
Source organism: Hemibagrus wyckioides (assembly GCF_019097595.1). Lineage (NCBI taxonomy): Eukaryota > Metazoa > Chordata > Actinopteri > Siluriformes > Bagridae > Hemibagrus > Hemibagrus wyckioides. The sequence continues at coordinate 11,314,348 of NC_080712.1, forward strand.
AAGAATAGTGGACTGTGTGTGAATATTTTGGCCTACAACACTCGTATTATGCCACTGAGACCTTGTGATATAATGCATTGCTCAATGCTAATAGTTTTGCTGTCAAGTAATTCATTGATCTTAGATTTTTTTGCCCTTTCCATCTAACATCATGATGAGCTGTCACTGTGTGGCCACAACTGCATATAGACATACAGTGGAAAAGCTGCACAATGAACCTGGGCAAAATAAAGAGTTTAAATAGGGCAGATGAAGTGCAACTAATCAATCACAAGTGAAAATGAACAAGAGCAGCAAGAAAGGACCTTATAAGGATGTGAGAAATGCGAAGCAGATGTTCGGGAAGCCAAATGGTTCATTGGTTTATGCAAGTGGATACACTTCTTATAAGCACAGCAAGCACTTCCTTTAGGTTTATTTTCACAGAATAAACCTTAAATTATAAATCTGCTACCTCAGAAACTTCAGCACAGAACTGGCTGAGCCATCTACCTGGTTAAAAATTCATGCACCTCAGATTTTTTCATCTGTACGTTTCCTGTATTCTTTCCCTGTTTCATGTTCCAGAAAAAAATCCCATACCAAATCATTATACGCGGGTCTTATAAGGTATGTTTCCAGCTGAGACTTTTTTCTGCGAAAAAGGTTTAGTGAATTGGAATGAAATATAGCTGGTGGAGTTGCACAATATATTATTGTTAAAATTTCAAAAGATGGTAAACTTTTTGTTAAGCATGGTGCATAAAATCAATGTCTGTACTTCAGATGTTGTGAAGGTTTATAAAAGGCATTCCCAGATAAAAAAGGCATCATGCGCCTATCATCGACAAATTTCTGGTGAACAATAGATGGCTTTGCGATTGATGTACTGTATTGTCTTCTGATATATTGTAGAATTTTAACTATTTGTGAATTTACATTGACAATAAGCCTAATTTTCTGAACACCCTCTCCATTTTAGAAGAATCTGAGGAAATATGAGATGCAAAAGGTACACAATTTGAGATATACATATACAGCAAATTTCACAAACCTTTTTAAAACACATTTTCACTTTGTTGATAAAAGAAAAGCACCAGTTGATGGAAATGTGGCTAGTGCAGACCTAAAGGCTGTAGAGGATCTCTCTTTTTCCAAAAAAAAAAAAAAAATTTCTGCTTCTTTGGCAAAAGAGGCCATTGATCAATTTTTAAAAATAAATATTTAGAATGAAAGGGATGGAAGTGGAACCGTAAGATTACAGGGTGAAGAGGTGAAGAAGGTACAGGAGTTTAAGTACTTGGGGTGAGCAATCCAGAGTAATGGAAAGTGTGGGAAAGAGGTAAAGAAGTGAGTGCAGGCAGATTGGAATGGATGGATAAAGGTGTCTGGAGTTCTGTGTGATAGGAAAATATCGGTGAGAATCAAGGGGAAGGTGTACAGGACAGTGGTGAGACCGGCCATGCTGTATGGTTTAGAGACAGTGTCACTGAGGAAGTTACAGGAGTCAGAGCTGGAGGTAGCAGAGCTGAAGATGTTGAGGTTCTCTTTGGGAGTGAGACAGTTGGACAGGATTAGGAACGAGTACATCAGAGGGACACCTCATGTTGGACATTTGGGGGACAAAGTTAGAGAGGCCAGATTAAGATGGTTTGGACGTGTTCAGAGGAGGGAGAGTGAGTATATTGGTAGGAGAATGTTGGATATGGAGCTGCCAGGCAGGAGGCAAAGAGGAAGGCCAAAAAGGGGTTATATAGATGTAATAAATGAGGATATGACGCTAATGTTGAGGATGCAGAAGGTGATATGTGATAGGTGGAGAGAGATGATTTGCTTTGACGACCCCTGAAGGGAAAAGCCAAACGAAGAAGAAGATTTAGAATTAGCCAGACTCAATTTCCTAATCATATTAGTAATATTATTTCTGTAGATTGAGCTAAGTAAACGACACACAATACCTGATGACAAAATGGTAAGTGGTAAAAGTGGTGAAGCATTAGAGTAAGATCAGAAAGCTTTTGTAGCATTCTGTGTGTGATAGTGCTAAAGGCTAAACTAAAATCCTAAAACAAAGCTTTAGAACCACTCCACCAAGTCCAATGAGCTACAATGCCCTTGCACGTTCCATGCAAATACATACATACACAGAGTAAAAACTCTGGTCAGAATACCTTTGGATCATTCCCATAACAGTGGAACTCTTATTAAAAAAGAGGCTTAAGCTGAAAAATACTGCCCTTGAACAATCCATTAGACCCCCAGGGCCTGGAGCTTTACAAGTTCGCTTTTGCTGAGCTGGCTGCAAAGTGAGTCTTGTTAAACATTATATGTGCATAATCAGCAAAACTACACTCAATCAGCGTTTTCTGTATCCATAAAACAAATCCTCAAGGAAATAGTTTAAGTTTTGCTTGAGGATTGCTTGTTCCTGTTTATCTCCTTTCACCATATGGTGCAATTTGGACCTAAGTACCATTGCTTTCCGAATCTGATCCTTTTACTCTGAATTATTGCTAAGATAAAGATTAAGATAAAGTTAAAACATTACTTTCACATAATTACATCCAGTAGACTGTATCTGCTACAGTGTCAGGTCAGTGGTATTTTTCACAGCAGCCATAAAACATTTATGAGTCCTCAAAACAATCTTGTAGCTTTGACATGCTGTCATTATTCCAAACTTGCAATCTATCTGACTTATCTTTCTTTGACTTTGTTCAAGGTTTATATTTTGGCAGCAAATCTACAACCTTATGGTCCAATTTTTGCAGTGGGAGATGACACACCACTCTGAACACATTCAAAAGCGCTGATCCAGAACTGGGGTATGAGAAAGCTAATATACTGCTGTAGTTTGCTGGAAGATGACCAGAGAGTTTAAAGTATTGAGCGCACTTTTTATTAACACTGGCTGGATGCTCTAAAAATCCCCTAGTAAAATAGTGCTATCCCAAGTTGTCAGTTTGAGGTGCAGATATGTTAGCATAATTATACTTTGTCCAAATTATATGAAGTCTCTTCATGTGTTACCCCACAATTATGTACAGACATTCCTCAAAACAGCCATGTTTGCCCTTATTATAATAAATCCAGTTGTTATGGGAACATTACATTTGATTAAGCTCAGTGATTACGGTACTGAGCTGGTATTTGGAAGATTTAAATTCCTAAACAAGCCAGAGCCTCAGCCAACTAAGACTACCAGCTGGGCTTGGAAGTTGCTTGGGATAAAAGCGTCAGCCAAAAGAAGAAATGGAAATGGAGTCCAAGGCTACATTCATATTACCAGGGCGAGATGACACAAATCCGATTTTCTGCCTTAATATGACAGATCAGATTTTTTCTTTTCAGATCCGACCGGAGACAATTTCATACGGTATGTATAGCAGGCTGAACTGATATGTGGATTTGAAACGAATCAGATTGGAAAGTATATGAGGATATCTTCATCATCACCATCATCATCATCATTATGATTCAGTATGAGCAGCACAGCGAAACAACAACGGAGGGCAGTTACAGCAGTGAATATGATCAGTGGAGGGCTGGGGAAATTGGTGACTTTGGTTTCTATTTGGGGAATTGATTCATGCAAAACGGAAAGAGCCTAAGTAGTGTTTGAAACAATCACTCAAAAACTCACAACTGCATCATACTAAGGACAGCTATGGGTCACATGGGAGTGGTTATGAATGTGAACCGTAAAAATAAACAGATTCGATCTGAGTGGGGAATTGTGCAGCTCCACCAGCTCCATCACCAAGAAAGCCCAGCAGCGCCTCTACTTCCTGAGGAGGCTGAGTAGAGCCCATCTCCCTTCCCCCATCCTGACTGTGTTCTACAGAGGGACCATCGAGAGCGTCCTGAGCAGCTGCATCACTGCCTGGTTTGGGAACTGCACCATCTCAGATCGCAAGACCCTTCAGCGGATAGTGAGGACAGCTGAGAAGATCATCGGAGTCTCTCTCCCCTCTATCACAGACATTTACACCGCACGCTGCATCCGCAAAGCCATCAGCATTGTGGCTGACCCCACACACCCCTCACACACACTCTTCACCCTCCTGCCATCTGGAAAGAGGTACCGGAGCATTCGGGCCCTCACAACCAGACTGTGTAACAGTTTCTTTCCTCAAGCCATTAGGCTCCTCAACACCCGGGACTGAACTGTTCTACACTCTCACACACACTCTCACTCAGGACTGAACTGTTCTACACTCTCTCACACACACACACACACACACACACTCAGGACTGAACTGTTCTACACTCTCTCACACACACACACACACACACTCAGGACTGAACTGTATATTAACTCTCTGTCTCTCTCACACACAGATACACACACTCTCTCTTGACTGTGTGGACGCACACACACACACACACACACATAATTTATACTGTTCATTACTTACTGCACTACCTCTACCTGTCATCCGCTGCTATAGTTATATTTATGTTTATTCTATTTGCACTACCTCAACCGCTGCTGTGTATTTTTGCACAATATTTTTGCACAATACTTTTTTTTACATCATTTCACTTTATCTATTTTATTTCACTTACATTCCAGTACACGTTCTTTTATTTCTTTTCAGCGCTAAGTGTCCTGTGTTCTTTTGTGTTGTCTTTATTGTATTTATTTTGTATTATTTGTCTTTTTTGCACTGTCTTGTCTATGCTCTGTTTGCACCTAGCTGCACACTGTGCACTTTACGTGGCTAAGACAAACTTCTGTCCTAGCTCTGTGGTGTTGTTTGTTGTTTTGTATTGAACTTGTTGTATGTTTATGTAGCACCAGGTCCTGGAGAAACGTTGTTTCATTTCACTATGTACTGCGCCAGCTGTATGTGGTTGAAATGACAATAAAAGCTTCTTGAATCTTGAATCTTGCAGTAAAGCTTTGAAAATCAACACAAGAGCCATGTTTTCTTTTCACATAGTGCTTGTTTTGAACCCTGTTTCTTTACCTCAGCATTCACTCTCTGCTTTTTTCTGACTGACACATTCACTTGGCTCTCAGGATTCAGAAGCTGCAGCCTGTATTTGGAGTAACACAGGGAGTTTTCATGTGTATACAAGTAGGCTTATGTTAGTCACTGGCTTTCTGGCAGCGAAAGAAAAGAGTCATGCAAATTGTTGGGAGACTCATGGCTGGAAATGGTAGAAGCTCCAGTTGACAGGACAAACACAAATCGATATAAAATAATGGACAGGAACTTCAACTATACTGTCAGAGATTGAAGCATATAAATCTGTGTGAAATACAGAAGGAAACAAACAGGAAGTCGTACAGCTCTCTTACTACTTATCTGCAATTAGCCTCTTTTTAAAAGCCCCATATAAAAGGGGAAACTCATTAAAGTCACACTGATCAGTGTCCTGTATTGTATTACTAGACACACATATGGATCGAACATGAACACTCGTGCTGAATTCACTGCACCACAGATTCTCTTCATCCCTTCGTTACTGTAGGAAGCCTGGTCTGATATCTGATGGCTGATGGAGGAGGGGACACCGGGTGCAAAAACTCAGCTCTTCCAGCTTCTCCATGACAACAAAGAGCTCAGGCACTATTAGAATTCTCTTCAGTTTCCCTTCCTGCACACTAAAAATTGATTTTCCACATGATTGTGCAGAGCCACTCCTGCTGGTCAGGTGGAAGGGTCCCCCTAAACACCGGATGTTGATTTGTGGGGGCTAGAAGCTGTGAGAATCTAAGTATAATTATCCACTGCAGAGGGAGGCACTGATATCTGATAGGAATTTCTGAATGCTCGTGTGGTAACTTTCGATTTTCAGGGTATTCAGCTGAGAGGTGCAATTACTGTCTGAATAATTTATGATGTGTAACAGGCACGAAACACTAGCTTGTAGCTTCCTGTGCTAATTTGATTGATGTACTATATGTCAGCTTATACCTGTCTGAATAATTAATCTCCTAAGGGTGATTCCAGGATTATTGTGCAATTAAAAGTGACACTGAATTTTTTTTACTTGATTTTCAAACACTGAATCCAATAAAATATGCTTTTTAACATCATTCATAACCCATCTCAGACAACATTCTCATTTTTTACAAGGTTAATCTGCTGGAAATTTCTACAATTTTTTCTTAATTATTTGCTGTTTTAAAGCATACAATTAGCAATTTACACAAAGACATTAAGGACGCTTGCATGATTTGCTCCAAATTATTTGATTCTCTTCCTCCTCCAACCAGCTTCAGGAAATTCAATAGAGGAAGTTTTCTTCTTTTTTTTTTTACAATATTTTCTTGTGGAACATCAATATGTGTTATATCACTGCTGTGGGACACTAAAATGTACGTTTTCCCTAACCTATACTGGATGACTGATGGATAATTGCAGTATTTGAATGTACTGGTATAGCAGTGGACTGCGCACTGTAGTTTAAATGAATTTTTAATTGAATTTGAACATTTATAATGAATTTTTAAATGAATTTTTAATTGAAGTTGAACATTTTTAATGAATTTGAAATGAATCTGCACATAGGTTGTTGTGAAGCATACTTTTTAAAAAAATGTTTTACCTTTTTGTGAAAATATCAGTGGGACACAAAGGCTCTCTCTAATCAAACCAAATCACTCTTAAAATGGATCTGTTCTATGTGTATCCTATTAGCAATCAATCAGTGACCTTATTGATGCGTTGTTCGGTTTAACTTTAATGCTTCATTGAACCTTATTGTCCTCACATGTTCGGATTTTAGTTGACACTAATGAGTATGTTTCATCCGCTAACCTGTTTTCTTTCTTTTTCACTTCCCCACTGAACGATCAAGCTTTTCTTTGCTTCTTTATTCACCAGTTGCTGAATTTTTGGATTACTACTGTGGGACAGGTTGCTACTGACAAAAGCAGCATGCTTTGGAGGTAATGCCAGCTCCTGTGTATCAGTGGGCAAAAACATTACCTTAAAAATGCTCCTGTATTACAGTATCAGTGTGTACTTACTTGGCCCCTAAGGTCTAACTTAATGGCATATAATACAGGCCGGTAAACCCGTATCGACCTGCAATCAAGTCATTAATAATCACAGGCAGGTTGTTCCTGCAAGCCGAGTTGCTGCTGCACAGAATGGGTTGCTTTTCCTCTCAAAATTAGTGAATTTTTTTCACAGAGCACAAATTAGTTTACTGTGTATTTTTTTTCCTATTATTTTTGGTCTACAGTTCACATCACGTTTGGAACACGGACTACAATTATCGAAGTTGCCCTCAGCATTCAGGAAACAAATAAATCACAGTAAATGATTCAGACATCTGATTCAACAGTTCTCGGGACCTGTCGTGCTATCCTAAAAAAACAGTCCATAAAATCCTGACATGTGACAAAAAGCCCATTTCTCACTGACTGCCCCAATGTAGGCCTTTGTCCTTTATCAGATTAGCCTGTCATCATAAATATCAGGACTGACCTATGTGAAAAAATAAATATATAAATAAAGCCGGATACTGCATGCTATTTACAGAGCATGGCTAGTTGTCCTGGCCACAAACAATGATTATGCCCCAAACAGGAAGAGACGTATGGTGCAAGAAATTTATAGAAACACATTTAGAGATAACGAATGTAATTCAGTGTTAAAGACGTCCTCTCTCTCTCTAGGTGCAGCCATCGATCTGTAGTCTGTACTGTATTACTGTAATTATGCATGCCAATTTTTATCAGTAGCAAAGATATGATGAAATCTTAAACATCCTGAAAAATCGGAAACTAATTCCAATTTCCTGTGCTACTGAGTACAGCATCCTCGCAGGGTGCATCAAGTGAAGCGCTTTCATAAACTTTAAATCAATGTTCTGATCCCATGATAAATTAGAGATAATTCATTTATTTCTTTTTCTTTTTTTTTAATTCGTTATGAATCCAGGGGCTTGAAAGTATCCCGGGAACACTTCGTATGAGGTGGGAATACATTCTGAATTGAAGCCAGTCCATCACAAGTCATGCAAACACACACACACACACATACACACATTCACATACTCATTCATACCTAGGGGAAATTTAGCGTAGTCAATCTACAGGCCTGTTTTTGAGAGTTGGAAGAAAACCAGAGCGCCCAAAGGACATACACAGAGAACATGTGAAAAACCTCCATGAAGATCGGAACACAAGTTCAGGATCAAACTAGGAAGCCTGGAGCCATGAGATGGAAACAATACCTGCTGCACCACAATGTATCATTTAATCCTGTGTATTGTCTCGTTCTTCAACTACACAGCCATCATGAAGTCATATTAGCAAACACTGCAAAAACAAGTTGCTTTGTGGCTTTTTTGTTTAAGGCCCATGACACAAAGGTCTTACCAAAAGCAATCAGACAGCTGTATTTACACATGTCACTGCTCACTGCTAATTAACGCAGAACATTAGTGAAAGTCAGTGAACAGCACTAAAGTTCATTGAACTGCATTGAAAGGTTCTGAGTATAACAAAACATCAAATATCACTGAATAGTTATGATCCTGAACCGTGCTGGAAATAACACTGTACTAGAGAACTGACTGAATAATCGAGATTTAACTTTTCTTTCAGTCTCTCAAAACCCCCTGTTGTAATACGTACAAAGAACCGTTAATGGTTCCCGCAGGTGGACAAGCCAGTGATACAGTTCTTGCCAAGAAGTACATCAGTGAACTGTACAGTGTCAGAAAAAAGGTACTGTTTCTATACTTTTTGTTCTATTAGACACAAATGTACACAAATTATCCTCATTTGTACAATAACATAAAGAAAATGAGGCAGGTAAAACATATACAGTGAGGCTATACAGATATACAGCTTCTTTTTACTGTATCGCACCACCACCACTACAATTTAAGCATATCACAAAGGTATAATATTGCTTAATTCATAAGTATTTGCACTCCCCCAATACGAACTGTTCTTTTGCAGAAATATTAGTTTTAAGCAGTCTTGTCTCTATAAGCTTTTAACCTAATTAAGCTATAACCGAATTATTTGCAGAATGCAGATAGGCAGCAATTTTCAGGTCAAACAGATTTTCAATTACATTTAAGCATGGTCTTTGACTCTGCCATTCCAACACACAAACCTTTTTATTTTTTTCTCCAAGCTTTCTGTAGTAGTTTTTGTCATGTGCTTTGACTCATTGTCCTGTTGGAACATATACTTTCAGTCTAAATGAAGATGACTGGAACAGGGTCTCCTCAGCATCCATGTTGGATATGATGACAACAAGCTCCTCCTGCTGAAAAGCAACCCTAGAGCATGGTGCTACCACCACTGTGTTTGGTCACAGGAATGGTGTTACCTGTATTTGGTTTACACCAAACATTTTCTTTTGGCTTTTGACCCTACATGGCTTAAGATTTGTCTGATCAAATTTTCAAACATGGAAGTGACCTCGTCCTGGCTGATTGGCCACAGTGGCTGGATCTGTGAAGAGCTATTGTTATGGTAAAAGTCTGCACATGTTCTCCAGTGTTCTAGCTTGGAAAACATTGGCCCTTCCTGCTTAAGCACTCAGTTTGGCCTGATCTTGGTAGCGCCATATTTTTTCCACTTTGTTATAATGGATTTCACATTACTCCTATGAAGGTTCAAAGAATTGCCAATGCAGTAACAACTTGATCTATCTATGTTCCCCCTAACTACTTCATCTCATTGCTTTACAGGCAGTTACTCTGTCTTCATGACAGAAGGATTGATCTGATCTTCAGTTTTAACTGTTACACCTGCCAAAGTCAGAGATATTTATTGCAAAAGCATACAATTGGTGCACCATGTATGTATATATATGGCTCTTGCATTTAGAACTTCTTATCTACTATTATGTCACCGTATACATTATTTCTGTAGAAAACCACTTCAGAATGAACAGGAACGGAAATCTAGTCTAATATATTTAAATTTGTTTTTCCAATACAGCAAGAAAATAATCATGGGGGATGAATGCTTTCTGGAGGCATTTTCTGTACCACCAACATACCTTTGAGGGTACAACTTCAAAGACTGGCCTTTTTTATACTGAAGGGTAAAGACTAATGTTAGTCCCTTTTTTTTCCCCTGAGAGTGTACTCTACATCACTGCATATCACTAAACATGTCTAACAGTTTGTGTAAATCTTTCAGCATGTGCTCATGCACTCCAGGAGGATATTGCCTTCCATTTTAACACACATATTTACTCACAGTTAGCAAACACTTCCACAGCGGCATGTCAAAGCATTAATAATCACTGAATAGCATTAAACAGTATTGACCATTTAGCACATAATATCACTATGTAACTATGTAAAGTACTGAATAGCACTCAAATGTCAGGTACATTTTCATTCCCAAATCAATCAAATGGTTAGTGAATACGCACCAAAATAATTTAAGTTTGAATTCGATTTTCCCTAGTGTGTGGTTTATCGGGAAACATAGACTTTCAGAAATAATGGTATCAAACTGTACTTCTCCCTTTGGTGCTTTTGTTTGCTTAGTTTGTACATCTATACTTGTAAAAAGTATTACAGTTGTACCTTAAGGACCACTGAAGTATCTTTGCGATAAAAGTCCAACATGCAAGAAAAAAGGTACACGATATATGAAAAGCAATGAAAAGTACAGTTTGGTACCTTTATTTCTGAGAGTGTCCAGTCTAGTGTTTTGTTTTCTGATAGGTTAGTGTTGAATATTAAATATCAATGACAATAGATAAGACTTAACAGGTAATGTATTACATTACTTGCAGAAAGAAGTGTTTGTGTTTGTTTGTTTGTTTGTTTTGGGGGTGGGGTTGTCATGGTCAGGAAAGTGCTGCTGACCTGAGCCATCCTCGCAGGTCTTACCTGATGATCACATACATGACGAGCACGTTGCCCACCAGCCCCACCACACACACGATGGAGTAAAGCGCGGTGATGATGATGGCGATGATGACAGGGGTCGAGCCTTTGTTCGCGTCGGTGGATCGCTCACACGTGCTGTTCTCCAATAGAGTCGCGTTCCAGCCACCACCGGAGCTCAAGTTGGGACAGAAAGCGCTGATGTTGGACAGATGGGAGAGGTGAGAGAGAGGCGCTGAGACGTTCACCATGCTCTCCATGGCTCTCGGTGGACTCGGTTCGAGTTGTGTTGCGATGTACCGCTCTCTCTCTCTCTCTCTCTCTCTCTCCTCTATCGACACCTGTTCAGTTCAATGCGCTGTTCAGAGCGCGCGCCGGTCTCCGTGCCGCTTCGATGAGCTAAACGCGCGAGATCCTCGTGCGCACACCGCGGTGCACCACTGTCTGATCACTTAGCCAATACGTCCTGTCCTATCGGCGTAACACAACATACAAATGGATAGGAGGGCTTCTGTTTCTCATTTTTATCTGACAAAATGACGTCACGGGCGAAAGGCACGTGACCCAAGGCTCGGGCTTTTGAAGCGCGCGTGAGAAGTGCGCCTGAGACGCAGCGCGATCGCGGACCCAGTCCAAGCCCTTCGGTCAAATTGATTTATTAGTGGTGTGTCCAGGTTGTAACATGGGATGACCTGGTGCCAAAATGCATAAGGACACAATGGAATTTTAGTTTGCGTTATGGTGCTCAAAAGACGATGAGATAAACGCCAGGTATATATAAACCACTAATAACTCACAGGATTTCCACTTCTCAGAGATCCCATTTAAAGGGTCAAAAACTTTGCACCGGTGTTTATTTTAAGGCTGTCGAGTGCTCACGATGATGTCATGTGTTTTTATGACTCCGCAAACCAGACCAAATGCCAGCAGACTTCTTATGCATGAAATTGCTTGAGCTGGTGCTTATTACTAATTCATCTGTATGCTAATTAATCTGTCTACATTAATTTAGAAGACCTACAGCAGGGTACCACAGTTCTATAAAATGTGCCCTGATCACTTAAATCCACACAAGCAGAACAAACTAGCCTCCATCCCTAACAATACCCACACACTAATACAATTTCTGCTTTTACAGTTTGCTTCAATGTTTAATGCCATTTCATAATAAAATTAACAAAGAGTCCTATGTCATGTTGGAACAGTACAGACCCTATTACTCCACCAGTAATTCATTTTGATAATGGTAGCCTAATGCAAGGCTGCATGACCTTATTTTCCTTGGAAATGTTAAATGGATTGAATTATGGTCTAAAAATATGTTAAGTAATTTCCCAGCATTCCAGTCCTTAGGGTAAAGCCATTTGCAGGTTGTGATATCTGTCATTCTGTAAGTGGTGTGAAAGTGCTGAAGCATCCGCTCCCGTACCCTCAGCTGGGTGACTGAATAGAAAGAACATTACTCTAAACATTTAAATATAACAAAGATTAAATCAGGTGAATAATTAAATGTTTTCCCAACAACTAATTCCTAGCTATAAATGAAAACCTGTAATATCCAATTAAGTCAAACTAGACCTGAATTAAACAATAAATGTTAAACATTTCACTCTCAGAAAAAGGGTATTAAACCACACCATTACTTGTTGCTGTGGGGTTTTGTCATGGGCACATTTAGTATGTATTTTATAATTTAGGACAGCACATGAGTACCTTTACTGCTTAAATTGTTTTAATTGTATACTTACTGACCATAGTCACCCCCCTTAAATAAATAAATCTACACAATTCTCTGTCTATTTATGCTACTTGAGTTCCCCAAGGGTTAATTGAGTAGTTAGGGTCATTTAGGACATTTTTTCCCCCAACAGTGTGGATTTTCTTATTAGAGCTAACCATCCTAAACCAGCATTTACTCTTAAAACCTTACACTGTGAGTCACAGTCAATGATTTTTTTTTTCTAGAACCAGTCCAAGGTCATGGTCTTTGTCTTGCTTGTAAGACATCCAGCAGGGTCTTTCATTTAACAAACAGCTAGAACATAAAAACAACTCGGTGGCTTTAGATCTACCTTCATACACTGTTCACTTCTAATCTCACACCCGGTCCAGGTAATCAGCGCTTCAGTAGCAACTGAACGACAGAGCCTGGATCAGTAGGTGCACTGTTTCTTTATACTGGCATTTTTAATGATGGAGATCAAAGATCAATTCACAGAGATCAAATCAGACATGATATAGTCAAGACCAGAAAATACCAAATAGACAAAGGATTAGGGAAAGACTTAAGAGCTGGAGAAGTAGAAAACAGACAGCTAGGAGACTGGAAAAGCATGAACATTTTATTTCGGCTTTGAAGCTCAATATGAAAAAGACTTCACAGGTATGTGAGATAAAACACTGAGCATAAATGCATGAGATAATACGATAAAAGATTAAATCACAAGGAAAAATGTGAACAAAGATCAGGCATGCGGTTCAGAGGGAATCTAGAAGCAAATAAGTTTGCACACTTCCAGTCTATCAAAACAAAGGCCTAAGGACTTTCCTTCTCAGACACTGTCAAGGATAATGCTTCGTTAATTTTCTCTACACGTACTTTGCATTGATTGTCATTTGCATTACGTCTGGGCCAGGACTCGAAACTATGGGTCCTTGCATCTTATTTAGGAAGCTTGTATTGTTGTTCCTTTAGCATTTTGTAGAGTGTCTGACAAATGATTAAATAAAATATAAACTACAGGATGTGTTGGTGTTAAATTCTGCAAGGGGGTATTCACTTATATGCACTCATAGCTGTACAATTTCTGGCATAATGTACAGTTTTGTGAAATTTAAATCCTGTGTGGTATAAAAGGCAACCTTCTGTAGCAAAAGGTTAGAAGTCATTTCTCAAACACTGCATTGTACAATACAGTGAGAGCCCGAGGATTGTCCAATTCAGGTGTTTTTTTTTTTTTTTTTGCAAAGGGCAGTGTCTTGTCAGAAATAATACCACCTGGCTGACCTTTTCACTTCATTTTAATGTCCCATTACGAACCAGTATTTTTTTTTTTTAATCAAAACCTACACTTCCGATTCAGAGTCTTTGTGCACAACAGGACACTGTTGTTATGCAGGAACCTGGAAATAGCATTGCATTAATTAAGAGTTATATTGCACAAAACAACTACAGCATCAGGTGGCATTATGGCACAGTAGGAAGTGCTGCCATTTCACAGCTCCAGAGTCTGAGGTTCAGGTTAATTACTGTTCAGAGCTTCACGTTTTCTCTGATTCTGTGTGTTCTGAGCGATCACTGAAGTGACTTACAGTGTATGTAGATCGCATATAGGGTTATTTATTATCCTAGCTTAATTCTATTGGATTCTAAAAAATGCTTGGTTCTATTTTTTTTTCCAGCTCTATATTGACACTGGTCTTTCTTACCTTGCTCTTGTGTCTCTTTACTAAGTTATCACAACATATTTTTGTTCCTTTTTTCTTTTTTTGAAACGTATTATGTTCTGTAATAGCCTAGGGAGGAATACTGCAGCAGAAGTGCTTTTCAGTTATTTGAAGCCACTATGTGTGTGCCACTTTTACTTTTAGGTTTCAGTGAGTTTGGTTTTTTCCATCACTAAATATGACCAAGAATGACTGACATTTAAAATGTCCAATCACAGGCCATTTTCCCTGAGTCTGTCAGCAAACGTGGAGGAGTTCAGTTAAATGTATATGATCATTTTCAGGCTACTTCAAATGAATGGCTCTGTATCTTGCTGAAAACTATTGTCTCCATGGTGCCAATAAGAGACACAAACAGGCACACACACATGGGATTGTCATGTCTAAAGCTTAATTCTGTGTTCATCAAAACATTTTTGGATAGGCTTGGCTCTCTAAAATACACTCGGGTCCTTTTCTAGGAGGTTCATTATAGCTGTAGTTGTTTTAAACTTCTCTAATATTGGCAAAATGTCTAGCAGCTAGGATCCCATGCTGGGAACTAGCCCAGCCACAAGTCAGTACACTCTCAGTGCCAGTCTCATTCCCAGATAAAAACATCAGGGTTAAGTCAGAAAGGGCATCCGGCTTAAAACACCCATCGGATGTCGGAGAAACCCAACAAAAAACCCATCAAAATTAACACAACAATAATGATGAACCCAATGAAATTATGTAAACTAAACAACCAAGTTAACAATGTTTTCATCCCGGAATACATGTAGACTGCATGTTATCATCATAACTAGTCATATATGAATTTGCAGTATGAGTCTTGCACCAGTTCCTTTATTACTTTACTTTGACAGTATACTGTATGTGAAGCATCTTCACATCTTCACCGTGTGTAAAAGAATTGTGTAATACTGGGCTGTAGGGGCATGAGTGGAAACACTAACGATCCTCTGTGGTCTTTCCACAACACATGAATCGGCCTGTTTCCATGGTGACAAGCCTTTCCTGCAGGGCCTGCTCCGGCAGAGCTCGTACATTACAATCCCATCAGTGTTTTTGCTAAAATGCCAAACAAACCAAAAACCGTCATAATTATTTCTCATTGGGAAATTTCTATATTTACAAAAGATCTTATAGTTTGGGGAAAAATTAATAGAGCGATCAAAACCTCAGAATTAGTGAAAAAAAATAAAAAAATAAAATATGTATTCTCATCATTTTAAATGTAGTTATATTGTGGGTGGACGAATAAACATTAAGGTCTTATATGAAGGTGACTCTGGTAACACTTTATAGCATGGTGCCTTAAATACACATGTAAAGACAATTAGTTTAGAATTTTATTAAAACTAGTAGGCAAATCCATAGCATCAAGCAACCTCAGAGACAGGAATAGGTAAAAGATTAAGAGGTAGAAACCAGCACAGCAGACACATCAGCAAAGACTGAGCATTATTTCTCGAAGAGTCATTGCGAGAGTCTGTGTATATATAGTCCGAGGGTGTGATAGGAAACAGGTGTACCTTGTTAGTATTTGGGTGAGCGTGAACATGGCATGGGGAGAGGTGTTAAAGATTATGCTCATTTGTGGCCATGTTTGTATGGAGTTCTCTGTGGATTCTGGCTTTAGCATGATAAATGAATAATTATTAACTTAGCAGTAGGTAATTAAACGTTACTCAAGTGGTTCTCCAATAATGAATCCATTCAACTATAAATTCTAATTATTTAATAACCCATATAAAATGATTATGCTGACAAAACCATAATGACATTAGGCCACTGTGATATCTACTCGCACCAGCAATGTCTGATCCCTACTTTGTCATTCGATGTCCATCTAGCTGTCTACAAATGACGACTAAAGTCATGAAGTACTTATAGTAAATTGGTAGTTTAACAAAATACATGTCTTGTGTGTCTTTTCATACTATAATTATCTCCCTACTAGGGTTTTTTAGATTGACTGTAGTTTCAGCGTCTGACCTAGTGAAACCTGTATGAGGGTTCATTTATTGATAGAGACTTCACAGCACTTCTATAAGTTGCTCTAGATGAGTGTGCCTGCCAAATGTGTAAATACATACATGTAAATGCCATTAGAAATAGCCTTTACTTGTCACATATACATTACAGCACAGTGAAATTCTTTCTTCACATATCCCATCCTTGGAGGTTGGGGTCAGAGCGCAGGGTCAGCCATGATACAGCACCCCTGGAGAAGAAAGGGTTAAGGGCCTTGCTCAAGGACCCAACAGTGGCAACTTGGCGGTGCTGGCGCTTGAACCCCCCCGATCTTCTGGTCAATGCCCTAGAGCCTTAACCACTTGAGCCACCACCGCATTAATTACTGATACATTAATTCACTGTTTTAATGTTTTGTTTGAGTTTCCTTAATGAAAGCTTAAGTGCTTCCTAATGTAATAAAAATGTAATCAGGTGTTTCCAAATCAGTTCTTTATTAATTACTCCTGAATGTAACAAACAGCAACGTTAATAAAAGTTTAATACTTAATCATAAGCAAGGCAGTTCACACAAAATAAAGTTCAAGCTATTTCACCTTAACCTGTTTTCAGTTTTTTTTTCCATGTTCATGCATTGTTTTATTTTACTGATAATATTCTAAACGCAAAAACGTCCGTTAAAATAGGACCTAATATGACGCTCGAACCAAGATTACATTTATACTGTAAAATCGAAAGGAATACTGAAATGAAAATCAAAATGCTAACTGCATTCCTCCTGGAACGAACAGTAACTATTTACTTTGCAGTTATATATTTTTCAGATGCTCAGCAGAACTGCACAATCGGTCAGAACACATTGTACTAATGGGTTGCGTGCTTGAGAAGAAAATCTTCCTCCTCTATTCTTAGTTACATTCAGCTTCTCAATATAATGTAGAAATGCTTTTTTTCAATAATGTCTTTTAGAACAAGATGACCAAATTCCACAGAGCAGTTCCAACGTATCTCATTTAATATCTGGAGGGTTGTTGCCATGGTGGCCAATCTTCATTTTTTCTCTCTTTGAGGGTTGTCGCTTTTCAAAATAAGTATTTTCCTATGCACCACGTGTGTGAAACATCGTTCTATATGCACTTCAAACCACTGATATAAGTACGTTATGTACAGCACTAAAATTGATCTGAACCATGCAAGGATAGCCCTGGTAGGAAATGAGTAATTGTCCAATCACAGCCCATGCATTCCAATTAATTTATAATTTATGGTGCCCATACATCTCTGTGGAATGATGGCAATGAACACGTCTGAAGCTAGCTGCCAGAACGCAGCTGTAACTCAGCGTTGGCGAGATCGTATGTTTACAGCTAAGATGTTTTCAGTCTAAAAGTAACATGACACAAATTCATGTGCTGCGTTTGTTATTTTTCCATTTTAAAGACCCAGCTCTTCATAAAGTCCTTAAAATTGCACTATTAAAAAACGTACTAGATTATCTAGTATTATCTTACTAGATAAATATTATCTTCTAGATGATCAAAGTTTTTACTTTGTTGATTGTATTCTTTTACATTATACCAGGATGTTTTTATTGATAGAAATGGTTCAAAGCATCTCTGTAAATCCCTGCCAAACTCACTAAATGTAAAAATGTAAAAGCTGCATGTTTTTATTTTCAGCCTATATTCTTAATGCTCTTTACTAATGTTTACTAACTCTCAGTACTTACCACTCGGTCACCTTTGGGCTACAATACAATTGATGTAACTGACTGTTATGCTCCTAAACTACACCATATTTGGTCCATGTTTTCTTCACTCTGGGAAGGCTGAAACCTCTCTAGTGCTGTATTAGTTTCTGATTTGTTGAAATCCCTTTTTTTTTTCTGACGTCAGCTGTAATGACTTGCAATGTAGCAGAGTGGGGAAAAAACAGAACACTTCAAAGAAATGCTAAGGAATATATCAGGCAGTGTTGCATAGCAAAAAATACTGTTTTTCATCCTTCACTTACAATATAGCTCTATCTATCTATCTATCTATCTATCTATCTATCTATCTATCTATCTATCTATCTATCTATCTATCTATCTATCTATCTATCTATCTATCTAGATAGATAGATAGATAGATAGATAGATAGTATTTCGTTATCATGGGTTATTAATTCATTTTGAACTCTTAATCTCATTTTCCTCCAAACCCACATCGTAAAATGCCCGATTTTTCACTTTTGTAGATAAAGGAAAGTGTGATTTCCAAATATAAATAATTCCATATTTAGACACAGTGTAGTAAATTGAAGGGTTGTACAGGTGGTAGGTGGGGAGGGCAAAGCTGCTTCAGCTCCCATTCTGTCATGAATATTTTAGTGTGTTATGAAGAAAGGTGCTTTAGACCTTTTACTCTGCAGTCACATTTTCAGAGATGTTCCCTTTAAACCTTTCACTCCTCATTATAATGTTGGAAGAAAAGACAGGATGTTTTTTTCCTGCCACTATCCATTAGAAAAAAAAAACATGCATGCTATGATCATATATGCACAGATGGGGTTTGCTTAGATTGTGTTAGAGATAGCCATTCTTCTAAATAGGCACATGTTTATCTGGAAACTTTAAAAATGTTGGTCTCTTTCCCAGACAGGGATTTTGATGGTATTTTATTTGACTTCGTTCTATGCACAGGCTTACTCTTCTTCTCGGATCATGACGCAAAAGCATAAATGTATGATATATTTCTAAATAAAAAAGGTTTTTGTTGGAACTGTAAAGATTCAGATTTGTTGGCCGTTCTGGAGTATTCATGAATTACCACTTGCTTGATAATCATTTTCCCCCTAAAACACCATATCAAGAAAGCTTGTGCAAAAGTTTTGGGCACTCTAAATTTTTAGTAAAAGAAAAAAGATCCTTGAATGTCCTAGAAATGGTTTAGATTTCCAAACTTCATTCATTCATTCATTCATTCATTCATTCATTCATTCATTCATTTTAATTACACAAATCACTTGATTTTCACAAAAATCACAAACACAACCATACAGTATGACATGCAGTTAAATGCTTTTCAACACTGTGAATAAATAATAATCCTGGTTAGGGTCACGGTGGATCCAGATGGATGGGACTCATTACAGGGCACAATGGACACTCATTCATAGCTAAGGACCATTTAGCATAGCCAATAAGGCTAGATGCATGATTGAGGAAGGTGGGAGGAAACCAGAGAGCCCAGAGGAACCCCCCATGAACACACAGAGATCAGCACAACTCCATTTAGACTTGCAGGATCGAACTGAGGAGCCTGAGGTTGCAAAATGGAAATACTACCTGTCTATAAACAAACAAACAAATATAAGCTGAAGAAGAAGTAGAAGAGGAAGAACCACCCATTTTTCTCCCCACCTGCCCATTCCTAACATATAGCAGCTAGTAACTGGGGAGGGTAAAAGCTAACACATGCTTCCTAAAGCTATGTGTAGCTCATGCTGTGTCACAGAGCAACGTAACCCACTCTAAGGAAAACGTTTTCTATTCCTACATACATGAACTCACAGTCACCCTCAACTATCTAGTCTCACTGTGACTGCAGGGGAGAGATCCCTCTCAGACAGACAACACAGACAGTTTTGCTTTCTTGGCTTCTAGCCATTGATGGCTGTAACATGATAGGAATTTAAACTCACAGATGATACAGCAAATGTCATTTTGTTGTTCCTGCACCACTTGGGAGACATTGTTAGAATATTGTTTTCAGCTAATAAATATCAAGGATGTTCTGAAAGAGACAGAAGTTTAGGAACAAAGTCAGCAGAAAAGCTGTAGCAGATTAATAGGTTTGTATCAAGATACCAACAGTGAACCTTAAACGAACCGATGAAGATTATTCCATCATTTATCATGCCACAAAAAGGGTCTGATGTTTTTGCGTTTTTCTGCTTCACCATGCTTCATTATCTTTAAGATCAGCTTGACAATTTCTAAACAAGGCTATGATAAAATGATGCTCTTAAATATTCAAAGGGCTAAAAAACAGAAAAATTGATTAAAGATGTATCTTTGCTAAGGCTTCCTCAACCTCATTCTGCCATGTTCAGTGTTCAAAGAGAAAACACTCTCAGTGGAATATATGGAGTTGATACACATGCCTTGTGTGAAAATAGTTCATTTAATGCTGAGAGTCTATGAGAGGTGTCTTCTGTGGCCTTGTGAAAAGCCTTGAGATTCTCATGGCTGACAGGGTTTCAGTGTAGTCTAGTGTTTATTCCCTTCTGAGGATTTCACTAAAAGTAGTGCACACTTTGACATTGCAGTGGCTTTTTTTTTTTTTTTTTGGTTGCTTTTTTATCACTCTCAAGGTTAAAGATTTACCTTTGGGATTGTGTAGTTGAGTTTCGGAAACAAAGGAAAGTATATTTCGTTTTATATAAAGCCATGATATTTTCTTTCTGAGTGCTGTAACTTCTAGCAATAGCTTTTAAATAAGGCCTACAGAGGGAAAAAAAGGAATTTGTGGTCAGTCATATTTTTAAGAAAAGTTATTAGGTTTATTAATGATTAAATATTACATTTAATACTATTTGGTTCATTAAATATTAAATATGACATTTCTCAACAAATTGTAATTTCATTGCTAATAATAATTTAATAATTTACACTTTTAATTATTAGACTAAGTTATGTAGAGTGAGCATGTCACATAGTATTAATGTAAACCAATTACATTGTGAAGTTTCACAAGGATGTTGGCACTGATTGCAACTATAACAATATTAAATGTAGGCAGCTAAAGCATGCGTGGTAGAGTAGTGCAGTGGTAATATGTTTGTTGCAAAAGATCAGCATTGTGGGCTTGATTCTCAGCTAAGGGCTGAGCTTGGTGTAAGACTTTATCTTTGAAAATACACGCTCAAATACACATTATTAAATATGCATTATTAATAGAATATACACCAATCAGGCGTATTATGTACATTATGAGCACTGACAGGTGTCACTGACTGACAGTGAATAACACTGATTATCTCCTTATAATGGCATATATTAGTGTTAGTGATAAATTCTGTTAGTGGATGGGATAAATTAGGCAGCAATTGAACATTTTGTCCTCAAAGTTTAACTGGACCACGGAGCAATGGAAGAAGGCCTGGTCTGATGAATCAAGTTTTGGATGGCCAGGTGCGTGTGCGTTGCTCACCTGGGAAACACATAGCACCAGGAGGAAGGCAAGCTGGCAAAGGGTCATACTTTGGGCAATGTTCTGCTGGGAAACCTTGGGTCCTGCCATCAGTGTGGGTGTTATGACCAGTACCACCTACCTGAGCATTGTCACAGGCCATGTACACCCTTACATGGAAACAGTATTCCCTGATGACTGTGGCCTCTTTCAGCAGGATAGTGTGTCGTTCCACAAAGCAAAAATGGTTCAGGAATGGTTCACAACAATGAGTTTGAGGCCTCCAAATTCACCAGATCTCAATCCAATCGAGCATCTGTGGGATGTGCTGAACAAACAAGTCTGAACTACTGAGGCCTCACCTCACAACTTACAGGATTTAAAGGATCTGCTGCTAACATCTTGGTACCAGATACCACAGCACACCTTCAGGGCTCTAATGGAGTCCATGCCTCGGGCCAGGGCTGTTTTGGCAGCAAAAGGGGGATCAACACAATATTAGGCAGGTGGTCATTAGGCAAGTTATGGCTGATCGGTGTATATTTATGTTTGAAGTTTCAAGTGAACTTTCTAGATTTAAACATTCAAGTGAAGAATGAATTACTGCATTTAAGGAACCTATTATAACTATTATACAGTATATGAGTGTGCAGTCCACTCAAGTTTTGCTAGAGAGGTTTAAGTAATCTCAATCACTTTCAACAGTGCTTATACTATGACAAGAAATGCGGTTGTTGAAACCACTTTATTTAATTACAGTGCACTATATGTATCAACATTTCAGTGGAATCAGAAGCACACTATACACGCTATAACACATCATCAAACTGGTATTATCATCGCTAAAAATGGCTAGGTTTTAAAATACCAGTCTTTAGAAACCCAAATGTTCTTCAGCAACATTAATAATAATATGGATGACAAGACCTAAGAGAAATCCTCCTTCTTGCATTAGTGAATCAAACAATATATATATCATTATGAAAGCCACATAAGATATGTCTGCCGATGACTTACAGTCTGTTCATGCAATAATCTTGGCTTGTTGCATTTGTTAGGAATAATTTTCATACCTTTCCTAGCTGCTGGGTGCAGATTAAAGGAAGTCATAGAGCAAGTCAAGATGATCGGTGATTTGTTTTAATGTAAACAGTTTGTCTTTTCTGTTGGCTCCATGTGGTCTGTCCTGTGACACTCTACCACTCAAAGATCTACTGATAGAAAGTGGGAGCGAGCAAGCAACACTGAATAGCGATTCCATACACTGAATATTAAACACTTCAATTGATCTATTCTGGATAAGTAACATCGTTGGGCAATGGTGTGATCTAAGTAATGCTTAAGGTCAGACACAGCTGCAAACCCAGTTTACTTTGTATTCATAGTTGAGATGGTGGAGTTTTAGTCTGGAGTTCATCTAATCAGCAGCAGTGGACAGAACAATAAATCACCGCACCACTTCCAGGGGATTACAGTTACTGGCGCCAGGGGAAAGCTGCGCTCAAAGGCAATTTGAGTTCGATGTTATTACATTCAGAGGAATGTTTTTGCAAAAGCTGTAGCTGAATCTGCTGATGTAGATTATTTGTTCAATTTAAAGAAAGGGCATGCTAACATTACTAGAATATCAGGAATATCGTAAGTGTCCACTGTGATGTAATACCAAATCCTTCCTGATACAGAAAATTAATAATAATAATAATAATAATAATAATAATAATAATAATAGAAGAAGAATCATTGTCATCAAAGTCAATATACAATTAAAAATAAATAAATAAATAAATAAATAAATAAATAAATAAATAAATAAATAAATCAATCAATCTGTCCTATTTATCACATGTAGGTGACATGTGAAAGATTGTACAAAGAAGTAAAAAGAAATTCAATTTATGTCTTTCAAAGATCCTGGATGTAAGATTCAGGGCTTTGTGAACAATAGTAACAATACTATTGGGATACAAACATACCACGGATGGAGCAGTGGAAGGATGTACATTACCTTGCTGCTATGTGTAAAATATTCGGACTTCATGATATATTTCTCCCATGATTCCCAAAGCTTGTGCTATTTGGAAAAATCTGAATTATGGTGTATGCATAGCACATTCCAAAGTGGGTCATTTTGTCCATAGGGAATAGTTTAGGGTGCTTTTTACTGTCCGTCATTAGGTTCTACAGTACAAGACACATTCCTGACCTGACCAGCTATACAGAAAACCATTAAAACTGCATCGATTCACCTTCTTAAAAACCCTAGCAAAAATTGGGCAACCAATTAACACTTTAGTAACCAGCTGAGTTTCCTTAGCAACTAGCTAAAACGTCACAAACATAGGAGTCATATTGATACTTCTGAAAAACAGCATAACAATCAACTAGGATTGGATAATAGCCGACTAGCAACACCATACCAACCAGCTGGATCATGATACAACTAGTTAACAACCTAGCAACCATACAAGTTTCCTAAGCAACCAACTAGCCATACCCTAGCAACCAATTGGAATAATATAGAAATCTCCTACATACATCATGAAACAACATAGCTAACTAACATAGCTACCTGGGTTTGCATAACAGTGGTTTAGCATTTTAACACTTTTGCCTGGTCTTTAACATGATAAGCTTTACATACTTAACTCATCAGCCAACTAGCAATATCTTAGCAACCAACCGGAATAACATAGTTGTGTCAAAATATTTTAGCATTTTAACACTTGACCCTTTCAATTTTTAGCCTTCGCATATTTTCTATTAAACTGCCATCTTAGTGTGTTTAGCAGGCTCTGTCAAGCCAACATCAATGCCTGTGCACAAATACAGTTCAATTTGTATATCATTTTTATCAATCCACATTGTCACAAGCAGCTTTTTTCAGCTTGTTTAATTTTTCCTATAATCCAACAATTTGAGGAGACAGAAAAAGGTTCAGATCGCTTTAATTCTCAGCAGTTTCTAAAGGTCAAATAATGTACACCGCGTAAATAATGTGCCTTGATATGTGTGAATCTCTCTCGAAATTCCACCTCAGGAGATTATGCAAATCAGTGCCTTGGCCATGCTCTTCATGCAGATTGTCCCCAGACACACTGCTTTGGGATGCCAAATACTTACCACAGAGTTCAGAGCAGAGTAATATAAAATGATTCTGTAATCCAAATCTTTCTAAAGGAATATTGATAAGAGGAAAAATGTACAACAGTGGATTTAATGTGGTTGGAAGATTCACCAGCTGACAATCTTGTCATGATGCATGGCAGCAAGGTATATCACCACAAATGCCTGCCCAGGATTATAGTGATCCAAGTGGCAATGCATTTCCCTCTGGATTTCTGGGAACGCCATTTATAACTTGTCCTTAACTATTACTCACTAGGTCCAAGGCATTCTTCAATGTGTCACTGTGCTACTGCTAGAAAGGGAAGTCCAAGAAGGAGAGAGTTAATTAGCCTTTTTGACAAAGATGGTCCTGTGTTACTGTGTCCCAGTGCACACAGTAACATGACATACCAGAAAGAACTTCCACTCTCAAGGCCACTTCCACCTCACACTATCCTAATTGGGATCCACCTAATCATTGACCAAAGCCGAGCCAATCAACCTTTGAGTACTGAACGGCACCCTGTATGTCATTTCTGGAATATGGGAGATCCTGGGGATTGCAGAGACAAGATGGGAGCACCTCACCCACCTGAATTTGGGGACAGTTTGCCCTGACTCTCCAAAGACCTAACAAACCTTCCTAGGCCCAGGGAAATAAGAAAAGAGAACAGTCTGGTAGGTCTTTTGGTGGGGTGACACAATGACCACATGCTGACAATAATTCTTGTCCCCTCAGCAGGGTTGCATGTTGGCACCTGCTGGGCAATCGTCTTCCAGAAGAGCAGAAGCCACGGCTGAATATGGGAATGATGGATTTCATGTTTCCAGGGCTTGCAAATGTAGACATGAGGTTCTTTGCCAGCTGGAACATGTCAGCTAGAGAGTCAGACTGTGGCCATTGGACACATTCCACTGTGATGGATTACACTTATACAGTGCCTTCCAGAATTATTTCCATGACAAAAAATAATATATTCTAAAATCATGCATATTTCCATGAAATGCATATTAATGCATATTTCAGTGGATCCACATTCTGATAAATATCCATTTCAGACATGTGAAACTGTTTGGTTATGGCACTAATTGCGTTTAGTATTTTAAACTGATTAACTATTTATTCTTTGTATTAATTATTTGGTTTGTGCTCGGTAACAACCACCTGCTTCTGCTGTGCTGGAATTTCTTTGTTTTTTTCATAGTAATGGATGACTAAGGGATTTTAATATGTGTTCAACATTGCATTTATATCCCAGAGAAACAGCATATGGTCAAAATCAACAACAGATTCTTGGGTAAGAGCCATTGGAAAATAATATATATATATATATAAAAGCTGTAGCTGAATCTGCTAATGTAGATTATTTGTTTAATTTATAGAAAGGCTTCCTGCTAATGAAAAATAATAATAATAATAATAATAATAATAATAATAATAATAATAATAATAATAATAATAATAATAATAATAATAGAAGAAGAAGAAGAATCATTGTAATTATCACTACCATCAGTAAATAAATAAATAAATAAATAAATAAATAAATAAATAAATAAATAAATAAATAAATAAATAAATAAATAAATAAGAAGGATCTGTCATATATAGTATATAAGTTAAAAGTAGTGCTACTGAGAATTTTATTTGTTAGGTCTAGATAGATAGATAGATAGATAGATAGATAGATAGATAGATAGATAGATAGATAGATAGATAGATAGATAGATAGATAGATAGATATGTGCTGAAGGATAGATCTTACTTATAGCCTGAGTAAAAAAGAAGTAAAGAAACCAATAATGAACATTTCACAGTTTCAACACAGCTCTTTATTCTCTTCTTAAACACATGCAAATGAAGTGCTTCTATTTTCTCTGCTGGGACTAGCCCACATCAGATATGCACATTGTAATATGCCATACTCTGTATGGAAATTTCAATCTAAGAGCCTCTCTTTTATAATTAAAGATTGTTGGTCGCTGTGAAATGCATTACTACCAGGATCTGAATGTCGAACTCACACTCTTTATTCTTGATTTATTTTAAGAAATAATTCCTATTTAATTCATAATTATTATGTGAATGAATAAATGTATTTAAGGGGTCAAATGTCAACTCATCCACCATATAAAACAAGGTCAGACTAAATGATTTTCATCCAAAAAGAATAATACCTGAATTAATACAAAGCTCAAAAAACAGGGAACATTTACATCAAATGATTGCTGCCCTTTTTCACCTAATTCTTGTAAAATGTGTCGGGATTATTAAAAATACAAAAGCACATGGCACTTGAATTGTTTCATACATCAACAGATAGTTTAAAAGTTATTTAATAATGCATGGTTGAATATAGTGTTTCAGATTCTACTGTTTAAAACATCTGAACCAGTACTATACCTGAACCAGTTTGTGTACTTACTTAACATTGGACAACTTTATATAAAAATACTCATGTCACCAGTTTTCTACAAAAAAAATAAAAATTAGGCAAGTCATACTGTACACTGCACTGAACATTTGCCCCTAAGCTGCTAGATGCTATTTTCCAGGGTGCAGATTTATAATTCTCTTCCCAGGATGCATGAAATATTGATCAAGAGCTCGCAATACGCTGAATCTTGCAGCAGCCGAGTGCTACTGTTGACAAAACTGAGGCATCTACAGGACCCTTAATGTATACACTACCAGTCAAAAGTTTGGACACACCTTTTAATTCAATGTTTTTTGTTTAGGGATTTATTTTCTACGTTCTAGAACAATACTGGAGATTTCAAAACTATGAAATAACACACATGGACTTAAGTAATCCATATGTAATGACAAAAAACAACAGTCGGTTGTTATTTTAAGGTCAGGTGTTCTGGAATAGTTCTTGTAAGAACAGTATTGTCAAGTGCATTTGCAAAACCCATCAAGCACCATGATGAAACTGGCTCACATGAAAACCATCCCAGTAAAGCAAGACCAAAACTTACCTCTGCTGCAGAGGAGAAGTTCATTTAGAGTTACCAGCCTCAGAAATCACCAATTAACAGCACCTCAGATTAGAGGCGTTATGAAGGCTTTACAGAGCATCAGTAGCAGACATATCTCAATATCAACTGTTCAAACGACATTATTGTGGATTTCGGCCGCCTTCAGCATTGTTTTACAATGTAGAAAGAAATAAACATCAGGAAAGACCATGGAATTAGAAAGTGTGTCCAAACTTTTGACTGGTAGTGTAGATGAAGTTACAATGGATATAGGAATTTATAGTTTTTATGATGTACTTTTATGAGGTTTTTATGATGTAAAAAACTTTTTCTATGCTCAGTGTGAAATTATAACTTAGGAAATGGGAAAAATAGGAAAAAGAAAATAATCTACAATCAGCTGGATGCTGGCACTGAGGGATGTGGCTGTGTTCAAAATGAACCAATCAAATCTAGTTTCATGTTCATCTGTCATCGGTTAAATTCCCATTAACCCCAAATGAAGATCTGAAGAACTGTCTCTGTAGGATCTGCTTGGTCACATTTTCTTCTGAAGTCATACGGTCACTTGTTAGAGGGTATCAGGAGAGGGTTATGAAATAAATTCAGAAATGTTCGATGTAGCACAGAGCACCATAAAGGGCGTCATCAACAAATAGTGAACACAGTGACATCACCAAGAACAAGCTGTCTATCCAAAATGCATAAAAAATACCAAGACAAAAACTAACCAGGGAGGCTGCTAGGAAACCAACGGCAACATTAAAGGAGCTGCAGGAATATCTGCAAAGTACTGATTACTCTCTGCATGTGACACCAATCTCATATTCTTCATGAGCTGTGGGGTAGAGGGGCTAGACACAAAAAACATCCAACCTCAAGTAAACTACCCCCAAACTTTGCAGCACAATGTGTTATGCTCTGACGAGACCAATTCCAAAAGGTATAATAATTCCATAATTCCAAAAAATCAACATGGTGCTGGCAGCATCATGCTTTAGGGCTGCTTTTCTTCTTTAATTAAGGTAGAGGGATTCAGAAATAGATAGAAAATAACGGTTCATTTTAGTGCAAAGCCTTCAGGTGTCTGCAGATAAGCTGAAAATGAATTTTACTTTTCAGCATGACTACAACCCAAAGTATACATCCCAATCAATACAATCAATAAAACAGAGAAATGGCTTAACCAAACTGAGATTAAGGTTTTTGAATGAGGTAGCCGGAGCCTAGACCTGAATCCAAGAGATACACTTACAATTTGATGCATCTAGAAAGTTTCTCAAGAAAGAGTGGAAAAATCTTGGCAGGTCAAGATGTACGCTGCTTAGACTAAGTAGTGTAATAAAATGAAAATCCTTTTCCCGAAAAAGT
Organism: Hemibagrus wyckioides; assembly: GCF_019097595.1. NCBI lineage: Eukaryota > Metazoa > Chordata > Actinopteri > Siluriformes > Bagridae > Hemibagrus > Hemibagrus wyckioides. Next base: position 11,343,198 of record NC_080712.1, read on the forward strand.
TTCTGACTGTTTCTCATATGATGTATGATTTTAATTTAGGGTGGATAAAGTTCCTGAGGGTGGATTTTTTTTTTTTTACTTCACATTAACATGCCATTTAAACAGGGGTGTGTAAACTTTTTACATCCATTCTGTCTACTCCTTAAAGGATCAGAGCTGTTTTTGTGGCACAAAGGGGGACCTACACAATATTAGGCAGCTGGTTTTAATATTATGGTTGATCAGTGTGTTAGTGAAATTAAATGCAACAATACAAAATCCCCATGGACCAAAGGAAGTCTGAACATAACAGTTTTCATATATTTTCAGTCTGTATTTAAAGTACCTCTAGAGCCAAATACTGGTAATGGCTACTGGTAATGACTCTAATGGATCAAAACTAATAACTGTAGTGTAGATTCAGACTCAGGAGACTACTCTGATCCACAAGTCTGCAAATGAATTCTGAGTTTTATTCCTCTGATTATAATACAATAGTTTATCAATACCCACCAGTTTTTTGGTGGTTTATAAATTTATTAAATCTTCTCTAAGCTGATGTTGTGAGTTTCATTATTTCATTATTATCCAGACCCCAAAACCAATAAATACCTGTTTCCAACTCCCTAAACTATTTTTTGTTTTCAGTATATCAGTTGTATGTCAGACTTTCACAAACTTAGCAGAGACGACCACGGATTAAAAGCCAACAAATAACGTTTATTAACAAAATGGCAAATAATCCAAAATGGTGGAAGGTTGAAACCATGAAACTAGATAGGAACCAAGGGAACTGAGCAAAAGAGCAAAACAAAGTGGAATAAGATAAGACAAATATCATACAAATATCAAAAGGCAAACAAATAAAGGGTTTAGTAAAGTAGACCAAAAAGCAATAAAAAAAACGTATAAGAGGTGTACAGGATTATTACGTTTTTATTAAATTTCAGCCCAGTAAAGGAAACCATACCACTCACCCTCTCTGAATTGGGAAAAAAAGCCAGTTGATGTGGTTAGGGCACCTGGCAAGAATGACCAGATGATGCCAGAGAAATTCTCTAGGGGATGGTGTTATTGTCTCCCCCTGTTAGAGCACTAAACAATAGTTGGTGTCTGTAAGCTTGTGTTTGCAGAAAGGACAGTACATTTCTGTGTGTTCTCAGCAGCCCTGTCAGGTTGCATCAGCAGCATTTGGAAAAATGTGATGCTGGATTCTCATGTCTTTAAAGATACAAATATTAGCTCTTATCTTTGCTGATAGCTGGCCATTATTTGAACAGGGATAGCTAGTAATGCTGGGAATTGGCAAAATTATCAAACTTGGTGAAAATAATGGATATGTGGACAATGGTGAATGGGAATAAGTATCAAATCTGATTAGAGTAAGGTACAATATATTGAAAATATACACCAATCAGCCATAACATTATGAGCAGGTGAAGTGAATAACACTGATTATCTCCTCATCATGGCACCTGTTAGTGGGGTTTTTTTTTAGGCAGCAAGTGTCCTCAAAGTTGATGTGTTAGAAGCAGGAAAAATGGACAAGCATAAGGATTTGAGCAAGTTTGACAGGGGCCAATATCACAGTTTGTTGCGTATGGGGCTGAATAGCTGCAGACCAGTAAGGGTGCCCATGCTGACCCCTGATGGCTGTGGCCTCTTTCAGCAGGATAATGCGCCGTGCCAAAATGGTTCAGGAATGGTTTGATGAACACAACAACGAGTTTGAGGTGTTGATTTGGCCTCCAAATTCCCCAGATCTCAATCCTATCAAGCATCTGTGGGATGTGCTGGACAAACAAGTCTGATCCATGGAAGCTCCAACTCTCAACTTACAGGACTTGGTGCCAGATACCACAGCACACCTTTAGAGATCTAGTGGAGTCCCTGACTCGACAGATCAGGGCTGTTTTGGTAGCAAAAGTGGGACAGACACAATATTAAACAACTGGTCATGATGTTATGGCTGATCGGTGTATTACTGCATGAATTGTCCTTATTGTAATTATCACATTAATTACTATTGGTGCAAATTTGTCATCATGTAACAACATGGCTCTGTCCTTTTTACTATAAAACAGCAAGTTTTTCTAGATTCAGGGATTGCTCTGCATGACTATATAACCGCCAAGAAATACTGTATAAAGGTAAAGTAATGACGATTTTTGCTATTTAAAAAGACTTTAGCTTTAGTCTGAATAATTATTGAGCTCTTTCAGGGTTTTTGGTTTCCATGTGCTAGCCCAAATATTTGGCTTGAGGCTCTAAAGTTGTAATTAGGCTATCCAGTTGATTAGTGATCATCAAACAAACCATTAATCTTACACAGTGACAGAGCAGAGCTGAAATAGAGGCCCTTATCAGTGTCAGCAAAGAGAATCGGAAGTCAACATGGGCCAGAGTCTGGGTGATGCCAAGCTTCCCGTTCAATGAAGTGATAAGAAAGCTGTTTTCCTATTGAACGTTTCACTCGGCATTAAATTCATGTGCACAAGTAGGCACCAAGAGCAACCTCTTATTTGTGTCACACACGTTGTAATTCAGTGTGGATGGGTTTTTTTTTTTTTTTTTTACCAAGGCTAACGTGTGATAAAATGTCTTAAAGTCACTTCCTATGAAATGAGTCACTCATATTTGAGCAATTTATATAGAAAGTGGTAATCACATTTGCCTCGCACATTAGGAGTCAGGGGGTTCATTCCTGCATCCGCCTTATGTGAATAGTGTGCATGTTCTTCCTGTGCTTCAGGGGTTTCCTCCAGGTACACCAGTTCAAAGAAATGTGTTGTACGTTGATTGGCCTTCTCTAAATTGTCCATAGTGTGTGTGTGTGTGTGTATGTATGTGTGTGTGTGATTGTGCCCTGTGATGGGTTGGCACCCCAAGATGGTGTCTCGCACTTTGTTCCCGGAGTCCCCCTGGGATAGTCTCTAGGTTCCCTGCGACTCTGTGGAGGATACATGTTACAGAAAATGAATGGATGCATGGATTGAAGGAGTAAAACATTTACATTCGGTTACATTTGTTGATTAAATTCATTCCTGGATTGAGAGTGGAAATAATAGTAATCTGGACAAGCCCTCTGTGACATTTTTCAGTATTCGGTGAGTGTTTAATGACAGGGAACATGTTGTATCAGTGAAACAGCATTTGTACATTAGGACTCTAACATTAAGCATTATCTCTTCATGTGGATGTTATGCTAATGGTTAGCCTGGAGACTCATAAACCTACAATTTTATCCAGCTTTTTCCTCATGTTATTTTCTTATTCTAACACTAGACTTTATGCATCCGTCGTCTGACTCTGAAAGTGATCACTTCACTCTGGGGAAATTTTGTACATACTAAATTATTATTCCTGTGTTTGAGGAATTTTTCAGAGATATTCAAGATGTCCTTCAATGTTTAATTAGTCAATGTATCAGTCTAAAGCATTCTTTGAGGGACGTCCTTCAAACTGTCCATCATCACCTTGTGGACAGACTCTCCCACAAGGTGGACCAAATAAGGATGATTTTATTGGCTGCTTTGTAATCCCTTATCTTATAGGCGCACCAGTAGAGACTATAGATCATCTTTCCCATTAATAATACCTGCTTGTTATTCCAAATCCTTTCCATATTCATTTCATATCCTTCATCACTGTCAGTCTATGACCACTGACTACTGTTGGCTGAATCTTTTTTGGTGGACAGACACTATATCACACCATGGTAATGATGCTGCTGTTGCTCAAAATGTTACACCATCCAAGCAATAGCTGTTGTGGTGCTACTTTTTCAATAATGGACAGGGTAATCCATTTGGAGTAGATAATATCTGCCTTCTAAACAACTTGGAGCTACTGAATGCTAAAGTTTCTACTAAAAGCTGCTACCGGGAGACATGGGACTGGAAATCACATCCTTACCATCACAGAATTTTTCCTTTTGAATTCTACCAGACACACAAGCCTTCTCCTTTTTTTATTAACATTCTTCAGGTTTTCTTTCTTGTCAAACAACCAGCAGCAACCATTCTCCTCCTGCATTCTCCTAATCCTTATGCACACCACTAAGCAACCTACTGATCTGCTTTTCATCAACACTGGGCCACTTTAAACCCAAACCACATGCCAGAAATAACCTTTACAACTTTTCCATGTTTACATGTTCCACGCGATCCTGTGTAGGATAAGCAGGACAGAAAATGGATGGATGAGTGGATGGATAAATGACATGACAAGCACTGAAATAAACAGGACTCCAGTAAATGACTAATAAATTGCTGCATATGCCGAGTTGTTATTATTACATTAATCAGTGCATAATTTGTTTAATTTAACAGTTTATTCAGAATAATAAATTAGCACTTGATTCAGCACATTTGATTATTTTTAGACGATGGACTTGGAGTACAATGGCAGAAAGCACGTAGATTAGGCAGGAGAGAGAGAAAAAAACAGGATCTGCTCTTGAGTTGCAGCAGGTAACTGGAGAGGCAGGGAAATAGATTTTATTCTTCAATTTGTGCACCGGAAATTAATTGTGCCCACAATCGAATGTGGCCATGAGATATTCAATCAGTATGAAATCATAATGTGTGTGGGGGATGTAGGCTTTTGTATCATGCTTTTAATTTGATAAATCCGATACTGAGTAATAAAAAATACTGTTTTATTTTTTCATTTAATGGCTAAGGGAGCACATGGCATAGATTGTGGTTATGTGTATTCAAATACACTTGAAAAATGCATGAAACCTTTATGCCAAGCTATGCGTAATACAAAAGAGTTCATGGCATATAATGGTTACCAGTGGTTACACAGTGCTTATAAAAGAATAAGGCTGAATCACTCAGTCATTCTTTACAGTTGAATTCCTTTCTCCTAAGAATCTCCTTTTTCCCAAGGAAATCATGTCATGAAAATACATGACTGGATAGAAGATTACATTATATTAAAGGAGACTTTTCAGCAAAGCAACAGCATTAACAGCAAATGTGGGAGAATAAAAAGCAAATAGGATAAATCAAAATACATTCTGAGAGAATCAGGACATTTGCATTTCTGGCATTTGCTCTTATCTAGAGTAACTTACAATTCATCACATTTTTTTTAATACAACTAAGGAATTGAGGGTTAAGGGGCCCCGTGGTAGGGGCTTGCTCAGGGGCCCCGCAGTGGTAGCTTGGTAGACCTGGGATTTGAACTGACAACCTTCCACTCAGTAGTCCAGTGCCATAACCACTAAGCTTCCACATACACAAATCCATCTGTTCTGTATCTGTTCTGTTATCTATCTATTTTCTGTAGCCTATTCCAGTGGACACAGGGAACAAGGAGGGGGGACATTCTGGACAGGGTGCCAAGCCATTGAAGAGAACACAATCGAAAATTTAGAAATGCCAATCAGCCTACAATGCATGTCTTTAGAATTTGGGAGGACCCAGAGGAAACCCCCGAAGCATGAGAGAACGAGAAAACTCAGGGCAGAGATGGAAATCAATCCCCTAGTCTCATATGTGAGAGGCTAACCACTAATAAATCTTATTATCTAACATGCTAAGGGCTAATAAATCTTATATTTTGCTTTTTCTTCTATTAGAGTTCGGATGGCCATCTTTGGGGACAGAAATTGCTTAAATACTGTATTAGAATTTCTTTTGACAGAATAAAACGTGATGTAAAATTATTATTTAATATTTAGCATGTTTTTCTTTTAGAAATGAAGACTTGAATCAGCTTCAAACTACACCGAATGACCGACAGACAATTGTCTTATTTTATCTGTCAGATCTTGACCAGTACCTTACAGCTTTATTCACTCACTTCAGTAGAAAATGTCTTCTGAGTGCAAAAAGAATGAGAATATTCAGCTAAATGTCATTTAGCCTATAGCATAAGTAATGGTGGAAGGTTCTAGTTTGGAAAAGTGCTGAATAATAAGACACATAAATCATTACTGAAATATGATTGTGCCATAAAACCAGTTCTTGCAGTTCCACCTTGGTTTGTGTGATGAATGTGGCTGGCTTACATTTAAATGAATTAAAAAGAAAAAATTTCTAATATCTGCAACGAACCTCATTATTAATAAGTGTGTCAGATTAAATCCACTTTATCCTCAGTTTTTTTCAGTCAGCTGCTCTGCATTTGTGTTTGGGGGAGAAAAAAAAATCAGTCTAGCTTTTAATTAGTCCTCTCATTGCTTTTCACTTATTTAAGCTGCCAAAGCTGTAATTGTAGGTTAATTGATGATTTGGCTTCAAGCACTGGGGAGTTAAAAGACCTATACTACATGCGCTGCTGAGGGAGATGAAAAATCTTCTTTCAAATCCATTAATCTGGAAATGACCTTGTCTTTCCTCAGCGTGACTCAGTACTGAACACAAACTATAGTACTCGTCTATGCTGCACTTCCATATAGGTACACCTCCAGCTAAAAAGTGTGGACAGATTGAGCATGTAATACACCGCATTTCATTTTCTTAAAGACATTTATGCATTTTTAAGAAAATTTAAACAGTGAAGTTAATGATAATGTATAAGTTTTATTTATGAATAATGTAAATATGCCTTTTAGTTAATAGCTCATTCCAAATACAAGATGTTTCTCCATAAACTGGAGATTTTAGCTACTAATGTAATTTATGATTTTAGATGTGCGCCATAAAAAGCATGCACCCGTTCACCCTACTGCTTACTGTCTGTGTGCAAGTGAAGTGTGAAGTACATTAAAATCCATTAAACAGTAATGTCACTCTATTAATATAACCAGTATGTTAACATTATAGTCAGCGTTATGAATAATGTTAAAGGCTTTACCAAAGGCGTTCTCAGTCCACATTTTACAGATGACCTCTCCAAGATTATACAGCACTTTTTCTCCTGATGAAATTGAAATAATTGGAATTGCTGTACTTCAGGTACTCCGGTTTCCTCCCACAGTCCAAAAACATGTACATTAGGTTGATTGGTAATTTTAAATTGCCCATAGGAGTGAGTGTGAGTGTGTGTGGTTGTCTGTCTACATGTGGCCCTGCGATGGACAGGTGACCGGTCCAGGGTGTACCCCTGCCTTTCGCCCAATGTGCACTGGGATAGGCTCCAGCAGACCCCCGTGACCCTAATTAGGAATAAGCAGGTATAGACAATGGATGGATGGATGGAATTGCTGTTGTACTGTGATCAGAGAATTAGTATACACTTGGGTGGGGATAGGGTTATATTTGACACGTTTCTCTCATTTCTGAAAGAGAAATATTCTGTTGTAGAGTTTGGCCAGATGAGTCTATGAGCACTCTATAATCAGTCATATTGCTGAAAATACAAGGTGAGTATTTAATGCCTAATATTATGTTAGTCCACCTTTTGCTGCCAAAACAGTCCTGACCCATCATGCACTGTGTATTCTGACACCTTTCCATCAGAACCAATCAGAACTTCTTCACCAATTTGAGCAACAGTAGCTCCCCACGTGCATCAATGAGCCTTGGCTGTCCATGGCCTTGTCATCAGTTCACCACTTTGGACCCCTTTTGATAGATACTGACCACTGCAGACCGGGAACACCCCACAAGAGCTGCAGTTTTGGAGATGCTCTGATCCAGTCGTCTAGCCATCATAATTTGGCCCTTGTCAAACTCACTCAAATCCTTACGCTTGCCCATTTTTCCTGCTTCTAACACATCAACTTTGAGGACAAAATGTTCACTTGCTACCTAATATATCCCACCCACTAACAGGAGCCATGATGAGGAGATAATCAGTGTTATTCACGGCACCTCTCAGTGGTCATAATGTTATGCCTGATAAATGGCGATGTATATAGTATATATAACATACACTATATTGCCAAAAGTATTCGCTCACCTGCCTTGACTCGCATATGAACTTGAGTGACATCCCATTCCTAATCCATAGGGTTCAATATGACGTCGGTCCACCCTTTGCAGCTATAACAGCTTCAACTCTTCTGGGAAGGCTGTCCACAAGGTTTAGGAGTGTGTTTATGGGAATTTTTGACCATTCTTCCAGAAGCGCATTTGTGAGGTCACACACTGATGTTGGACGAGAAGGCCTGGCTCTCAGTCTCCGCTCTAATTCATCCCAAAGGTGTTCTATCGGGTTGAGGTCAGGACTCTGTGCAGGCCAGTCAAGTTCATCCACACCAGACTCTGTCATCCATGTCTTTATGGACCTTGCTTTGTGCACTGGTGCACAGTCATGTTGGAAGAGGAAGGGGCCAGCTCCAAACTGTTCCCACAAAGTTGGGAGCATGGAATTGTCCAAAATGTCTTGGTATGCTGAAGCATTCAGAGTTCCTTTCACTGGAACTAAGGGGCCGAGCCCAGCTCCTGAAAAACAACCCCACACCATAATCCCCCCTCCACCAAACTTTACACTCGGCACAATGCAGTCAGACAAGTACCGTTCTCCTGGCAACCGCCAAACCCAGACTCGTCCATCAGATTGCCAGATGGAGAAGCGTGATTCGTCAGTCCAGAGAACGCGGCTCCACTGCTCTAGAGTCCAGTGGCGGCGTGCTTTACACCACTGCATCCGACGCTTTGCATTGCACTTGGTGATGTATGGCTTGGATGCAGCTGCTCGGCCATGGAAACCCATTCCATGAAGCTCTCTGCGCACTGTTCTTGAGCTAATCTGAAGGCCACATGAAGTTTGGAGGTCTGTAGCAATTGACTCTGCAGAAAGTTGGCGACCTCTTCGCACTATGCGCCTCAGCATCCGCTGACCCCGCTCCGTCAGTTTACGTGGCCTACCACTTCGTGGCTGAGTTGCTGTCGTTCCCAAACACTTCCACGTTCTTATAATACAGCTGACAGTTGACTGTGGAATATTTAGGAGCGAGGAAATTTCACGACTGGATTTGTTGCACAGGTGGCATCCTATCACAGTTCCACCCTGGAATTCACTGAGCTCCTGAGAGCGACCCATTCTTTCACAAATGTTTGTAAAAACAGTCTGCATGCCTAGGTGCTGGATTTTATACACCTGTGGCCATGGAAGTGATTGGAACACCTGATTCTGATTATTTGGATGGGTGAGCGAATACCTTTGGCAATATAGTGTATCTTATATAGTACATATAACAACAAAATACAAGGTGAGTGTATATAACATCTTGGAAACATGCTTTACGATATTGTTTGATTGTTTCAAAAATCTTACTGCTACACTGCACACACTAGGTTGTTAAAAAAGAAATAAAAGGAAATGATAAAACCAGGATTGAGGCTCAATAAAATGGCAGAAATACACACTCGATTTGAATGTTATTAGGGACACCATACTAACATTGGCTTGGGCTTCTCTTTGCTCTCAAAACAACCTCAATTCTTCACGGCGTGGATTCCACAAGATGTTGGAAATGTTCCTTTGAGATTCTGGTTCATGGTGAGATGATTGCATCATGCAGTTCCTGCAGGTCTTTCAAACGCAGTTTCCTGCTGTGAATCGCCTGTTCTACCACATCCCAAAGGTGTTCTATTAGATTCAGATCTTGTGACTGGGAAGAGGAACAGTCCTTAATTTTTACTTTTTCTTTTCCTTTACTTACTTTGACTTTGTGACATGATGCATTATCATACTAAAAGTAGCTATTAGAAGATGGTAAATTATGGCAAAGTGATCAACAGCAATACTCAAATGGTCTGTTGCATTCAAATGATAATTGGTATTAACGGCCCCAAAAATGCCAAGAAAACATTTCCCACACCTTTACACCACCTCTACCGGCCTAGACTGCTGTAAAAGCAGGTTGAATCCATAAATTTGTACCATTGCCATCAAATTCTGACCCTACCATCAGTGTAGCTCAGAAGAAATGAAGAGTCATCAGACCAGGCAATGTTTTTTTCATTTCACTCTGTACTGCAGCTATATATGGTTCAACTAGTGAGCTTGTGCCCTCTGCAGCCTCAGCTTTCTCTTCCTGGCTAACAGAAGTGGAACCAGATGTGGTCCTCTGCCGTTGTTGCCTCAAGATCCGACGTGTTGCTAATTCTGAGATGCTAGCGTGTATCTGCATGATTTTATCTATTCCACAGCTGCACAGAATTGACTGATTAGGTAACTGCGTGGAAAAATGAGGTGTACAGGTGTTCCTAATAAAGTGTTCAGTGAGGGTATAACGTACTAATCTCAGTCGAAATCACGGAAATAGACCCTAGAGTCTTTTAGTGTAGAAAGTTGCTGGAAATGTACTAGTTCATGTATATGCAATAAAAAGTGTTAGTGGGGGCACATTTTCTCACAGCTAAATTCATATCAAATCCAACAAAATTCAAACACATCACCATGTTTTGATATATATACATATATATGTATATATATCAGCAAAAATACGTTACGTTATAGCATTTTGTAGCTGATTATTTTCATTATTGCTATGCCGAGTGGAGTAAGCTTGCATCCACATTTTAAAATTATAAGTAATTATACAGAAAATATTAAGTTTATTAAGCTGAACTTAATAATCTTAATATTTTCTTTATGATAGCTTATTTTGATTTACTATTTTTTGTTGTAATATTTTTCTAATGTCATGCGTTTTTATTCTATTATTATTATTTTAGCATTTTATTATTATTATTATTATTATTATATCAAACATTTTGAGCTAAATTTTATGTATCGAAAGCATACATAGAAAAATATAGAAAAATATAAATATCTTTTATTAGGTGTGTTGATGAAATTCATGTACTAACTATGATTTTCCTAAAAGAAATATATAAATAAATGTAATTAAAATAAATGGCCACCGGTAAGATTAAAGTAAGGGAGAGGACCTTATTAAAATAGCTTTAAAATATTTATTGATGCAAGTTGACATGTTTAACACCTTCTGTTTTTTTAGGATGTAATTGCTGTGTGTTGATTAACACTGTTGGTGTAAATGTAACACAGTGGTTTTGGCTCTCCACTGCTCAATTAAGATTCCCACAGTTCCAACTGCAGGTAAAATAATGATTTGGCTCTGAAAAACGAATGAGATGGATCATGATTTTGGCTGCAGGCAGACAGCAGCTCCTTCGGGGCTCTCGGCTTTCTCCTCTCTGCATCAGAACAAATCCTTTTTACTCTGAGTTGACTTCGTTCGCTAACTGTGGCCTTGTTTAGAAAGCAAACTGTGTCATTTCCCTCTGGGAACAGATTGTGTCCAAGCTGTCTAAGTGTTTTTTCTATTTATCCTTCTCAAGAGTAACGGTGTTGGCAATCTGAAAAGGCACATCTAGAAGTCTACGCTGCAAATGTGGACAACGTTAGTACTTGGAATGCGCTTCCTAGAAAGCATACACTGGTCTCAAAATGGCCATGTGAGTCATCTTCATATGTTTTTGATTAGTGCTGAGCTGCATTGTGATACCAATTGGATAAAACAACTGGATAATTTTAGAAGTACAGAAATAAGGACTGCAATCATGGAAGTTAAGTTTGGAAATAGTATGACGTTGTAGCCCTTGTCATCGATGAATAAAAATCTGAGACTCCTTTATTTCCTCAGAGATGAATCACTTTGATGAAATCTTGAAATCGAATAAAACAAGTGTACAGAAATTCTTACATACAAAGCTATACACCAAACAAATTACAGCACAGTCGTCTCAAAGTGTGAACGATTGCTGCTAGAACTGAACAAACAGTAGCACCATTTTGGCACAAGAAAACTTTCAATACAGTTCTACAGTTATATCTTATTCTGTTTAGCAATTATGCAGCATTAGGGAAAACTACTGAAGCCGTGAATCTTCTAAAAACCAAGCATCTCGGTCTCATCCTCATTCTTCTCAACTTCACTGAGCTAACAATGATGGGAAAGTGACTCACTGTCTGACTTGTTTCCAACTAAGTGCAAACATTTGTCCCAAATAATAGAGGACACAAGTTGTCACTCACTTTATTGATTTTCAAACTTTCATTGCTGAGGCGTTGTACCAAGCAAACATCATCTTGGGACACATAATCGTCTATATAACTCTTTTCATTGAGGTCTGACTCAGAATGCCAGTAGATGATGGCATTGATGTTTCATTCACAGCAACTCAGTGTGCTTCTTTATCTAAGTCTAACAGCCTATTATACTTCAGCCAAACTCAGTTCCTTGGGCAAAGTTTTTGTTTTCTCCACCTGTAATGACCTCTAAAAGGGGAGTTAAATCCAATGAATAATTCCAAACCTCATTCCTGAGGTAGCTATTGGCTAAGTGTTTTAGGTAAGCCGACTTCAGTGCTGTTTTTCTTGATGGGATGTAACAATCACTAAAAGGTATGAGGTCCTCAGTGTACACTTGCTGTAGTGGGATGTAATTTTCAAAGTTCTTTGAAAGGACCTTGAACTTGTAGGACACAATTACTCACTATGGCTATATCTACAGCTGTCACTAAGATTCTCTAGCCATGGTTGAGTATTCACATTTAGCTTCAAAAGATTCATTTTATGTAAGTGAAAATTTCTTTCTGTGTCTTTGTCTTTACTGACAATACAAATACTGGAACAATATTCTTAGGCACGGAAAACATGACGATTTTCATTAATGAAAGCTCTTCTTTTCTCCTCTAATCCCACCTTCAATTAGATGGGATGCTATGAGACATCAATAAAACAAACCCTACCAAAATAAAGAGCAGAAACAAAATACTCATGCCATAGTAAAGTGTCCTATACACATCAATATAGTATATACTGCAAGCCATTACTCTTAGTCCCATCAGCTATTGAGCAACTAAGGAATGCAGGAATTCTCACCTACAACCTGATTTACATTCAGGAGGTACAAATGGAAAACTGTGTTTAGCACCATCTATGTTGGCTTCAAATATTGGATAATGCCATTTGACCTACACAAATCCCCCTCCATCTTCCATGCATTCATAAAGAGCATCTTCAGGGACGTACTAGTATAGTTTGTCATTGCATACGTCAATGGCATTGTGATTTATTCATCCTCTCTCAAAGCTAATGTGCTTCATAACCTTCTGGAGAACAAGCACTTTGTCAAAACAGAAAAGAGTGAATTTCACATGCTTATGGTGGCTTAGGACAAAATATGTCCTATTTTAATATCAATAAATTGATTTGATGAAGCCAGTGTATGGCTTGAAAACCTAGACCTTCAGAGTTTTGCAAAGTTTACAGCTTTATTAACCCTGTCTCAGCTCCATTGCTTTGTCACACATTCCTACTGAAAGGGGGCATACGGCAATCACACACTAAACAAGGCTTTCAAATATTTAAACAAAACATTCACCGCCACTTCCATGCATAAGACCCAATGCTTCCTTTCATTATTGATGTTAATTCCTCAGACACAGGAGTGGGAGTATTACTTCCCCCAGGGACAGGGGGAAATTCCAAAGCTTCACCCAATAGCATTTTATTCCTTAAACTATCCTTATCGTTTCTGGTGCTGTCCATATATTGTGGATTGAAGTAGGAAAAAATATTCCAAACCAAATTTGGAAAGATTAGCACAATTTGTAGTCCAGGCTCATGCAATATTCTCAATTAGATTGATTAATAATAATAATAATAATTACTGCTACTACTACTACTACTACTATTACTACTACTACTACTACTAATAATAATAATAACAACGCTACAAGCATTCAAATGTGTTCATAAAAACAATTGCATCAGTGCAAATCCTCAAAAGTAAGTTGGTTTTGAAAAACTGGATAGTAGCGCAAATGTCAATGAAACTAGCAAATGAGATATATTGAATGTGATACCTCAATTTTAGATATATCTTCCCCACTGATAGTCGTTGAAGAAGGTAATTAGTACCTCATAATTGTGTTGTGCTCTTGCACAGGGGAAAACCGAGTGTCCATGGTAACAAACAGAGCAGCCTGAGAGTGAGTCACTGATGATGTGTTCATGTGTGTGTAGCTGATTACGAAACACTTGCCACGTAAAAAGGTGACTGCTCAATTTGTCCACATTTATTACATCAAGAAAATGTAAAGGCTTTTCATTAGAGAGGGAAAATAAGCCATAAATGGGGGGGGGGAGTCATTCCAGGCAAGTGAGGAAATAAGTGCAAATTGCGTCTTGGTAACACTTGATAGCAGTGTGTAGTGGGGCGGTGAGAGCTCGGTGATTAAGGATCTGTACAAGCGAGTGGAAAGTTGTGTTTTTATTCAGGGACAGCCAAGGCGCCATTATTGAGGTATGAGTGTACAGTTTATGTTCTGTTTCAGTAAGTGTTAAAAATGCAAATGCAGACAGTACAATACCAGAATAATCAAAAGGTAATGTTGGGGCAAAACTTCACAACTGTGTAACCATAAAATCTGGATTTCCTAATAACCATGGGCAAAAACTTAAACAAGAATTGAATACACAACCAGAAGTATGTGGATAGTTAATCATTACAATAGTATATTCTTCTTGAAGATTACATTCCTCCCCCTTTGCTGGTAAAACAGCCTCCACCATTCTGGGAAGGCTTTCTATTAACTGCAGCATGACACTGGGGATTTGCGTTGCCATTTAGCAACAAGAGCATTATTGAGGTCAGGTATTGACTATTAACCTTCACCTTTATGTCACCATTAAGTCACCTTCTGGCTCTCCCTCTTAGTTATGCTGTAAGAGCTAGTCCCTGCTTGCACACTGCACACAATGTACATTGTCCTTAAACATCATGTGATCACATAATATTCTGTCTCTCTGTTGTGCTTCACAAACATTTCAGTTTCCATATTCATGCGCAACATAATCTATTTTTATAAAAAGTGATTAGCAAATATCACGGTCCATGAGGTTTTACATCCAAACACCAAACAGATGGTGAGGACATGAAACGCCACATGGAGTTTATAATAAGATTGAGCATATGAGAGTTCCGAGGTAAAATCATCTGGATATCACTGGAGTGTCAAGGTCAGGGGAAGACACATGGCCTCGGGAAGTGTGAAGTAGCTGTCATCTCAGATATAGGCATGCAGATTTAACATTCTCCCTCATCTATTTTTCTCAGCTAAACTTTCACATGCATGAATCAATCTCAAGAAATATCAAGCAATTTCTCCTTCGCTTTATGAAAGGTAACTTATAACCGCTGACAGATCCAATATAGGATCAGTCTGGAGATGTATCCTCAGTTTACTGTTGGTCTGTGTCTGAGAAAAATACTAATGGGTAATGGCTGTTTATAATGTAAAGCCTCGTTCTGACCAAAAATACATGGGAGAGATTTGTTAATGCACATTTCCCAGCATAAGGTCAAACCACTGATTAAGAACAGCTTGCCAACAGGTGGTTTATTGCACATTAATGAGTCAAATGAAGCAAATATTATGATTTACGGACCTCATTAAAATGGAACCAACACTGACCGAGCCTTGTGCCAGACAAAAGACAAACATAAATGTTAGCCTAATGAAGAAGTAAAAGGTCCATTTGACTGGGGCTTGCTTATTATCCGTATTTCTCTTATATCACTTATATAGAAAAAAAATGCTATAAATCTACATTATATTCTGCAATATTATGGCAAGACAACCGTGGCAAATGGCAAAAAAAAATGAGGCAAAAAGGACAGAACAACCTAAAGGTATTAAGGTGAGAACTAAAAGCAAGTGACAATATCGGAGCTAAAGTTCAGAACAAGCAGGTGTGTGGCTACTCTGACCTTCTACCACTGCACCATCTCATCATGCAGAACAGGATGAGACACCTAAGCCAAAATCAGGGATGTAGGAATATTCACTGAAAAGGTTAAGTGTCATAATATGAAGAGAGGCTTTCTTCTGACATGCAAATATCGGAGGATAAAAAGGCTCTAGCAGAGGAGCTGCCATTAAATCCAGACTATTGAACATGCATTTTACGAGCTTTATTTTGAACACACACTGCACTAATACACATCAGTGAAAGTCACCATGTACTCTATTAAACAAAATCTGAAAGCATTTTTGGTTAGTGTCTTTGGAAGGAATCCTCACATGGAGAAATCTTTCTGGAAGAGTATACAATATTTTCCACAAAGTTTCTTGAAAATGTATATAGCCCTAAAGTCCTTAGAGCACATGTACTATGCAGTGACAATAAATACAATTCTATCTATCTATCTATCTATCTATCTATCTATCTATCTATCTATCTATCTATCTATCTATCTATCTATCTATCTATCTATCTATCTATCTATCTATCTATCTATCTATCTATCTATCTGGAAATGTGTCATTATATGAGTCAACAGCATATATTAACACTGGAGGTGTAAATTTATGTGTTTTTTTTTATTCTGCCTGATTCTTCGACTAGACAGATATTCATGCATCAAAACGCATTTATTAAGCAGGCAGTACAATTTGGGAAAGCAGTCTGAAATTAGATTGTTCGATAGGTTGGATAGGTGGAAAGCTATGGGAAAACAGGGAAGCATGCGATTCTTTCGAAATGCTTGACAAATCAAATGCACACACACTCACACACACACACACACACTTATTGATCAAATATATAATGCATATATACATATCTATCTAATAGATATTGTGGGATTTCAGTCAGTTAATCTTCCTTACAGAAAACCAACCGCACAGAGCTCTTCTTATATGCTCTTAGTAGCATTCCATAATAGGACTAAAAGCTGGTCTGTTTTATTTTTTTTAAGGATGGCAGCAAGGACATTGTGAAGGACATGTGCCCAAGCATTAGGCTTAAATAGTGTTTGTTTGTATAGAGCAGTGATGATTAAACTTCCTCTCACCAAAATCTGTTCAAAAGAATTTGATTGATGTGTAAATTAACACCATCTGTGCTGCCGTCAGCATCAGGTCTGGTGAAGATGGATGTTGTAAATGTTATCAAAGCATCAGGACAGTGATACAGATCTCCTTCGAGACTGACGATGAAACTCTCTTCAAAGGCAGTATACTGTTCGGAAACCGGCGTGGATTCCTCTTAATATTTAGTTGGGCACGAGAAGTCTGGGAGCACTAAATGCTTCTGTTTGCTAATCTATTTCAATGTAACACACAGTTTCTTTCCAAATAATATTATCAGCAATATCTTGAGTGAAAGTAAATTCTTAGAAATGCTTTAGAAATTCTTCGAAGAGTCCTTTTTTGCTTTAATGACAAGTTTGAGTAAAACCATCCATGCTGGATTAAATCCATCTGGATGTCCTCTGAGCACAAGCTTCAGTGGAAGGATATTTCTAGGAACTTTACTTGTTTTTGTTTTAGCATTTCTAAAGATTTCTGTTTGTTACTACCCAATAACAAATATGCATCTATCACTTACGTACATATAAAACTGTTTATTTTTTTAATATAAATGAGCAGGTTGTAGGTTTTGGAGTGAGAATATAGAGGTTAGATAGATAGATTAATAATAAGCTATAGAAAAGAAAGAAGTATTGAGATTAATTCTGAAGCATGGAAGCATGCTAGATTCCCTAATTACTAAACGGATGAAGCTGTTGGATTGTAAGAACTATTATGCAGAAGACAGGCCGATGGAGAGAGTCAGCGGAAAGCTGCAGAATGTTCCAGAATATAGAGGGCTGAAAGGTTGAAGGAGAAACAGGCAAAGTAGGAAAGTAATTACATAAAAGAGAACAAAAATGGGGTGGGAGTGCACATTTCGCAGATGAACATGCCTTCTACCAGATCCATGAAGATATCCTGTTATACTCAGGATATTGTTGAGATTAGAACACCCACTGGACAAGCGCCAGTTGAACATACAAAAAAGGGGCCAGTCTGAAAAATTCCCACATAAACAAACAATAAATCCATTATGGAATAGACTCACATGTAAACATCCTAAATAATGCTAAGTCTTTGCTGCCATAAGGTTGAAGAAAGCTCAGGGGTGGCCTGGTAATTTACTGTATGTCTATAAGAGAATTTGTTTCAATGCACCGATGTAGTTCTGACATGTTTAATGTTCTCTGATGGCACTTGTGTTTCGGGACTTATACAGACAGGAAGCTACACTTTGGATCCAGACTGAGTCTGACTCAGTGTTACAGACACCATGCAGGTACAGAGTTTGAAATCCTCTTGTCATTGCACAGGAAGTGTTGCTGGGAAGTAATGCACCACAGTTCCAGCAAATCCCCTCAGCTATGAAGGAATTTGACCATGTCTAAACTAGAGGCTTGTTTCCTGGATCACACTTCCCAAAAACATAAAACAGATCACCTGGTCAATACAAGAGATCTTTAATGCCATGTTCTGTAAGATTTGTTCATCCTCTTTGCATTCCCAGTACAATCAATGGAATATATCCAGCTGGTTTATCTCTGGTTTCTTCATACCTCCAAATAAACATGGCACTTTATTACAGTAAATTGCCCCTGGGTGTGTATGAGTGTACGAATGAGTGTAAAAACATAATAACCGATTATTAGTTGGAACTGGATCATTAAGGCGGTGATATCAGAGCTCTCTGGAGTATTTAAGGGTTATTGGTCTTTGAGAGTGATTCAGGATATTTAACCTACAACAAATGATATTATTTTAAAACACATTAAAATGTAATTAAAAGGAATAATCGGCACATAAGCTGTAATTCTATTTTTTATATTTACTCTCTTAGGGAAAAAATGGTTCCTTAAAGGTTTTCTTTAATAATTAAGGCTTCTTAAGCTTTTTAAACAGTTCTACTCAAAAGCGTGTCTGATGAGCAAACATTTTGTGTGCTATGCTTCTATACCGAGCCTCTAACCACTCCCCAGAGAGACAAACTAAACCGAAGTACTAGAACCTGTGCTGGTTATGAGTCCTCGGTGATTTCCAGCAATTATATTTTACTGATTTTCCTCAGGCTTACACTGGCATTAGGGAACAAAAAAAATAAGTAAATGCATACAACACAGAAATGGATTTTGCTGTGAGTTTAGCGCCTGAAGGATTTGTTCATTATTTTATATTATCATATAATTGGCCTGCTCGGCATGAACAAAATTTCAGATTGATTTTAATCAGGCCTACAGTCACTTAGGGGCATGAGCTAAGATACTAAGAGCTATGTTGGCACTAAAAATGCAAATTTTATTTTAAAAAATATTTTATTAAAAGGCATAATGACCACCTGCCTAATATTGTGTTGGTCCCCCTTCTGCTGCCAAAACAGCCCTGACCCATCATGCACTGTGTATTCTGACACCTTTCTATCAGAACCAGCATTAACTTCTTCAGCAATTTGAGCAACAGTAGTAACACGGGCCAGTCTTCACTCCCCACGTCAATGAGCCTTGACCGCCCATGACTCTGTGGCCGGTTCACCACTGTTCCTTCCTTGGACCTTTGATAGATAATGACCACTGCAGACCAGGAACACCTCACAAGCCATCTAGCCATCACAATTTGGCCCTTGCCAAACTCGCTCAAATCCTTACGCTTGTCTATTTTTCCTGCTTTGAGGACAAAATGTTCACTTGCTGCCTAATATATCCCACCCACTAACAGGTGCCATGATGAGGAGATATTCAGTATTATTCACTTCACCTCTGAGTGCTCATAATGTTTTCACCTACATCTGAATAAATGTAGATAAATTTGTATAAAATAGATGTATTCCCATACAGTGGCAAATTATTCTGTCCTTGGTTTAAAAAAAAAAAAAGATTTCTAGGAGCAAGGAGCAATCATGTTGAAGGTGAAAGTGGTAAATGTTCTCAGGGACAACTTTATTAGACAACAAAAAAATTGATGCCATTTTGCAAATGGTACTGTAATATGCAGGAGTAAAGTTAACAGAAATGCAGTCAAATCCTCCCACGTAGGTGTACCATGAAAGATTTCACAGTCCCAGACTAATGATGAAGAAGGTAGCATTGAAGGCGTTCAAAAAGAGCTGCAGGATGACCTGAAAGCAGGAACAGTGGCACAGAGAACAATAAGCAATAAACAAACTGCACTGCAATCATTTCCATTTCTACAAACAATACAATATTCCTCTGCTAAAAGAATTTCCACATGGGTGTTTGGACAAACCAGAATATTAAAAATATTAAAAAAGATGCACTAGGACATATTAGAGTCTTTAATCTTTTTAGTCTTTATACTTTAATCTCATCAACCACGAAAATCTGCCGCAAAGATATTTCAACAAGACAACGACCACAGACAGACATACGGCCAAACATAACAAACATCCAGTGTAACCTTTAGTTTCAACAAAAAGATGCTGAAGGTCCCTGCATGGCCTAGTCAATTGTCTAAGCATTGTGTCTATGGAGGATTTTGAAATTGTTAATTCCTTGTAAAACCTTGGGGAATTAAAAATGATTGCCATGAGGAATAGGCCAAAATTAAACAAAAGCTGCAAGAACACTAATTACCTCTTACTGTAGCCGTTTCAGCGGCCAACAATGGCTTTGCAACCGAATACTAATGTTTGTGATTTGTGGTGTCTAAATACTTTTTTAGCAATTTAGTATTTTTAAATAGATATTTGCGTAGTAACAAATCTCCATCCATTTTGTGTCCATATTTATAAGGACAAATACAAAAGACATCATGTTTGTACATTTATAGTGGATATATGCACTGGATGTGTTTTAAGAATACTGAAAAATTATTTCCCTTCACTGTATAGACTAATACATTCAGTACATACATACATACACCGATCAGCCATAACATTATGAGCACTGAGAGGTGAAGTGAATAACACGGATGATCTCCTCATCATGGCACCTGTTAGTGGGTGGGATATATTAGACAGCAAGTGAACGTTTTGTCCTCAAAGTTGATGTGTTAGAAGCAGGAAAAATGGACAAGTGTAAGGATTTGAGCGAGTTTGACTAAGGCCAAATTGTGATGGCTAGACAACTGGATCAGAGCATCTCCAAAACTACAGCTCTTGTTGGGTGTTCCCGGTCTGCAGTGGTCAGTATCTATCAAAAGTGGTCCAAGAAAGGAACAGTGGTGAACCGGAGACAGGGTCATGGGCGGCCAAGGCTCACTGATGGACGTGGGGAGCGAAGGCTGGCCAATGTGATTCAATCCAACAGACGAGCTACTGTTGCTGAAGAAGTTAATGCTGGTTCTGATAGAAATGGTGTCAGAATACACAGTGCATGATGGGTCAGGGCAGTTTTGGCAGCAAAAGGGGGACCAACACAATATCAGGCACGTGGTCATAATGTTATGCCTGGTCTGTGTATATAAATATATACAGACATGCATATGAAGTGCTCTGCTTGCACAGCTAACATCCTGTTTCTCAGCAAACTACATACACTGTGCTTAACTTACATAAATATATACATGCACACATACACATATACAGTGTACTGGACATCAATTACAGGGTTTTCACATCCTACAGACTTATAAGCACTTTAATTTTGAAGAACATTTGCCTGAAATGTTTATTTATGTGCATGAATAGGTAATTACCTGTTCACTCCGGTTAAGCCTCAGTGAACTTCCCCTCAGATGATGAAACTTCATTTCATACTTTTTGGTCTATTTTTTTTTAACTTTAATTTAGCCTTCAGATGGAAACTAATTTAACATGATAATGAAACGTAATCAGAAATATATTACCAAGATAATGGAGTGCTTCTACTTACTGATTACGCTTTTAATCAGGCAATCAATAATATGTACTGCAGAAGAATTTTAGAAACTAACATTTCCACTAAAGCACTGCAGACGTTTCTCTTCTAGGAAGATTTGTACGCTAAAAGCAACCAAGGCAATATAGGCAACATCTAAATCATTCACCAGAGCCATTGACAACGTAATGTGACATTTTTATAGTCTATTCTTCCTAATGCAATGTTCCCAGGTTGACGTCTGTTATGTAATACAGTAGTCTACAGGCCACTGCGATAGATATCTCCTTATTGATAGGCAACCTTTTTTTCAGAGTTAAATTAGAAAAAAGAAAGAAAGGGTAGCTGAAATGATTTAACGGAAAACAAGATGTCCCAAAACAGACACACTGTAGATTTTATCCAGATGCTAAAGTTATAGGAACAAGGAAGCAAACTTCTACACTTTTATGAACACTAGTTTTAGGATATTAAATATTAAAATAGCTACTTAAATAAATGATTGCTATCGAATTCATTTTATAGCATAGTTCCCTAGTTTAAGTTAAATCTTAATGAATATTCCTTGTTCATGCCCAGAATTGCAACTACAAGTTTCACCTGTTCTCCGTGTCCATGTGGCTTGCCTCTGGGTTCTCCAGTTTCATCCCACCTCCCAAACAAAGTGCCTACAGATAGATTGGCTATGCCATATTGCACCATGTGTGAATTAGTATGTGACTAGTGTCCCATTCACTGCGTCCCTGCTTCCTGCACCATGTTTCTTTTTTTGGGGATAGATTCTGGATCCATCCTGACAATGATAAAGCAGATATCCAACTTAAAGATGAATTAATCCTACTTGCAGATGAATAAATGTATTTTCTAGCTAAAAAGATCTTTAAGCAGTATATACCATGCCAAGAACCGATCATATTCCCTCATAAAATAATAGATCATTTAAGCTGAATCATGGATATTTTTTAGAAATATGTCTTTCCACCTACTTCAAAGTTTAATGTACAGTATAAAGGTGTCTGATGACTTAAAAAAGTAAAGTCTTGAAAGGAGTGCAGCAAAATTTTGCAACTGATGCATCAGCGCCTCCTAGTGGACAGAATCGATGTATTGCAAGAGCAGTAACCAAAGCAAAATCCAACATGCTCCTGTAGAATCGTGTGGTTTTAATTGATATACAGGAATTTTAAACATGCATGCGCAAAAAGAATTATCCTTGATAATTCACTAAAATGTATGACTTAAGTTGACCATTTTTCCTTCTAAAAATGAATTCACGCAGCCATCTATCTATCTATCTATCTATCTATCTATCTACATATATATATATATATATATATATATATATATATATATATATATATATATATATATATATATATATAAAAGATCTTTTCATCTCTCTGGCTTTATATTGCACAATTTATTGCTACTGTTACACGATAACACAAAATGTTATTATTTATTTATTTGGCAATATTTAAAGTTGTTGTGTAGATCCATTGTTTTATCATTAATACGCTTAAAATACAATCTAGGTTTAGATCAATTGAATAAACCTAAAAGGGAAAATTTAACTGAAGTATTTTTGTTTAATGTATAAATATAAATATATGAAAGAAAATACAGAAATAACCCTCATATATTTTTTTTTTGCTTTCACAATACGATAATTCAGGTCTGCTAAAATAACTTTCTCTACATGGCCTTTGTCGTGACTGTGAGCGCTCACACACACTGCATACTAGCGCACTAAATAGTATACACAGTACGTTACTATAGTTACTGTTTTTCCCCGTACTATTTAGTAGGGTAGTATGCGGTTTTGGACGTATAGCCTGCAGCTTTCGGTCCGTGCGCGTTGACAGCTGGAGCCACGCGGCGCATGCGCAGTGCGATCCCCACTGGCTCGGTGCTGAAGTTGGGCGGATGGCAGAAAAAACAGGGTGAGCGCTGATGGAGATAAAACGGCAGGGCGTGCGTTCGCCGCGTGACACCGCGAATATCGGTCAAAAACAACTGTAAAGTCAACCCTTTCCGAAGAGTAACGCCGGGGAAACAAGAGGGTAAGACGAGAAATGTTCTTTTGCCGGTTTTCAAAATGTCCCGCTAGCTCTCGGCGGCTAGCACCGCTCGCTAACTGTCGCCCTTCTCGTCGTGTAGAATAGGCATCGGCTAACGTTAGCTAACAGAAAAGTAGCCGTTCTTTGGACTGAAATGCGCTTCTGCTCTCGTCGTGTGCTCGAAACTGTAAAAGCGATAGCAAACCTTGACGCTTATTTACGGGCTGAAAGAAATGTCTCCGTGGCTTTGCGCTTCTTCTTCTCTTTTTCTCTCTTTACCTGCAGTGAGATGCACAAATCAAATCTTTCCACAGCTGCAAAGTGAAAGGCGAAAGCGCTTCGGCGATACAGACCGTTTTACCGTGATACAAAAATCCTGCAGGGCTGAACGGAGTGCTGATTATTTTCTACACGACTTTTTCACCCCACACGCTAAGGACTAAGGTTTTTGTTTTTTTTTTTTTGCGTGAAAAGGAAAAATGAATCGAAACCCCTTCATCCTTGTCGTTTTTTCCCACGCTTCCTAAGAGTAGCTATCCGCCCACTATCGCTTCTTAAGAGTCTCCTTTCCTTCT
This sequence comes from Hemibagrus wyckioides, assembly GCF_019097595.1. Taxonomy (NCBI): domain Eukaryota; kingdom Metazoa; phylum Chordata; class Actinopteri; order Siluriformes; family Bagridae; genus Hemibagrus; species Hemibagrus wyckioides. The sequence goes on from NC_080712.1 coordinate 11,367,356, forward strand.
GATCGCCCATCTGCTTTCCATCAGCTGTTGTGACAGATGATGCCCACCAAATATCCAGTCCTGCGTACCTGAGGATGAGCCAAGTTGGGCTTCTTTTTTTTGCTACACTTTATTAATGGTGTAAACTGCACTGGGCCTGAATTGAGTGAGAGTTCTTAAGGTGATGATGATGATGATGATGATGAGGGTGATTTCTCCTCTCACACACTTGGTTAGACATTTCTGTTTTTGTTGCCTGTAGTTTGCAGGTGAGACATTAGGCATGGTCTCGTGCTTACAGATTCATAACAGAACGCTATATTGGCAAAGGTTTTGGGACACCCCTCCAGATCATTGAAATCAGGTGTTGTATTTCAGTGGTTGGGCTCGGCCCCTTAATGCTTAATGCTTCAGAGTACCGAGACATTTTCATGGACAATTTCATGCTCCCAATTTTGTGGGAACAGTTTGGGGATGACCCCTTCCTGTTCCAACATGACTGCACACCAGTGCACAAAGCAAGATCCATAAAGAGTTTGGTGTGGAGGAACTTCACAGAGTCCTGACCTCAACCTGATAGAACACCTTTGGGATGAATTAGAGCGGAGACTGCAAGCTAGATCTTCTCATCCAGCAATCAGTGCCTGACCTCACAAATAACACTTCTAGTGGAATGGTCAAAAATTCCAATGAACACATTCCTAAACCTTGTGGAAAGCCTTCCCAGAAGAGTTGAAGCTGTTATAGCTGCAAAAGGGCGGACCAACTCCATATTACATTCATGTGCATGTAAACGGAGACGTCCCGAAACTTTTGGCAATATAGTGTATAAGCGCAAAGGTTAGATTAGTGGCCGAACTGGCATTTGTGCCTTTACTTTTTGCCTAATTATTAATAAATTATACTACAGCGTCGTTGAATTCCTGATTCTTTAGTCGGTTGCTCGGGCAAGATTTGTATTAATGCACTTGGTTTAATATGTGAATGTTTCAGTAGTAGAGACGTCTAAGATAAACGTGCAACTAAACTAAATTAAAAATAAAAGTATATAATCATCGACATGATGAACTTTGCTGTATTATGGACGCCGCCTTTCCATTTCCAGGTTTCTCAGTAATTTGGCAAGATGTGTTTATTTATCTTTTTATTTATATTTTATCCTCTTATCTTTAAGAGACAGAAAAAAACAAGAGTCTGATGAAGTACCAGTTTATAACCAACGTAAAACTTCGCAAATTGTTAATAAATAAAAAAAAAAGTCGTAATTGTTGATAAATGCCTGCGGTAGAAGTGGAATAAAACACCTCGCAACATGCTGTCTTAGGAAAATAACCATTGTCCTGTTGGTAACATTCTCACACTACCTCACTGCTGATTATTTTTACTTGCATTTTATTAATGCGCCCAAGTTTTGAATTCATGCTATTTTCTCCTGAGATCAAAATCCTGTTAAGCTTAAGTTAAACTTATAGAGAAAATATTCAATGTGATGTCTGCTGAAGCGTGTATTAAGGATCGTTATGTTGTTTCCTTCGGGAAACTGTATCCAGGTTAGAGAGTGGACAGCATGGATTGGCATCATTCACACGTTTGGTTATTGACCACTGAAGGCTCTATACCTAGGATAATATGAATGTTTTGTTGTCACACAAAAGTAACAGTTTTTATTGTTTCTAGATGTTTTATCCTGGTGTACCTTGCCCTTGATTGAAGAAAAGGATTTGCCTGTGAATACCAGGTGTAGCGAACCTACCTCTACCTACCACACCTTCTCTTCAAGTATCCTCAACCAGTGATGGTAAGAGAAGAAAGAAGAGGCCACCAGTGCGTTTATCTCCCAGCACCGTTCCCAACTGTATCACAATGAGTTTTCTGCCTGATCTGTGGATGGACAGCTGCTAATTTGCATGGTAGGTTTTTTTGCACATTATGACACATCTCCTTCAGGAGCCTATTGAATGATGTCCTGCTTAAAACCTTTGTGCTTTCTCGTTCCTGTGATTTCCTTTTAGAGCTGTAGAGGAAATCACAGACATTTTTGTGAAATCGCATACAAACTCACAGTTCCCAGAAAGCATCACAGCACAGAGATCCTCTTAAACTGAACGAAATAGCATAATCATTGCAAGGGCACTCTTAGGCGTTGTTTACACTAGTGTCTAGGGCCACAACTCAGTATTCACTGATAATCTATTGTTTTTAATGAATCTTTACCAACTAATGTTACTACAGAACTCTTAACTAACAGGTTAGTAACTTCACTGACACTTAGCTAATCTGTCGCTTCATGAGAATACTATTATATGCGTATGTTGATTCAACTGGACACACAAACTAGCAAAAGGTGACCATATTCTGTATATTTTTTTCTCCCCCAGATTCCAGCCAGAATATAAACACAAAACAAATATCTGCTATCTTTATCAAGTCATCTGTCGTTCTAACTGAAACATGCGTGCCCAAGACAAGTCATTTTGTGTAGAATCCAGTCTGAATAATCCAGAATTAAATGTTAAAATACTTTTAATATCAAATTTTATATGCTCCAGTAAATAGGCCATATTTTTTTACTAATGTCTGAAAGGTAACTCACAGCTTTTTACTGCCATTAGTGAAACCGATTAAGGTCACAATTATTAAATGTTCAGTTGAAATTAGTGTTTTAATCTAAAATTGATGACATATTCGTACCTAATAGTAGTTGATTACTACAATGCACAATGCTTAACAATAAAATAATACTATTACTTGAAATTTGCTATGTTAAAGAAAACAAATGTATGTCTTTATTTTAGCCTAGACAATTTGCAGATTAAATATGTAGCACAAATAATTACTTATTCATAAATTGTTCCTGAAATGGTAACGGTACTGTGGTTGCACAATATATCACCACATTACTGCATTAATTATTGCAATGCTGATCTCACAGAATCTGACAGTATGGCTAATGTCTGTATTTAGGTGAAGAAGTTCATCAACGTGATCCGAAACATATTTTTGTCCACATCATCCAGCCACAAAAATAAGTACTAAATATTACATTACATGCTCAATAAATGATAAGTTTAAGCCTGCAACAATTAGTCAAAATAATTGCTAAAATTATGATGTATTGAGACGGATTTTATAATGTTAATGTAAAAGAATAGGCCTTTATTTCTGTGTGGAGTGTAATAGCATAGTAAAGCCACTGGAGGCAGCAACAGTGCTGACTCTACTGCACCACATAGCACTGGGCGCAAAGCTGGTTTCCGGGCCAGCACTGGTTTAGAGGGCGTTCACACCGGGATGAACCAGAGCGTTATTCTCTCTATAATGCTCAAGCTGTCATGTGAACCAGGAAGCGAACCATAGTAGTACCGAACCTGAGACTCCCTGTAAGAGGTGGTCTGCGTTGCAGTGGAACTGTGCCCATGAATGTGAACGAAGCTCGTACTCAGGTCCGCACTCGTTCAGGAAGTAAAGTAACTCATGTATGCGTATTAAGCAATGATGATATCGTTAGGTTCCACAACACATACGTACATTGAAACGCCGTTTGCGGGCAGCCGAAAGCCGAATTCTCCCGGACATCTGTTTACATGATTTACGGCATGCAATGCACATAGAAGCAGACGTCATTCACTCTGCTGCGTATAACAGCACCATGATAATAAGATAATAAGAACACAAATGCACCAGGGTTCGATAAAATCAAGCAAGCCTGAAACCAGACCGATACTGCAGGAGGCACCAGAACAGTCGCACTCGGATTCTGACCAACAGCGAACACAGCCAGAGTGAAATTAAAGGCCAGATTGTCCATTTTAAATGGACCAGAAAAAGCAAAACCTAGTTTCACTCAAACAAGTCAAATCATAGTGCAAAAACATTTCGTCACTCTGATTCACCAGCATTAAAAATGAAAGCACCTCCTGCTCGATGAACGAAATATACTGAACAGATGATGTTATAGCCTTGTTATTTCATTCAAAGGGCTCAATCATTTTTTGCGATGCAGTAGTAAAACACGTGCAGCAATTTCATAGTTTAATGAGGCCGCTTAATTTTCACCTGTTTAATATTGCCTTGTTGAAATGAATGATGATGAATGTGGTGTAGTACAGTGTAGCTCAAGAGAGAAAGAGAAATATATTTAATCATTTACTTCACGTTTCAACAAGTTTGTGCTATAGATATAAATTCTATGTCAAATACCTCATTTTGGAATTTATAATGATAAGGGATGGGATTGGATCTAAAAGGGGATTAGATTTAGAGTGACAAGATGGCAAAATGTTTCGTGTCGCATTAAATAAATGAACGTAACTAGAAACGGAAGATGAGTTGTTAAAGCACGTACCATTCACAAGCCACATTTGAGATGATGAGTTGATTATCCGTTGATTATTTCACGCGACTAATCAACATCCCGAAATTATATTCTGCCACACTGTAAAACACAATAATACAAGCTGTTGCTTCCTGTGTCATATTTGATTTGCACAAACTTGCAGAAATCTAATTTTAATTAGTTGTCATAGTGGGAATTTGGATTTCTTTGTCAGAGCAGGAGCTTTCTTTCTCCTTTCCCTAAAATACAAGTAGTCTTTCAAAGGTAATTGAAAGAGAATTAATCGGCATGTGTTAAACGTAGCTGTCGCGTCATCAATACGCGCAGAACTGCTTTTCATCAAAGTGTCACATTCATCCTGCCCCATGTTGGCAGAGCAATGCAGTTTAGTCAGATAAAATTAGTATAGCTAATACGATAGAGAAAGATGTTTACCAAACAAGATTGTATCTGTGTCATTTGCGGGATGATTTTTCCGGAGTTCATCGCTGTTATTAAACACTAATGCGGCACCGCGGCTTGATTAATCGCACCGCGTGTCGAGTAAACAGGACCGGCTGGGTTTATTTTCTCCTTTTTTTTTTTTTACTTAAATTCTTCTTCATTTTATGTTGTGCATCTTTTTGAAAGTTTTAAAAACCTTTATAAATGTAGAGACACATTTTTATTCTAAGCAACGCAGGAAATAGAAGAGCTCTAAACATTTAATCAACCATATGTTAGAGAGCTTGGGAACCAATTTCCCAGCTATAGATCGTTTTAATATATGGATTTTATGTGACTGAAGTCATCATTGTATGATCAAAGAATGGTTTTTTATTTCCTTTCTTTCCATTTTTGTTTGTGAGATTTATTTAGTCACTGTCTGTCCATCATTCTGTTTGCGATGTGGTATTTCGCTGTGCTGTTTTTGCGGCACACCATCATGTATCAGTCACATTTATGTTCACGTGACCCCAGTGCAAAACACTATTAAATCCCCCCCCCCATGTTCAGACTGACGGCTCATTTCATCTAAACACGAATCCTATACAGTGGAAATAAGATGTCGACACATGCCTGTTAAAGCACAGGGTCTTGTCATTATGCCCTTATTTTTATTTTAGGTTTATTTATTTAAGTAGCCCTTATTTGTCACATATACTTTTCTGCACAGTGAAATCCTGTCTTTGCATATCCCATGTCATATCATATCAGGGTCAGCCATGATATGATACAACACCACATGGGTGGGGGCTCAAGTGGTTAAGGCTCTGGGTTGTTGACCGGGAGACCGGGGTTCAAGCCCCAGCACCGTTGGGCCCTTGAGCAAGGCCCCTAACCCATTCTTCTCCAAGGGGGGGTTCATCATGGCTGACCCTGTGCTCTGACCCCGACTCTCATGGGTGGGATATGCAAAGAAATTATTTCACTGTGCAGTAATGTATATGTGACAAATAAAGGCAACTTAACACGTGTTACCAATCAAATTCAAGTGAAATGTTGTTAGAGAAAAAAGAAAAGAAAAGAGAAGAACAAATAAACTGGTTGCACACCCCTTCACTAATAATCTGTTTTGCTTGTAATACACAGTCTTTTTGGTGAGAGTCTTACTTTAATCACAGTGAACAGACCGAAGCTTTCAGCAGAACAAGAGGAGAAGCATCAGGATAAACTGAAAAGGCAGAGAATATTAGATTATGTTAGAATTTTTACCAGAGCATTGTAATTCACTGAAGTAATTGTGCTTCATATTTCTTTGTTTTAATTTCTTAGGAATTAGATTGTGTAGGGCGTGCTCATACTCACATGAGTTTCTTCTCAGTTTCCAAACCAAACACATGGCACTAGGTGGATTGGCTCGGCTAAGTATGAATCTGTATATATATTGTAGTTTTTTCTGTATGTGTGTGTGTGTGTATGTGATCTAGAGTGTATTTCTGCTCAGCCTCCAGTCTTCCTGTGATAGGCTCTGTATCCAGCACAACCCCGACATCGATAAAGCAATTACTGAAGATAGATGAATGCATAATTTTGTTACGAAAAGGCCAGCATACAGACCATCTTCTACGTTTGAATTACATCTAAACCCCTCTTTTTAGAGGATAGGTATCTTAGCTTCCTAATTATTACAGCCACAAAAACAAGCGGAATGCCATGGAAGGCGGGTTTGTATTACAAGGAAACTAAAACGTGATTAAAATGGAACTACAGGAAATAATCAGCAGAATTGGTGCTAATCCATTTTCAGGATTTTGCCAAAGCTCTGATGCTGTTTACTGTCAATAAATGAATGTGAGATGGACTTGTTCTCCTTCGCATGGGGTGTGTGTCGTAACATCTGTCTCGAGGGCACTAATACTTTGCAGTCAGCCATCGCTGTGCTTTGTGCTTGGCATCACTCACTGTGCTGGAATGTGTGTACAGTAAAGTGCACAAGAACACCCAACACTTCCGCAGGGACTGTTAGGGATAAAAAAAACAGGTTAAAGGTACCAAAACACAAAGTTTTATGACTATGCAGGTTTTTTCATTCTTTTTAGACTTCCTGGAAACAGCTCAAATGTAAGTGAAGCAACAGTTGCCCCAAGAACATGAACATTCTAGTCCAGTCCCAGCATGTGACAAACAGATACTCCAGATATGGTGTCAGTACACAAAAGTTTAGCCAAGATATGACCTCAGTATTTGTTTCCAATAGCAACCCTCCAGTGAACAAAGAACACCAAAGTTCATGGCCTTGTGTCCTGTTTGGCATCATTACCAATGTATCTGTTGATACATTATAGGTATTAAATATTTAAGGTTTTATGGATTACTTTTGTCAGGTGACATCTGATTTATCAAATCTGATATTGATATAGGGGAAAAAAATAGGCAGGAATAGTTTCACATGTTACAATGCTAGACGGCTCTGTATATAGTGCATGCAGAGGTGTCTGATCTAATCCGGTGTGGGTGCAGGTTTTCATTCCAACCAAGCATAAGTTACACCTGAGTCTATTAAAAGGCATGAGAACCTGAGTTACAGGTAGAATTGGGTGTGGCTTCTGCTTCTGATTGGAACGTACACCCATAGTGGGCACCCTTTGTGGATAAATTGGACACTAATTGGACACTGCACTCAATACAGTAGTGCCCCGTTTTACATCGTTTCGACTTTACGTCGCTCATCCTTAAGTATCAAATTGAAAAATTAAATCCAATTTACCGTGCTTTACACAACCTTACGTCGGTCCCTCCGTCGCATAGTAACAATGTAAAATGGCTAATAAAAACAAACTAAACAAAATTCTTTTTATAAAATAAGAAAATACATATACAGTAATACCTCACACATCCGCTGGTTACATTCCAGGACCCATTGCAAATGACGAGGTTTCGCGGATGTTTGGTGGCGTCACTAAAAATGCTAATACTGTCCTGTAAATGCTTATTTTTAGAGTTTAAACCCTAAATATGACCACAGTCATGCTCCAAAAACACTTTAATTTTATTTAAAAGTTAGCTTAATACATTACCCTTAAAAAAGAAATAAATGTTTGACGTAAAAATAGACTACAGTATCGGCTGTATAAAAACCAAGGGAAAATCACTGAGATCACTCATTCACGGAATATATGCACGTGTTGAACAAGTATAAGGTGCGGGGAGATGAACCGCGACATCACGCATACAAAGCATCGTAGCTACCAGCCAATCAGGAGCTAGGTTAATGCTCTGTGATTTGCTACTTCCAACCCTTCCAGCCAATAGCGTGTCGTAATCTCTGTACTGTACGTACGTGATATCGGCGACATTCGATATCATTAAAATAACATTTATATTTTATTTATATTGATATTTTGTTGATTTTACTTTTATATTTATATTACTAAATTTTCCTTAAAAATTTCGCATTAAAAAGCATGAAAATGTATAAATGGCCACGAAATTAGCCGTAAACACTTTTGTAGGATTTTGCGAGGATTTTGCGGGTCTGTGGAAAATTCTCAGATGCAGATTAGTTAGGTTCCAGTGAAAATTTCGCGGATCAGTGAAGTCACGAATCGTGAGATGCGGATCTGCGAGGTATTACTGTATTCATTCATGTGTCATTATAGGGAACATATACTGCCCTTTATAGGGGCGTTTGTTGGAGTGTTTTGGTGTTACGTGTTTTGGATTTATTTGGACCATTGCAAAAAAGTTTGAATACATCAGTGAATGGTTCTATGATGAGATGGAACGTCAGGCTTCTCTATACGGATGTAGTGTATCCATTATGTTCCTGGTCACGGTGGTGCAGCAGGTGGAGTTGGTGCCTTATAGCTCAGCGGTGTAAGGTTTGATCCTGAGCTCTGGTCATGGTCTGTACAGAATTTTGCATATTCTCTTTTGCTTGGTGAACTAGTTTCTCACAATTACCTGTATGTGCAAATGAGTAGAAACTCTGGGTTAGGTAAAGCACTGACGAATGAATGAATCTATAAACCTGTAATAGACTGATGTCAAGTAAATATAAGCCTATCTTTAATAAGGTCTTTACCTTTCTATTTGCCTGAGGGTTGATTATCCATGGTTTGTGTCCCTGACTAAATTGGAAATAATGGTGTGATAATGTTCTGAAAGAGCACACTGACACACAGTAAACCTGATACAAACAGGACTGCTTGATGTCTGTAACCAAATTAGGTTATTCACTTCATATGCTGTAAAATCCGGTTCCAGTTACTGGACGCCAAGGATGTTAACCTGTGTTTGACATCGATGTGTGGATGTACGACAGTTTCACTTTAGATCCACATGCCGCACGATTCATGCCCTCAGATTTTCTAAAGAAGTGACCCACTTGGATTTGAAATGATTCCCAAAGCAAGGCGATGTATGCTAACCCAACACACATGGTGCTAATTCGATTAGCCACACCCAAATTGTTGAACCATGAATTTAGAAAAGTACACAGAGGCTCTTTGTCCACTTGATTTTTTTTTTCTAAGCTAGTTTTGAAATGTGGACAAACGCAAAAAGTACAGTTTAGAAACACACCAGAGATGTCCACTGACCTCTCCTAGTTTATTGTTGTTTTCTCTTACCCACTGACAGCTTACTCTTTTGCATATTTCCCAAAGTAGTTGATGAGTACAACAGGCATAAACAAAGGAGTTCCTCACCATGTTTTGCATCAATATGCATGTTTTCCACTGCCTAACTGGGCTGGTAATGCTTTGCATGTCCACTTTTAATGGCATGAATAAAAGTCGTAATATGCCGCACAAAGGTGCTCACTTTAGCTGACCTGTGATTGCTGCTCTTGAGAAATGTGAATCACTATGAGTGAGTTGTAAGCCTTGAAGACAACAATATGGATTTGCAGGTAAGACCATCATGTCGTTTTACCTTACGTTGTACTGTGCTGCCATGCTGCACTGTGTTCTTATCATTGCAGGCACGCTGTAGTAGAAACGATTAGCATACAGCTCTATACAGTGTGTACTTGCATTTATTTGAATTGAATATTTCTACACACAGCTTCTCTCACACAGCTGAAATTTCCTTGGAGCTTTTTTGTCTGAAAATCTAGACAGACAGACAGACAGACAGATAGATAGATACTTTATTCATTTATTAATAGGCAGCTGGGGTCAGAGCGCAGGGTCAGCCATGATACGGCACCCCTAGAGCAGGGAGGGTTAAGGGCCTTGCTCAAGGACCCAACAGTCCTTATTCACTTGAAATCACTTATTTCAACAGAATCACAAGCATTTTATCGCGTTAAATAAAACATTAACAAGCAAGCTTAGAAAAAAAAATCTTTATTTCTAAGCTTGCATGCACTAAATTCCCACCTGATTGAACATGACCATGAAGCCATGTGTCTGGTATGAATCATCTTGCTTGGATCGTCACTTTGAAAGGACTTTTAAAATGTCCACAAAGGACCATACAACAAACAGTTTCTCTTCAACACAAGGTTTTAAATAAAACTGTGTATTAACCACCCTAACAACTCCGTATAGGACAGCAGGGATGTGGTAGCTTAGTGGTTAACGCATTATACTACTGATTGGAAGGTTGTGAGTAATGTAAATGAATGTAAGGTCGCTCAGTAGTAGGCTGGTGATTGAAAGCTTGAGTTCAATTCCCCATCACTACCACTGAGTCACTGCCGAGTCTTTAATTAAAACCCTTAACCCTCAATTCCTTTAACTGCATTATTTCTCAATGAATAGTAGTAGTAATGAGTGAACGAATAAATAAACAAGCATCAAAGGTAATGGGACATGTTATATGCAGATAAACTGACAGCAAATGGTAAAAGAAAACATGTCGGGATTGTAGACCGTGCAAAGATATACGTGCAAGGAAAGCCGCAGCTCTTCAGCCTCAAGATTCTTCGTCTTGTTGAGACACCGATGTGTTTCTCAAATTAAGGCTGCTTTCGAGACATGTTTTTGCAGATGTTATTTCTCTAGTTACCTGATGACACTTTATAGACAGTTCTTTTCCTGTTGAAGCATATCAGAGGCATTATCCAATAGGCAAATCATGCCTGTAGCTTTAAACAAAGCGTATTTAGATATGCCCTTTTCTTCTCTTGTTTTTAAAGCCTCAGTGGCCAATAAGATTTCAACTTATTTAAGTAACTTTCCATGATCTGTTACTATTTTCAGTGTAATTTGATTTCTATCATACTTGTCTCCCAAAGCAGTGTTTTCGATGATTCAGTTCTGAGCGTTTCTGTAGAAAATGTGAAGTTGGACGTTTCTTGGTCTTAGCTTGTGTTCAGAGGCTCAATGTTTTCATATTAATTAGTTTGAAGTGTTCTCAGTAATTCTGAAATTTGCAAACCATGCCTCTTCTTATAGCACACGTTATAATTTAGCACTGATTATGAAGTATTTTTTGTACATTAACAACCCACCCCAATGTCAGACAAGTGTAATAACTAAACTCACACATTACACCATGTAACAAATTTTTACTTTCTTCTTTGTAAACCAAATAATGAGGAAAAAACCCATCTTAGCCATGATATTTTGGGTTAGTTTTTCTTAGTAAAATGGGCTAATTTTGAGGTTTTCGTTCTCTTAAAAGCCCAAACCCAAACTTCAAGGGGCTTAATGGCTATTATGTTTTCCATCAAGAGTAATTGGAACAAAAATCGTGTTATTATAAATAGTCCTATTAAAATGCATCTATTTGTTTTTGCAAGATGTGATGTAGCACGAGGTGTTTAACCAAAAGTTGTCCTGATGTTTGTTTAGCCGCAGAGTGTGAGTGGAGTTGAGATGAGGAAACAGCAGCAGGCCCACATTGAAGGACCCCCTCAGGCCCCCGGGCACCCGAGACCGAACACCTGCTGTCTGTGCTGGTGCGGCTGCTGCAAATGCCTCTGGTAGGTCATGTCCTGTTACAGGGGAAAAAGTGTAAATTATGTCGGCTAAAACTATTAGTTGCTGGGGTTAGCTATTCTAGTTTCCATTGCTATTTTAGCCAAGGGGTATGCATCAGTACCCTATTTTTTTCCAGTTCAATTCAATTTTATTTGTATAGCGCTTTTAACAATGAACATTGTCTCAAAGCAGCTTTACATAACATAAGAAACAAAAAAAATACATAATGTAAAAAGTCCTAGATGTTGGACAAAATCATCTCTAGTGACCAAGCCTGAGGCGACTGTGGAAAGGAAAAACTCCCTTAGATGGTTTGAGGAAGAAACCTTGAGAGGAACCAGACTCAAAGGGGAAGCCATCCTCATTTGGGTGACACCGGAGAGTGTCATTATGAACATTGAGTATGTAATCATCCATACTGATACTTATACTGATATAGAAATTAATAATCTCTTTATTATTTAACCAGATCATTTATTTCAAATCTATTTTCATTCCCCTGGGTTAAAATCGTGTCCTGAAAATGCATACATGTTAGGCTGCTGTTTTTTTATTTTATTTTATTTTTTTATTTTTTTTTTTAGGTAAGTTTTTATGTTTTAATTGTGTCCCTCGTTGTCAATAACCGATAATGGCTGTTGGTCGAGAACAACATACTGGGTAAGAGCTGTTAATTTATCTCACCCAGTGTTGTTTGTAGACTGCTTCAGCTTTGTTTGGTGCTCTGTGCTGTTTTATGTTTAAGATGGTGTGTGTGTGTGTGTTTTTCTTTAATCAGATTATTATAGGAAGATGCCATAGCTCCTCCTCTTGATATTTTTTTTTACAAAGCACCGTTTGCAGCTTCGATTGTTTGGAATCATTAATGTCCAGATCGCAGACATTTTCTGTCATGTGTTCAGTAGCACTACAACGTACATAAGGCCAGTGTCACGCTTGTATCATGTGATATCGGATGTTGGCGTGAGTAAATGAGCAGACTTTTGGATCGATACCTGATTTTATGCATCCCAGATCTACACATGAATTAACAGTTAACAAGTTTGCATGCAAATATTTATTCTTATTTGGAAATATTAGCAGATTATTAATTCTTTATCCACACTTCTGTTACCTGCTTCTCATTAAAGATTGTTTTGTTTTGTTTCATTTTTTGTTTTGTTTTTGTTTGGGTGGAGGGTGTATTTATACAAATATTCTAATTGTTTCCGATGTGAAATTGCATTTAAAATTAATTTTCAATTGATTTTTTATCTTTTTGTCTTGCACTTTTAGCAATGGATGTTTTCCCAAAGCATCTTTACAGAAGTATAGAAAAATATATAAAAAATAATAGAAAGTATTTAGAAATTTCCCACTGGGATGAATAAAGTATCTATCTATCTATCTATCTAGAATACAAATTCTAAATTTTAAACGTATCTGTATCTATAGGTTAGGTGTTTATGATTCTTGAGCTCTTCGGAAATCCTGCTGTGATCCATGTTAGCAGCACAGCAGTCACTAACAGCAATCTGTAATCTGACATCTAACCTTCTCGCTATAAGCTACCCACATCCGGGTCATTGTGTTAATATTTAACCCTAAAACCAATCCCAAATGATGGAAAGACAAGAAAAGCAGAAATGTGAGAGCTTATTTGGAATATTGTTTTAAAGCCAAAAAATGGTAGAATGTATGTTGCATCCATTTATTTTTCCTTTTGAAATAGAAAAAATCATAATTGTGTGTGTGTGTGTGTGTGTGTGAGAGAGAGAGTAATTGAGATGTTTCTTGGCAACCCTAAACCTCAATGTCACTAGGAGGTAGTAAAATAAAAGCACTTTTAGTTCATTATTACGATAGTTGGGATTTTTCCATATATCCAGCCAAAGAGCTCTGTTTTTGATTTGTATCAATCGTTTGTTTACTATATAAATTTACCACTGTTTTCTTTTTCATTTCATTGTAATTTAATTTCTATTTTTATCCAGTATAGTCTTTCCAGCTCCTTTTCTTTCTGTTTTCCAATGATGGGAAAATGTCATTTTTTTTTCTCCTTCACTTTAATCCCTGCGCTCATGTGAACACAAATATCTCAAGAAATAAAGAAAACATTGAGAAAGGAGGGCAAACCTGTGTTTATAAGGTCGGGTTTCCACAAGCATTTCCTATTATCCTCTGTATTTATCAGCAGCGTAGGCCTCTATTTCTGTCCCTACATCACATGCAAAACAGCTGTGTGGAACACTTTATATATTTAGAGTGCTCTCAGCATGTGTGGAGCCCTTTGGCTAGCAAGCCCAATTATACTTACACAATAGAGACTTTGAGAAACGAAAGGCAGCCTCTCTTGCCAACATGCCCAAAATAGAATGTCTTGAATGGCTTTGGGAATGATCAGATCAGTTAGTTGAGCGAGGGGAAAGTTGCAGGGGGTAGGAGGGGGTGAGGGGGGTGGGGTTATAGTCTTTTTCATACTGATCATTTTTCTGGGAATTGTTTACACTTTGGTGATTCTAGTTAAAATTCTTTGCCACAAAGGGAAAACCTCTCTGAAAAAACCCCAGCGCTACTCCTGCTGCTCTTAGGGCCATTAGCAGCATATCCGGAGTTCCTGTTCCTGTGTCTTCAGCACACTGACTCGGACCTTGAACTCGAGCCACCTTCGTTAGATGAATGGATCTTTGTGTAGCCAATGGCTTACCTGTGTGATGAAAGGAAGGACTGCTTCGCCTTCTCCGTTATTCACCCTAGCGCAGCTAAACAGTCCACTTATTTCTGTAATCATTTCTGAACACTGCTCTTATTAGAGAGATCTGTAGAATTTCTTTCCAGCTTGTTAGCACATCCCTGGGCCTGTAACGTCATGCTAAAAAGAAACAGCTTAATTACCCTCGAGTTCTAGGGAAGGTTTTAGTGTGTGTTTCAAATGCCAGTCATGTGAATCAAATAATAATTATTTAATCATCAAATTATCTTTGCTAGTAATGCAGAAAAATAAATAAATAAATGAATGAATCTTGACCGACATTCAGAATTCCCAAAAGTAAGTGCTGGATTTTTAATTTTCCTTTTTGTAAAATTACATAGATTATTATTATTATTATTATTATTATTATTAAATAAATAAATAAATAAATTCAAATTTTATTTGTCACATACACTGTGAAATCATACACAGTACGACATGTAGTGAAATGCTTTTTACGACTGTCCTACATCTGTAGAAAGAATTTAAAGTGTGTGGACAAGAAAAGTATAGGGATATAGGTAATAAAAATATATATAGAAAAATAGGAAGAATAAAAACTAAATTAAAGACATGAAAAACACCAATAGTTACGTAAGCCAATTGTGTATCATATATACATATACAAATATATGTGTGTGTGTGTGTGTGTGTGTGTGTGTATATATATATATATATATATATAAAGTAAAAGTATGTATATAATATAAACATATATAAATAATAATAATAATATTCAATATATTATATATAATATAATAATATATATATAATATAATATGATAATGTAATATAATATAATATTTATAAAATATATAAATAATATATATGTATAAACATAATATATAGTATATGCATGTATGTAGATTAAAAAAAGATTATTATTATTATTATTATTATTATTATTAATAATGAAATTAAAATTGTACACCATCACTGTTTTCTATAACATCAGCTCTGACAGTTACATGTTTGACAATTTAGAAATATAATTTAATCTCATAATAAATGGATAAACAAATGTAACACTCTTTTACAAAGAAAAATGTATCATTGTTGATATGGTGAAGTGTTCTGTAAGGAGATGTTTGTTTAGCAGTTATAGAAGGAGTCTCCAGTGTCAGTGCACACAGCAGATTTTCCGCCATGGGAAAGTCTTTAGGATGGAGCACTTCAACTTTCTTAGGGTTTTGTTGCTTGGTTGGAGGAATTGATTGTTTGTTTTGTCTTGTTTTATTAATTTCAGGAGAGAGGAAATTAAGAGAAGGGTTGAGAGAATGGTGGTTTATAGCTGTTATAATGTAAACAATAACAGGGACAATCACGTCTCCACGGGTTTATATGGGGAAGAAAAGCACTGTCTCTCATTAATAAACTGAAAATTGCAATTATAGGCAAAATAAAATATATAAGGAAGTGCTGTTATAGGAAAATAATAATAAAATCACTAGAGCTGCGTCCTGAATGACTACACACAGTGCACTATGTACCCTTTTAATAGAACACTGATCATTTTTAAAGGAAGCCATTATCCCAGTCGATAGAAAGACATCGGTGGATGTCTGTCCATCGGAGTGTTGTTAGCCATCTTGAAAAGTTTTTTTTCTCGTCCAGCGTCAGTGCCTGGTAGCCCCGCCCCTTTTCCACTAGCAAAGCTGTGAGTGTTGACTAGATGAAGCCTCCAGCATTCCACACTTTTCTGTGTGTGTGGAAAGCACTTCATCTTTTTTCAGCATGAACACTTTACTCACACTATTTGTACCACACAGCGGTGTAGAATTGTGCATAAGTATGCGATTTGTGACGCACCGTAATATTTATTCCACACGAGCGTCATCAAATGCTAATCCAGCACTACAAGAAACACGTGAATATTAAGGCTTCGTTCTCCAGCCACTGGTGTAAAATGTTTATGCATGCATGGTACAGACCAGGCATTGGCAGGAACAGTGATGCAGTGTACACTTGTATGAAAATAGCGTGTGTGTGTGTGTGTGTGAGAGACACAGAGAGAGAGAGAGACACAGAGAGAGAGAGTGAGTATGTGTGTGTTTGTGTGAGAGAGAAAGAAACAGAGAAACACAGAGAGAGAGAGAGAGTGTATGTGTGTGTTTGTGTGAGAGAGAGAGAGAAACAGAAACACAGAGAGCGAGAGAGACAGTGTGTGTGAGAGTGAGAGAGAGAAAGAGAGAGAGAGAGTGTGTGTGTGAGAGAAAGAGAGAGACACAGAGAGAGAGAGTGTGTGTGTGTGTGAGAGAGAGAGAAACAGCGAGAGAAACAGAGAAACACAGAGAGAGAGAGAGAGAGAGAGAGAGAGAGACAGAGTGTGTGTGTGTGTGTGTTTGATGCCAATCCGTCAGTTAATGTTTGAAAATCTAAAATGAAATGAAAATAAATTTCATTAATAGAATATATTGTGTTTGGCTTTCCTTACTGGATTATGATAGACAGCTTTTCTTCACAGCTTCAGTGCTTTTACTCAGCCACATTGTTTCTTCCGATTTAGGAATGAAGAGAATAGGGAACATCCCGAGCGACAAACGTGTACAAAAATGGACAGCATAGAAGCGACAGAAGAACAGTAAGTAATTTGTATCAGCTTTATTTAGAATTTTCCACTTAACACTGATAATGGACCAGGGATTTATTTAGGGGGTGGATGCCAGATAGAAGTAATAATAATAATAATGGCATCCTCCTTCTTCCAAATATTTTTTAATATTATTCATATTTCCATTTAAACATGTTTGCCATAGTCAGTAAATTATGCTTCTTTTATATAACAGTTCTCAAAGATTCAAGCTTAAAGCTTAAATCCCTATATGTTTCCCTATATGTTATTATTGGTTATTAAAGCCATACTGCCTGCTTTCTTCCCGCTCTGAAGGCATCCCACACTGGATGAAGTTGTAGCCTGGGCACGAAGCTTCGAGCTCATGATGCGCTCCACAGAGGGCAGAGACATTTTTAGGCAGTTCCTCCGCTCGGAGTACAGTGAGGAGAACCTGATGTTCTGGATAGCCTGTGAAGAATTAAAGAAGGAAACCAACCCAACAGCTATAGATGAGAAAGCAAGGCTCATTTATGAGGATTATGTGTCTATCCTGTCACCAAAAGAGGTAGGATGCCAATATCTTTCGTCTGTATTTAGCTATTGTGGCTCAGGTTGAGCTTGTCAGGACCGGCGTGACCATAAAGGCTATATAAACACCATCGCTGGGTTAGAAGCTCTAACGACACATCGGTTCATTTCCTCACACATTCGTTAGAACATGCTGGAAAAGGTGTAGGTGTAAACAAAACCTCTAATTGGTGAATGTGTGATTGTTATATTCTGTTTCCATGTGATTCAGCCGAGAATATCTGTCTGAAATGCTCGGCAACGACTGAAGTTTTTCTAACTTTTAAAATGTTGACCTTCAGTGCTATGTCATGCCATGAAAAAGCATGTTTATAGGCTGGTAATGCACTGAATACACTCATACTGAAGCAAGTATGAGTGGTCAGCAGAGTGACTAATGACGAGGCCACTATAATGTCAGGGTTGCCAGAAACCATTCCATTGATGTAACCTGGACAAATCCAAGCCAGTTTTATGAAATCCTAGGTGATTTAAAGACTACACACTTGTTAATCCTGGTCATCCTTGGACTGGATATAAAATGATTAGGATTATTAGTAGCACATTTATACAGAATTTAGTTATTGTCATGAGGTCACAGGTTTGTATACAACAGCATATGTAATTTTACTTCCGCTTTGAACACGCCTCAGCCAAACCCCGAAACCAGCTGTTTTACTCTGTTGCTATATATGTAAGTGATATAGATATGTTGTGTTTTCTAGGTCAGTTTGGATTCCCGGGTGAGGGAGGGCATCAACCAGAGCCTGGCAGAGCCCAGCAGCCTGATGTACGAGGAGGCACAGCTCCAGATTTACACGCTCATGCACAGAGACTCATACCCACGTTTCCTCAACTCATCTGTTTACAAGGACCTCCTGGAACGAAAGAGAGCCTGCTTAGACACCTAAAAGGTTCCAGCCAAAAAAACTTGAGACAAAAAAAAAAAAACACGTCCTACGGTGCCACTACAGAAAGGTGTGAGGTTTCCTATACATAGAGCGAGTAGTTAAGCAATTCTTACCGTCCAGTAGTGAGCCCGAAGTTCACTTCCTGTTTAAGTGCCAATATGAGCTGCTCAGCCAACTGTGACAAAAAGAATCGTGTAAGGAAAACCATCCGAGCCCTACTTCCTGTTCTTTACTTCTCACTTCTCTCCTTTCCTCTGTCTGTCTCTCTCTCTCTCCCCTCCACCTGTCCTCCTTTCACTTGCCTCCTGTGTTTGAGGACAGCTG
Organism: Hemibagrus wyckioides; assembly: GCF_019097595.1. Lineage (NCBI taxonomy): Eukaryota > Metazoa > Chordata > Actinopteri > Siluriformes > Bagridae > Hemibagrus > Hemibagrus wyckioides. The sequence goes on from NC_080712.1 coordinate 11,386,113, forward strand.
AATAATGATCATTTTTATGATTGGATAAGAGTTGTTACAACAGGTAACGCCTGACTTTGCATGATACAAGATTTCGGAAATGGTTCTAGCTTTGACGTTTAACTCCTGGCAGGACTGCAGTGGTTTTCGAATAAGAGAAGTACTTCTTATGCTGTCATGAGGATAGAGAGCCTTTAAAGCTCCTGTATGCTAAGGGAAAACGTAGTTTCGCCCATCTTTCTGTTGGAAGCGTCACCACCGTCATCTGTCTGCCCGATTTCTCCTCCGTCTTAACAGCTTTTTTTCACTGGGATATGTAAGGGCTAGTGTTGTGGTTGGGCAGCTAAACAAACCATCAACATGACGTTCCTCTGCAAAAATCACAATGCCTCGATATTGATTAAGGGCACAGAAGCTGCTGACGCTGACCAACAACCACAGTTTAATTGTGCGCGTCCTCCCAGGCCCTCCCAGTCCACTCTGTCCCTGAGAGAAGCACAGGTACTGTATGTCACTCGTTGTAAGCATTTGCTGGATTAAAGAGTTTTTGCTTGAAAATAAATCAGCAACATCTCAGAGGTACATGAGAGATATAGAACTGTCATTTTACATTGAAATGCCTTTTTCTTTTTTTCTTAAGTCTTAAGGTTGTGAACACTGCCTTGTTTTTAAAGGCATCACTGTATTTGAAATAATGACTTCTGTCTTTGTTCAGGCACTGCACAATGACACATTTTTCTCAGAGGTGATGTTACATAACATGCTTCTGGTTTTAATATAAAAGGGTTTTTTTTTGTTTGTTTGTTTGTTTGTTTTGTTTTGTTTTGTGGACTGATGTGTATTGATGGCTAGCTGATTATATATGTAGGCTTCATGGACTTGTCTGTACGAAGCATTTTGACTGTTGGCCGCTTTGTGGTGATAGTGTTTTAAAAGAGGCCACCAGGAACAGCGCACATCCCATTAGCATGCGTTCACGTGTTCGCGCGCCGAACACGTCCGGATCCGAATAACCACTACGGATTGGAAATTGCGCCGAGCGTTCTTGAAAGCGCACTTTTCTACATGGTTCGGATTTTTTTTTTCTCGTCCCTGAAAATGACAGTATTTTCAGTCGAATTTTCTAAGATTCAGACTTGGATCTTTTGCTGTCAGTTCGATTTCCTGTTGCAGCGGCCAGTGCATGACAAAACAGTATGTAAATGCCTGCTTGGTACCACCACGTTCTCGTCTCTTAGCTTTTAATGAGAGTAAATTACGCCGATCATTCTCCTTTTTCAACACTCTTCGAGTTTGAAGGTGGCACTTTGATGAAATGGCTTACTAATGAGTGAGCCTGTGTTTGTTTAGGTTTTTCTGATTTGTTTTTTATTTTTTTCGGTGCTTGGAAAAGCACTTAAAGTGCCAATCTCTAGATGTACAATAATTCACTGAAGACCTTTGTCACTCAACCAGCATTGCACTGATGCCATTTTTAAAATCACTGTAAAAGCATTAGTGGATTCACACATCAGCATCAGCCAATGCGAAAAGAGAGAACTAGGTCAGCCTGCAAAAGCCTTTTACACGTCTTTAAAAAAAAAACATGCCAACGTGCATGCGTTTTGGACTTAAACTGAATCGGAGTGCGTTTGTTTGTCACTCACCATTCAAAATGTGAACTTGGTGACTCAAAAGACAATAAGGGAAATTTACTGAATATAACTTGTATATGTTAATAGATATATATTTAGAAAGAAACTTAATACATCTAGTGTCAGAGGGGCCGAGTGGAAATTCACGGCAGCGTCGAGTCATCTTAGGTTAGAACAAGTGCTTTGGCCTTGTAGGAAATCACTGAAAGTGTGTGGTGAGATTTTTTTTAATAGAACCACATTCAGCGTGCCATTTATAAGCCCTTCCCTCCATTCGAAACGCCGTCGGCGTTGGCGTACGTCACATATTAGCAGTTTCCAATTGAAAGCATGCAGCCTCGTTTATTCCTAATTTATTTCTGTTGAAATTTCTTTATCAGTGCCGAAGCATTGGGAAGTCATGGACTTGAACTGCGTTTACATTTAAACAGTGTGCCATGCAGTTTGAGACCATCGCCTGGATGGGTTTTTTCTTTAGACACGTCACACACAAGAAATATTTCAACGCTGATGACAGCGTGCTGCAGATTTTTGTGTTTTGGTGTTCAAGCCAAAATAATAATATATGTGATTAAAATTAATCCATGACTGGGGTTTTGTTTTTACGATTCACTGGAATTGATGAATAAATAAATAAATAAAAACGAGTAAATGTTTCATTCGACTAAAAGTTACTGAAGAGACGAACTAAGGATTTATTCTGATGTGGTAGCAACTCAGATCCTCAGTGATGTCGGATACGCTAAAATGTTTCAGCTAGCGTTCAGACGGGAACCCGATTCCCAGATGTCATGGATTAATTGACACATTTGGTGTTTCCGCTTTGGCTTGATTTTATCCTGAATATACGAGACGAAGAGTTTTCGCTTGAAGGCTGATTCAGGGAGCAGCCAGTTATCGACTGATCGTCGCAAAAACACGGCATTGCGTGAAACTCTCTTTCTCGCCGGAAAAGGCTCCTTGTTTGTTTGTTTGTTTGTTTGTTTGTGTGTTCTTTTAAACATGCAGAACGAACTCTCTTACGATCACGTGCGATCAGAGGAGCTTTGTAGTGACTGACATGTCTCGGAAGAATTTCATCGAATTTCCTCTACCTCTCATGTTGCATTTTTAATTTTGTTCGTTTGTTCACATTTAGTTACAATTTGTTTTCTTTTGATCTACTTGAAGCCTAACACTGTAAATGACATGTGCACATGTATACTGAGGTTTGACAAAGAGTAGCTATTATTTGTTGATTTTATTTTTATTTTATTTTTTCACTCAGCATAATTAGATAAAGATTCAGGAAACACACTGTTTAAGGGCTAATCTCATTTTGCCTATGCAAATATGTTAAGTGTCAGACCGGGAGAGACAATGGTCGGGGGACGTTTTTTTCAAGAAATCGGATGGAACATGGTTTACATTTCCCTTTGCTGATATTCTTCAGTCTAGGACGGAAAGAAAAATGTTTTGTTTTATTTCTGTATATAAATATATATATAAATATATAACAAATATATGATAATAGTATACCTTATTGATTAAAAAAAAAAACTCAATTAACATTCAATTAAATAAATTTGTGTTGTGTCAGCTGTGGTTGTTTTTAACATCTAGTGTGGAGAAAATGCACACACACACACTAAAATATTTTCAGCGCACTCTTCTGCATGTCGCAGGAAGGATACGGGTATGACGTGACATCAACACTATACACTACATCCCAGTCATACAGAATGAAGGAATCCACACACAAATGTGTCCGTTTCTTTGTTTTTGTGGTTCTTCAGTGTCTTTAATACAGGCCCCAGCACTGTTTTGAGCACTTTAACATACAGGTTAAGAAGAAGATCTACCTCTGTTTTGTTTTCCTTTCATTCTGTCCTGCTTGTAAAACACAGTAGACCCTCTTGCTCAGGTCACCGCCACAAAATAGAAAACTACACTATATTGCCAAACGTTTTAGGACATGCACATGAATGTAATATGGAGTTGTCCTGCCTTTTGCAGCTATAACAGCTTCAACTCTTCTGGGAAGGCTTTCCACAAGGTTTAGGAGTGTGTTTATTCTTCCTTTAGAAGATCATTTGTGCGGTCAGGCACTGATGCTGGACGAGAAGATCTAGCTCGCAGTCTCCGCTATAATTCATCCCAAAGATTTTCTATCAGGTTGAGGTCAGGACTCTCTGAAGTTCCTCCACACCAAACTCTCTCATCCGTGTCTTTATGGACCTTGCTTTGTGCACTGGTGTGCGGTCATGTTGGAACAGGAAGGGGTCATCTCCCAAACTGTTCCCACAAAGTTGGGAGCATGAAATTGTCCAAAATGTCTTGGTATGAAGCTGAAGCATTAAGAGTTCCTTTCACTGGAATCAAAGGGTCAAACCCAACCCCTGAATTCAATGTTTTGGAGGGGTGTCCCAAAACTTTTGGCAACATAGTGTATTAACAAAGGTTAAACCAGAGGTAGTTCAGACTTTAGCCATTTGTTGTTTTGAGAGAAAGTATTGGCACACTCACAGAATAAGGGGTTTCCTATGTGTCCTTCTCACCTTTAATATGTCTTGCCTTAAAATGTAGCTTTAAGAAATTGAATGAACACTACTGTATTGTAATCTGAGGGTTTAAATGTACATTCCATACATCTGTCTAGGTAAAATATTCATACTGAACTTACTAAAGATATCACCACCGTGACTAGGAAGCATGCAGTTTACATACAGAAAGAAACAACTCTCATACAGATGCTGTCTTACTATGATTATACTGTACCATTGATGAATAAATAGAAGAAAATCATTGTACTAGGTCCAGCTAATAGTGTGTATATATATATATATATATATATATATATATATATATACACTATATTGCCAAAGGTATTCGCTCACCCATCCAAATAATCAGAATCAGGTGTTCCAATAACTTCTATGGCCACAGGTGTATAAAATCCAGCACCTAGGCAAGCAGACTGTTTTTACAAACATTTGTGAAAGAATGGGTCGCTCTCAGGAGCTCAGTGAATTCCAGCGTGGAACTGTGATAGGATGCCACCTGTGCAACAAATCCAGTCGTGAAATTTCCTCACTCCTAAATATTCCACAGTCAACTGTCAGCTGTATTATAAGAACGTGGAAGTGTTTGGGAACGACAGCAACTCAGCCACGAAGTGGTAGGCCACATAAACTGACGGAGCGGGGTCAGCGGATGCTGAGGCGCATAGTGCGAAGAGGTCGCCAACTTTCTGCAGAGTCAATTGCTACAGACCTCCAAACTTCATGTGGCCTTCAGATTAGCTCAAGAACAGTGCGCAGAGAGCTTCATGGAATGGGTTTCCATGGCCGAGCAGCTGCATCCAAGCCATACATCACCAAGTGCAATGCAAAGCGTCGGATGCAGTGGTGTAAAGCACGCCGCCGCTGGACTCTAGAGCAGTGGAGACGCGTTCTCTGGAGTGACGAATCACGCTTCTCCATCTGGCAATCTGATGGACGAGTCTGGGTTTGGCGGTTGCCAGGAGAACGGTACTTGTCTGACTGCATTGTGCCGAGTGTAAAGTTTGGTGGAGGGGGGATTATGGTGTGGGGTTGTTTTTCAGGAGCTGGGCTTGGCCCCTTCCAGTGAAAGGAACTCTGAATGCTTCAGCATACCAAGACATTTTGGACAATTCCATGCTCCCAACTTTGTGGGAACAGTTTGGAGCTGGCCCCTTCCTCTTCCAACATGACTGTGCACCAGTGCACAAAGCAAGGTCCATAAAGACATGGATGACCGAGTCTGGTGTGGATGAACTTGACTGGCCTGCACAGAGTCCTGACCTCAACCCGATAGAACACCTTTGGGATGAATTAGAGCGGAGACTGAGAGCCAGGCCTTCTCGTCCAACATCAGTGTGTGACCTCACAAATGCGCTTCTGGAAGAATGGTCAAAAATTCCCATAAACACACTCCTAAACCTTGTGGACAGCCTTCCCAGAAGAGTTGAAGCTGTTATAGCTGCAAAGGGTGGACCAACATCATATTGAACTCTATGGATTAGGAATGGGATGTCACTTAAGTTCATATGCGAGTCAAGGCAGGTGAGGGAATACTTTTGGCAATATAGTGTATATATATATAGCAACATGATGATCACAGTCCCTGTACCCTCAGCATTCAGCTAGAGGGTCAATATCATGTATTGAAAGAGAAAGACAGGCCATGTGACCGCACCCCGAGAGAAAATATTGACTCGGTGTTGCACCTTAAAGCCGCTCCCTTACAAGAGCCTGTATTTTATGACTGGAGAAGCGCCGAAGGCACTGAAATTTTATTAGGCGCATTCACCAACATGTGCACTAAGAACACTAAGCCTACAAGCAAACAGAGCTCTGTTTATCACTCTGTTTATCAGAATTCAGAAATCGAGACCAGGCTTGCACATCGTCAGTGTCCACTGTATAGCAGAACAGTTCCTGCTGTTCCCTTATGCCATGCATTAATCTAATATATTACTCATGAAGGTATACATGATATTTGGGGTTTTTTGTTTGTTTTTGTGGGGGTTTTTTTTGCCTTCCTTCGATTTCCAGTTGAATAATTAGCACTGACGCGTACAGTACTGTATTTACTCCAGTTTACAGATTTATTATTCCTGCTAAATGTTTATGTAATAAGTCAGCATGTAATAACATGGATAGTTAAAAAGGTTGAACGTTGGCACTTGTAAAGGAAAGACCTGAGATACAGATGTGTGTGTGTGTGTGTGTGTGTGTGCATGCAAAAGGATCAGATTCCTTCAGATTGAGGGTTTTATTGAGGCTGACATTACATTTATTTTATTTAGATATAATTGTGCAGCAGCATGTCAAGAGCATGAGCGGAAATAAAAAATACACTTTAATACCGCTCACTAATTATGATATTAATTTATTTCTTCCCATTTTGTTGGATTATTTTCCGAAGTGTAAACCGGATAGAGTAGATAACAGTTGATATTAAGAACTGAGTCAGCATTTTGAAAAGGTTGTGGTCAATAATATATATATTTTTTACACAGTATTTATACTTGAGAACTGTTCTCAAATAATAATTTCTCTCTCTCTCTCCCTCCCTCTCTCTCTCTCTCTCTCTCTCTCTCTCTGTATCTGTTTTAAAGGAGTGGTCAGGAATGTTCTGTATCTTCTACACTGGTACATTTCTGCTGTTTTCTCTCAGACACAGAGGACCCATCTGTTACAGATGCATAATTGGTTTGTTTTGTTATGGAGGTCATAGTGCCCAGACTTGCCAATTCCACTGACCAGAGGCATTATTACTGACTTAGGATTTTGGTCCAAAAGATCCAGCATGCATTGCACTGCAAGAGGTCATCCAAAAAAACTCACATGATGTGAAATAATCGGTGCAACAGAGAGCTCTTTATCTGATTCTGACATCTTAAAATGAAGTGCCTTTACATGTAGACCTTGATCTTTGCCTTTGTTTACACAGGACTACATGTCAGTCCAGATAAAATCATTTAAAAAGTGATCGAAAAGATGGTTCAGTGAATACAAATCTGGTTCTGTTCTACTTTTCAGCCCAAGCTTCTATAGGTGAGTAAACTATGTGCTGTTTGGAACGGTTGTGCACTCTCTGGTATTACACTTAACATCATTGTCATTTTTTAAAACATACCCAAAAAGAATCTGTTTATTACAGCTAGAGGATTTATAGGATGTCTGTTTTGTTTTGTTTTGTTTTGTTTTGTTTTGTTTTGTTTTGTTTTGTTTTGTTTTGTTTTGTTTTGTTTTGTTTTGTTTTGTTTTGTTTTGTTTTGTTTTGTTTTGTTTTGTTTTGTTTTGTTTTGTTTTGTTTATTTCTTAAGAAACATGACACGACACCTTAACACAGCTGCATAGGAAAACAGATAAAACTTTTACTTTTGTCATTTTTACAGCTAAATATTTACTGCTTTTGTAGATTTGGTAAGACGCTTCCTCCTACTCAAACTGCACCAGTAACTCCCAAAAACCTCCTGAACCAGTGTGTGTTCCAGTATCTGTACATATCCTCTATAGCTTACGGTTGAAATGAAGTGCAGTATCATTTTAAAGTCAGAGTAAAGTTTAAGAATAATTACGGTGACATTCGACTTTTAGACTTTTTGGTGGAACATGTCACGATCGTTGATGGTCTCTAAACGAACCACATAAATAATCAGAACTTCTGTTTGGATCATAATAGTAAAAGTTGGGGGGGATGCAACTGACTTAAACTGCCTGAGTATTTTTTACTCTTTTTTTTCTCTTTTCTTTTTTTTCTAGTCAGAGATTAAGAGTAAAAGCCTCCACTTATTTTAAATAAATTAAATAATATTTTTTATTTCTTTCTTTTCTTTTCTTTTCTTTTTGGCCAGGGATAAAATCCAATACATTTATATTCCTATATTGGTGTAATTTAATTCTATATAATTAAATATGTAATTCAATGAGTTAATGTGTTAAAGGTTAAAGTACTGCAGTATGCAGAATTTGTCCACTGAGGGTTTTTGTTTAATTAATTGACTTAAACTGCCTGAGTATTTTTTATTCTTTTTTTTCTCTTTTCTTTTTTTCTAGTCAGAGATTAAGATTAAAAGCCTCCACTTATTTTAAATAAATTAAATAATATTTTTTCTTTCTTTCTGTTATTTTATTTTATTTTATTTTTTATTTTTGGCCAGGGATAAAATCCAATATATTTATATTCCTATATTGGTGTAATTTAATTCTATATAATTAAATATGTAATTCAGTGAGTTAATGTGTTAAAGGTTAAAGTACTGCAGTATGCAGAATTTGTCCAATGAGGGTTTTTGTTTTATTAATTAATTAATTAATTAACTAATTTATTTGTTGGTTTGTTTGTTTATTTATTTATTTATTTATTTATTTATTTATTTATTTTACTTTCTTTAGGTTGGATTGGTTTTAAAACTATAACATGATGTTTGTAACCAAGATAAACCACTTCATCAATAGCAGGAATGATTAAAAGTTTAAAAGCCTATTATTTAGGAGCTACAGTGATGCTAATAGGAAAGGTACAAAGTTATGAGAATAAAGATCAGGGATCTACTGATGCATTCTGGGAGTTTTGGGTGTTAAATTAGGTTCTCGGACATTTCTGCACGTTTTGCTTGTACTTATTGATAAATTGAAAATACTGGTGATTTTGCTTGAGGTAAGATTTGCAGCACTGTACTTTATGAACTACATAGAAAACGACTTTAGTTTCTGTTTAAAAATAAATAAATAAACAAGTAGGTGCTTGTACACTATACGGCCAAAAGTTTGTGGACACCTGACCATAATAGTCATATATCAGCCTTCTCCAACTTTCTGTATAGAATGAATACTGTACACATAAAGACATGGTTTGCTAAGGTTGGAGTAAAAGAACTTAAGTAGCCTGCACAGATCCCTGACCTCAACCCTGTTGAACACATTTGGGATAAACTGGAATGCTGGCTGCTTGAACAGCAGTGCCTGACCTCATTGACTCGGTGAGCACAAATCTTTACAGCCATGCTCCAAAATCAGGTGGAAAAGCCTTTTCAGAAGAGTAGAGGTTAGTATAATATCTGTAAGGGAATATACACCAGGGATATATGGGTATAAAGGTCAGGTGTCCAGAAACATTTGGTCATGTTGTGTATCTCGAGATACAGGAGGTAGGATTTCCCCAGAATTGTAGCATGTACTGTATATGGTGTATGGGGGGGGGTCTTTCTTTTGAAATGCAACATAATCAGTCCATTATAAATGAATCCTTCTTTTTGTAAAGGCTACACTGATTTCTTTGACTCTGGAGTGCATGTTAAACTGTTCACCATTGTTATTGTCTGTGTGGGAGGCCAAGCTATTAGCATGCACATGTTTGTTCACAATGTTCCGCTCAGCATAAACCATTTTTTATTTTCCTTTCATTAAATTTAACTGTATTATATAACATCCTAAACTGAGGTAGGATTAATTAAGCGCATTAGTCGAACTCATCATCCACTTACTTATTTGTTCGATCAGATTCACATCCAGTGTCATTTTCTGCCCGTGTGGTAAAACCTACTTCTTTATTGACCGCACTGTTTCGTATTGTACGTCTGGCCGAGTTTTAAATACGCGCTCCAACGTGCATTTTAATGCCAGATGATCTCATCCGTGGCCTGTAGTATCTGGCAATCCCTGACTCAGAGCTGTGTATGAAGTCTGAAAATAATAAACACTATTTCAGTGTACACTAAGCGATTATTCATTCATCTTGTTTACAGATTATGCTGACATTTTCCCTATGCACAAATACTGTGCTATAAATTAGTATGATCTCCCGTGTTTGATATCAAACAGTGTATTGTGTAAGTGTATTTAACTCATTAAGCCCCTTCAATAAAATCACCTGGACGTCACCTGCTCATTCCTGCGGTCATCCAATCAGTCCTTCATGTGGCAGTAGAACAAATCGTAGTCAAACGCTTCAGTTAACATTCACACCAAACATCAGAATGACCAGGCGATGTTTTTTCCCATCTTTTAGTGACCTTGTGTCCACTGAAGCCTCATATTCCTGTTCTTGGCTTCTGCTGTTGTAGCTCACGGTTCAGCTTGTTGTACAGTCTGAGTGATCATTTCAGCTCTAAGCATCTGGACATCCCTCTCTGATTTTCATTCTCTCATCCGCAAGGTTTTTCTGCTGCTGAACTGCCCTATAGTGGATTTTTACAGACTGCTCATTTCCGTCTGATAACTTGGGTATGTAGTAAGTGGACGTCTTGCGGGTGATGCACAAGGAATAATTGCTTAAATCACAAAGTTTCAAAGAATGTAGAGAAAACGCTATTTATAAGGTATTGAGAGGTATTTTTGGGTGTGCTAACTGTTTTCAATCACAACAGCTAGTACAGAGCTCACAGACCCTATAGTGGAGTTCCCATTCTGATGTCTGATGTGAATCTAAACCGAAGCTCTTGACCTCTCCCTTGTGTGTTGAACTACTGCCACGTGATTGGCTGATCGGATAATTACATGAAAGTGCAGGTGTGGAAGCGTTCCTAATAAAGTGATCAGTGCGTATATTCTAAGAAATGTTAAGAATGGTCCAGAAACTAAGTGGTTTAGTGGAAAAGTTCGTGTTTGGGGTGCCAAAAGTTCCTGGAGCTGACTGAGGTGTTGTTATCATTATTTTGTAATACCTTTTATAAAACAGAAACTTTAGTAGATCTGGACATACCGTCATGGTGGCAGTGTGTAGGGTCAGCTTCCACTAAACCCAGCTGTTTTCTCTCACTTCCATGTGTCTCATTTTTAGCCAAAATCTGTCTTTGGCCTTCCTCTTTGCCAAACCATCTTAATCTGCCCTCTCTAACTTTGTCCCCCAAACATCCAACATGAGCTGTCCCTCTGATGTCCTCGTTCCTAATCCTGTCACTCCCAAAGAGAACCTCAACATCTTCAGCTCTGCTACCTCCAGCTCTGACTCCTGTCTCTGTCTCAGTGACACTGTCTCTAAACCATACAGCATGGCCGGTCTCACCACTGTCCTGTACACCGTCCCCTTGATTCTTGCTGAAATTATTCTATCACACAGAACTCCCGACACCTTTCTCCACCCATTCCATCCTGCCTGCACTCACTTCTTTACCTCTTTCCCACACTCTCCATCACTCTGGTCTGTTGACCCCAAGGACTTAAACTCCTGTACCTTCTTCACCCTGTAATCTTAATCTATTGCCTCTAGTAGGCTAGATAAAAATATAAATACTAAAACTAGAAATTCTTAAAGCTCTGAGGGTCTACTTGCATATGCTCTATTTATCACCACTGTGGAGTGACGAGACAAGGAAATTCAATGCTCCTCAAACCTCCAACCTGGCGTCCACATCACATTTCTGGTTGTGTGCACCATAATACTTAATTCTTTGTAACAGGAACCTGTTGTACACAAAAGAATTGGCTTCATGTTCAAAGATAATATCTGGTTATTATGTTTTTTGGTTCCTCCTAACCCCAAATAGCTAGATGAAATCTAAAATGCAAGCCAAACCAAAGCTCGGGTCAAAGCTCGATGTTGTCATATATTGATGTTTTAAAAAAAATACTCTCAGAAAACCTTCCATCCTTCCTGTTTAAAAATGTCTCCTAATAGCATCGAGCAGCTTTCAGTAACCTTTATCTTTTCCTTTATGACTCAGCAGTCATGAACATGCAATTTCCATCGCTCCCTTCGTGTTCGTGTATGTTCAAAACAACGAAAATACATTCATGCTCTGATCTAGCAAGATGCCGAATACAGACTGTTCATTTCCGACTGCAATCTGATAAATTGGTGTATGTAGTAAGTGGACGTCTTGTGTGTGAGGCACAAGGAATAATTGCTTGAATCACACTGTGTTCAAAGAATGTAGAGAAAACGCTATTTATAAGGTTAGGAGAGTTATTTGGGAGTGTGCTAACTGTTTTCAATCACAGCAGCTAGTACAGAGCTCACAGAGCCTTCCGGGAATGAAGGCCATGGCAGGATATAAGCAGAAGAATAAATAATAACTGGCATAATAATAAAACCTCAACAAATAAAACAGCGTCTGTAGAATAAAAGCAACAGACGAAACAGCCTCTAGGACAGCTTGTTTTCATCACACGAGGAAATTAAAAAATAATAAATAGCAAGGAAATAATTACTCGGTTCTGAAAGTCACGTCGCAAAGGTTTCTGAAAATGACTAATATCCATCAGATCGAGTGTGTTTTGAGAAAGTGAGACATCATTCTGAGAAATGATGAGAAACATTCTTAATGGTTTTTGTGAAAACTGAGTCATAATTTTGAGAAATCTAGTCATTATTGTATAAAAAAGCTGCCAACTCTTAATGATTATTACGATGAAAGCCTGATATTATTATGATAAACTAAAGAGAGTCTGAGAATCTTAATTCTTATTAAGAAAGTCATGATTTTGAGAAAAGACAGGAATTTTTTTTAAAGGTATTTTTGAGAAATGTTAATACTTATTATGACATCATTATATACTTATATTACTTTAATTAGCTATAATACACAAACATGCACATATACAGTATGTATCTCTCTCTCTCTGTATAAATATAGATAGATAGATGATGCAGCACCCTTGGAGCAGAAAGGGTTAAGGGCCTTGCTCAAGGGCCCAACAGTGGCAGCTTGGCAGTGCTGGGGCTTGAACCCTGAGCTTCCAATCAACAACCCAGAGCCTTAACCACTTGAGCCTGGATGGATGGATGGATGGAGCTTCAGTTAAGGTTCACATTAAACACCAGAATGAAGAAAAATTGTGATCTCTGTGGTTTTTTGTGTGGTTTGAGTATTTCAGAAACTTCTGATCTCCTGGGATTTTCACCCAGAACCGTCTCTAGAGTTGCTGTATGAACAAACAAGTGAGCGACAGTTCTATAGGTGGAAACACCTTGTTGATACGAACGTCCAGATCACATGGACTGTTTCTGCTGCTAAACTTTTTGGTTTTTCTCTCCGTTCTCCATAAACCCTAGAGACAGCTGTGTGTGAAAATCTTATGCGATCACATTTTCCCCCCATTCTGATGTCTGATGTAAATCTTAACCGAGGCTCTTGACCTCGAGTGTTGAACACTACTGCCACATGACTGGCTGACTGGATAATTACATCAAACTGCAGGTGTAGAAGTGTTCCTAATGAAGTGATCAGCGAGCATATTATAAGAAATGTTAAGAACGGTCCAGAAACTGAGTGGATTATTAGATTGTTTAAGAGGAAAACCTTGCTCGTTATTTTTTCTCCATTCCTGTTTGGGGTGCCAAAAGTTCTGGAGTGTACTGTGTTATTATCATTATTTTGTAATACTAGTATGTTCAAATACTATACATGCTTCCACTAAACCTAGCTGTTTTCTCTAGCCAAAATCTATTAAACCACCTTCACAGCGTAAATGATGCTCTTATCTAACGAGCCCGAGCACATGGACTGTATCTGCATGATGGTGCCGCACTGTGATTGGATAACTACATAGATGAGCGGGTGTGCAGATGTTCCTAATAAAGTGGATGGTGAGTGTCTCCACTAGGCTTTAATATACAAATAGTATATAATAATATCCTGAAATGTTTACTGTCCAGGATGACTGCTAGTGTGTATAAAGTGCTGAATAATGAAATGAGAATTCACAGAAAACACCGGTCAGCAGTATTCTTTTATTTTTAAAAAAAAATCATGTTATGTGGATTCCTAGGTTTGAGAAAGTATTTTATGAGCTTTTCTTTCATTTAGGATTTAACAACACCGATGTCATTAAACAAAACAAAACAAAACATCCACAGTGTACATCTTGTGTACGCACAGGGAAATACTGTCAGTAACAGACGACTCTGAATCTCCTTCAGTGGAGTCACATTGTGTAGACCGTGATGTGCCGGACAGTCCGAAAGACA